>NC_056680.1:86919991-87239991 GCF_018350215.1 Panthera leo | reverse complement strand
TTCCACTGTGTCGAGGTTAGGGTTTGGAAGAGTCATCCAAGCAGCGTGTCACTGAGGCAAGTACTGAGCTGAAGGAAGAAAGAAGTGTAGACAAGGAGGTCCTGACTTAGAAGTTTTGAGTAATAATTAAGGTGAAATGAGATATAAGAAAGCCTTAGCTTCTTAGCCTTAGCAAAGGCACTTTTGGTGAAACCTGGGGAGAAGTAATGAAAGACCAGGAAACAGGGGTAGCACAAACACAGAATCAAGTCAAAACAAAAAATCATACCTGGAAATAGGCACTCAGGATCTCCATGTTCAATGAAAATACCAAGGAACACCAGATAGGCCGCAAAGATTAAAAAAATAATAAAATGAAAAAAAAATTGAAAAAAGCTTTGTTCTAACTCCCCTGGAGTTAGAACAAGAAAGTCATTGATGTCTTCTAATATGACCCTTCCAGTGGAAGAGTGGGAAATGGAATTCAGGAAAAGTGTTTATGTAGAAGAAATAATTGAGGAAAAGGGATAAAAAACAAGTTATATGTGAAATTTGGCTGTGAAAGGAATCCAATTCAAGGGAGTGTAGGTCAGCAGGAAAAGAGAGTTATGCAACTGGCTAAATTTATCTTGATGTGTTTAAAATATATTTCCCAATTAATCCTTTGAAAAAAACCCAAGACTTATCTTTGTTTCTCAGGTCTGTCATTTGCTGCACAGGGCCCTGGTAATCATTTTGAGCATATGAAGAAACAAGTTAAGACAGCCTGTGGTAGGGCATGATTAGAAGTAATGGTTCCTTGTTTCCAGAGTATTTTCTCAGTACACAAACCACATCTTTTGTGCTGTGGATTTTTAAAATCATAACATTTCATGTAACAACAGCTTGAACAGCTAAACCTACTATCTTCCACTGTAATACCTTGGCCATGGATATAATTACTGTAAATTCCAGTTCTGTTAATTATCATTTGTACCCCTTGGAGCACAAGCAATGTCCTTGACCTTCAAGTGAATAAAATGATATCTACCACATAGCACGGTTGTGAGGAATATAAATACAATATGAAAATGACAATAAAAATAATAGCACAGTTTCTATGTTACCGTCACACAGGAGAAAACAGCCTTAGGGAGGTGAAAGTTAGAGTCACACAACTCTGAAGCAGGAGAGCCTGGACTCAAACCCAGGTGCTCAAATTCCACAGACTGCAGAAGTGCCCAGCACAAGACCTAGCATCTTCTTCTCTTCTCAGCTGGTGCTGCTGTGATTAATGCTAGGACCAGAGAGAGGGCTGGCAAAGAGAAGAGTGTGGCCCTAGCACCACAGCAACAGCTGCAGCCTTTATGCCATCGCTGCTGACCCTCTGGTCCTGTGAAGTGATCACACAGGTCACCTATGGGGAATTTAGCCGTCGGGGTAGGAAAACAGGAAAGACAGCATTGCTCTGTCCTCTTCCCTGATCTTGCCTGGCACCTATCTTTGGAAATTCAAGTGCTTACAACTGCCAGACAAAAGCAAAAATTATGTAGAAGACAAGCAGTCTGGGTTAACCATACATTTGAGGTTTAGTTACACTTCTCTATTCCCAAACACTGGACTTGTCAAACCTTGTAATGACCAGCCATGCCTTCCTGCTAACCCATTCATATGCGTTATTTTCCATTTTGTCCCATTTGTTTTCCAGACTGCAAGGGGTGGGGGGATACAAAATACTGGAGGAGAATGATAATTTCATTCATTTTCATAGGGTAAAAAGATGAAAGAAAATTAGTAATAGAGCAGGGTGCTTAAGATGAAATGAATAGTTCAACAAATATATTCCATGTTTCATAATTGTCCTTTGTTAAATATTCCTTAACTTTATCTGCAGGAAGATTTCAGAATTACAAAACGTCAAAACTTTACCACATAATTCAGGATATCCCTCAACTTCCTTCCCACCATGTTTTCTCCTTTCTTGATTTTGCGACCATTTTTAATCTCCATCTGTGTTTGCTCAATGTCCTCACCCCAGCCCACCAGTTATTCTTTCCCCCCAGAACAGCATCTAAGATTTTATGGTCAGGTTCAAAGCTCCGTGTAATATGATCTCCTCCTACATCCATGTTCTCATTTCCTATAACACCCCCTCTCATCCTCCCTTTGCTCCTCCTAAACTTCAAATACAGTCCATTGATTCAGTTAGCCAAAAATTATCTCATTCCAAATGTCGCATCCTCCCCTACTAATATAAGCATATCCTTATCCTCTATTCTTAATATCCCTTGAGAAACCCACATTCTTAGGCATCACATTACATAGGAATTTTCAGGTTTCATCATACTGTAACTTTACTTTTCCTGATGGAATTATCTTTGACAGTGTATGATGGTTGTGAGTAACAGCTTACAGGTAGCTTTGCAGAATATTGGACAGAATATCATAAAGACAAAAGTCATTCACTTACTGTTGAGAACAGATCCCTGCCTTATTTTGTTCATGTTCAGAAATTTGGATTTAAACATTAGGATATTTGAGGTAAGGCTGCCTGGGTAGCTCAGTCAGTTAAGCATCCGACTCTTGATTTCGACGCAGGTCATGATCTCGCAGTTAGTGAGTTCGAGCTCTGCATCAGGCTCTGATGGTATGGAGCCGGCTTGGGATTCTCTCTCTCTCTCTCTCTCTCTCCCTCCCTCTCCCTCTCCCTCTCCCTCCCTCCCCCTCCCTCTCCCTCCCTCTCCCTCCCTCTCCCACCTGTGCTGTCTTTCTCTTTCTCTATCTCAAAATAAATAAAAAGGATATTTGAGGTAAATGGATATTATAGCTTTTTGTTAATCAACTGGAGAGCTGCTTGATTTTTCATTTTTCCTTATGTGTACTACCTTGACTTTAGGAAAATTATGTGTTTCTAAGTAAAGAGAGCTAGATTTCTAATACATACCATATCTGGGAACATAAATTTAAAGTATAGGAGACTAAGCTTGAATTCCTGATTTTTTTTTTTTTTTTTAATTTGTAAAGACCACAGCATTAAGTAGCTCACCAAAGAAAGTATTATGCCTCTTTTGGGAGGACTTTTTATAATACCACATAGAGAAGCAGTGTTTTTATTGCTAACCATTTAATAATCTAAATGAATTTTGCCCCCCAGTCCTTACTATTTCAAAGCAGTTTTGAGGCATTTTAAACAAAATGGGTTTGGGCATTAATTTATGATTTATGGAAAATTGGAATGACTGGATCATGTCATGTCATCTTTATACGTTTGTTCTCAACTCCCTAAAACCAGCTATCCATAGAGCTGATTGATCTGGTTTTCAAATGCTTCTGCGTGAAAATTTATAAAGCAACACGTACAGATCTACAACTCATTAGTTAGACCTGATTTTCCTGCTCTGTCATTTTATTATCTTAATTTAAAATTGCTTTCAAATCAAGTGTATCCATGTATCATTTCAGCTGATAACTCCTTGGTCATTTATTCAAAATGAGCAGTCATTTCAAAGTCTATCTGGAAGCAGTAGTCAGGTAGTCATTTTGCTGGTTTTCACAATCAGGTTTTTTAAAGTATTATTATGAAAATAAATAAATAAATAAATAAATAAATAAATAAATAAATAAATAAATAACACTTAGAGACTTGAAAGAGATAAAGAAATAGAGAACTATAACAAAACTGTAAGTGATTTTATAAAATTAAACTGGACTCAAAAAACCAAGATATTGAACATATAACAGCTGCAGTTTTGCTGAAATGGTTGGTGCTTCCAAAGCTACCACACAGTCACCACTTGTATGATCACTGATGCTCAGCCAAGCAGAAATCTGGACTTGAAGCAGGTCAGCAAAACTAAACATAGTTATAATGGTACTTGAGATGTAGCTTATATTGTTTATAGAATAATGCCTTTACCAAATTAACTGTGGATTTAGGAATAAATGTTGTAACCATAATCCACAAAGGTTACCGTGGAAGGAGGCAGGATTTTTTGCTGGAAAAGATTCTAAAGCTCAGATACCGAATAGTTACTTATCCTCTCTGAATTTTACTGTTTTTATAGATTTTGATGGACTCTGTGAAATGGTAATATTAATAAATCTAAACTTCCTGGAAGCCACGGTTATCCTTTATTTGAATCAGTTATTGTGTTGGTTTTATTTACATTTATTATATGCAATTAAAAAAATTCACATTTTTAAAGATGATTTCACATTATTCTTTAGTTAATTGTATTTGTATTTAATTATATTAGTAAATATATATTGTGAATATATATTGTAAATAATTTCTTGTAAGTTACTCATAATTTAATGCCCTTAATATAAATTTAAAGATAGAAAATATTATGTATCAGAAATTGGTTTATTTGCCAAAATAATATAAGTGATCAGTTTTCAATCAAATTTGGGCCTCCTTTACATTCTGATAATCTATGCTTTAAAATGTTTTTTTTTTTGTATTTCTTTGAAGAGAAATATCCACCTGTTCAATTCTAACATTAAATTTTGATCATGAAAACTGAATTTTTTATTATAACTATGATGGCACAGTAATGAATAATACTAGTAATTGGCATTATATGTTTAAATGATTCTGTAAAATTTGGGTAAGATTTAACTGTGTACTTTGTAGATACAGAATACTCCTCTCAGAGTATGACACCTGCAGTGTTTTAATAATGCCACAGAATCAGAATTTAGTTTTTCTATCCATGTGCACATTTTAGATGGCTTGAATTTTTTGTGAGTTAGAATTAGTAACTAATTCATACAGGGATTCCTTGAGCTCAAAAACTGAGCGTTATAAATACTTGCCTAGATTTTCTACGTTCAAGATGCTTTTAGGTTTTCTTTGGCCATCCTTTGAAAAGGACATCAGGCCTAAATTTTTTCAAGGTAATGTCATATTACCTTTTCCTCTTAAATTAAAGAATACCATTTTTATCCAAGATCATAAATTAAATGACTAAAGAAGACATATTTCTTTTGTAAATAGTCTTTGCTTTATTTAGCGTTATAGGATTCTTCAGTAATGATAACAACATTAGAAATTACCTAAATTCCTCAGGAGTTACTACTCCACAATATACTCACGGTCTTTTTATTATTATTCCCATTCTTTGGTTATCGTCTTGGACTCGTGCACTTCCCACTTCCTGTCTCTTTTCACTGTTATTTAGCTTTGCAGCTAGAATGCCGCTCAAAGAAATAATTCACTATTTGAAAATGAATGAAACATATATAATATATTCTACTCTTTCCAGAACGTGTACTTCTTCCTCGTTTGTGCTAGCACACACCAGTAGCATGGATAAGGAAGCTGATGATAACATAGTAGTAAAGGGAACAGAATTAAAGCAAAACTACAAGCCAAACCAAAAAGCTACCCCAAAGGTAGAGTCTTCAAGTATTTTTTTCTTCTTCCACCATGAGGCAAGCCATCCTCAATCTTGTTCGAGACAAATTTAAAAAAAAAAAAAAAAGAAGGAAAAGGGCAGAAGAAAAAAGGGAATCTTTAGTCAATATAATTTTTGAAAAGGGTCTGTTTTCTTAGACTTTAAAGTATACATTATAGTCTGTTCGTATGTGTATGTTAAAATACTTGTAAATCCACTATCATACTTAAGATTTAAAAATATATAATATTATGTTATGTTCAAGTTGTTTATATGCTTATATGCAACATATTAGGTCAAACATGTAGAATACATGCATATGTGTGTATATGTACATGTGTGTATGCATATTCATAACTATAATGCATACATAGACATAATCAGTAGTCCAACATAACTTTTTAAATATTTGCATATTTTCTTCCAGCTTTTCCATTAGCGTAATTTTTATTTATGGGCTTTCTGATTGTAATTATGTGTATTACCCATCAACACTGATCAAACATAGACTTGGGCAAATATTGACAGTTTTTTTTTTTTTTTTACTTAACAGTGCCTAGACAGAACATAATTTTGCTAAATTTTTCTTCTCTTTTATTCCTACATTGTCTATTGTTCAAGTGGACGCATTCTTTTAAGTGTACCACAAATAAATCATGTGCATTCTTGATTCAACTCATTTAAACTAGCTCTTCACTTTGAATTTGTATAACACAAAGTAGGTCGAATATATGTTATAACTCAAAGTAATTTTTACTACACTCAATTTTTATGTAACATTCTCCCAACATCTAAAACTTTAAATTTCTTAAAGACAGGGATTAAAGTATGTTTTTAAGAAGAGTAAATGGCCATGAATAAGCTGAGAAAGATATTAATTGAGCTTTCAACTACTATTAAAATAATCTATAATAAAGTCTCAGTTTTCTCTAATCGAAAATGTCTCTTAAAATTCTATAAATTTCCAAACCACGTGAATGGTAATTTTAGATGTACAGTTTAATTTTCAACATCAGACATTCTACTTAATAAACCAAATAAAAATACTTGATTTATCCTAGATTATTTAATTATAAATGTTTATTTGATAACAAAGAAATCTTGCTTTATAGCCAGAAACTAATTCCAGTGAGAGAGATTCATTTATAAATAATTCATGTTTTTACTGTAATAGATTAGAAATAATGACCCAAAAGTCAACTCACTGTATGATATAGAATGTCTCCATGGTCATTAATTTGAAAGCAAAAGAAGCCACTCAACATCTGGGTATTTCCATAAGGACTGCTTTGCCTGTATTTTTCAATAGTTAACTATACACATTTAAAGCTCGACTCTTAAAGATTCTGGGTAATTAATTTAGATGTACATATTTGGAACCACCCATTTTTTAATAAACGAGATATTGTTAACAGTATGTATATAGATCAACTTAATTATATGGAAAGAATGAGCAAAAAGCTATGGAGATTTATGATACTATGACAATTAGAGTTTCGAATCACTTTGAAGTCCCCATTAACTTCTGTGTTTAACCATGATTAATTGCTAAACCTTATAGTACTTCTAACATGAGATATATGAGCATGACCACATTCCTTGTGAGGACTTTGTTATATGAAGTAAATCTAAAAAATGGAGACTGTTAGATATAAATGCAGTGTATTTGTTGGTGATTAAGTTAAGCTACAATGCTTTATAGGGGTTGCAAACTCAAATGCCTATGGTGATCATGCAGGTGACATAAAAAGATGGAGAAAGAAACTCAAAACAGTGGGGAACAGTGGAAAGGGGTTATCCCATGAAAAGTCCTAAGTATCATGAAAAGATATTCAGTTTCAAGACTTCAAAATCTGAGCCCAACAAATAAAGCATGTCGCCAGGTCAGATTCAGTCCATGCACTGCCAATTTGAAGATTTACTTAGATAGTAGGATATAGAGACCCTGTTGTTTTTTAATGTATGAGCTGCATGATTATTGTATAAAATATTAAGAGAAATCAAAATGATACAAACAGAAAAAAATACCCAAATAATGTAAGCTAGAGACTTAATATCATAATGAATTTCCTTCCATTTTTTTTCATGCATCTTAACACAGTTGTTGCATTATTGCTTTGGCGATATGTTAATAGGTAATAATAACATATTTAATATGTAAATAAAATATTTAATAGATGTATATATTCTATGCCTGCATTATAATCAATTATGTAGATATGACATAATTTATCACCCTCTTGTTACTGGTATTTTTTTTCAGTATTCTAAATTTCATGGTGAATTCTATCTTGTTTTAATTTTTATTTTTTCCTTTTTTTCCATTTGTATCTATTTCCAAAACTAAACTATTTCCCAAATTATTCTCTAAAATGTATATTCTCACAAAGAATTTATAGGATTCTCTCCTACAATACCTCTGCCAAAACAATTAGTATTTCAATATTTTCTAATTTGCTAAAAGAAAATCATATATTTACAAATGATTATGATAGTACTTGAGTGACCAGGCTTCACTTAAGCATACCTTGGCATAAATAAAATGTTAATTCTATTGGCCTCATCATTTCCCAGATAGTATCTATTAAAAAATCTTGAAATGTAAAGAATCCATATGAGTAGATTTTAATACTTCCTACAGTACATATGCTTATTTCTATTGACATATCTACATTTAAGTTGATAAAAATTGCCAGTGGTGTCTAATCATGGATGTGACAAACACATTTATAAAAAGAACTAGCAAAAAGTGAGCGCTGTACTTTCACAGTTTAGGATAAAAAAATCTCTGATGCTTTATGAAATGATAAGATGGCTAGTGAAAAAGTAACTGTGCTTTCAACATAGAAGACTTAAAAAGCACATGGAAAGAACGATCAAGTGAATTGTTCCACTATTTTATTTTTGGTGAGCCATTGATTTGCTCTGTGGTTGAACTTACTTTACCATGTCTCACTAGGGCAAAACACTGTAGAGTAAATTGTTCATGTTCTGTAATTTTTCATTCTAGCTAATATAGAATTTTTCCTTTCATTGTTATATACCTTGGGAATTAACAGGCATTCATAGCTGAATAATTATGACAGGTATGTGATATCTGCATAAACTCAAATTAAGCTCCTATTAAAAGCATAATCTACATGAAGTATGAACACATATGCTTTCCGTTTTCCTTGGTTTTACCATTAATTTTAATGATGACAAAAAGCAGATGAATTATGTCACTGTTTGTTTGAGGAACCCAGATAAATTCAGGTTCCTTAAATTTAGAGGGCAAATCCTATTTAATCCAGCTGTAAGGACTGTATATTGTTACTAGGAAGACAATGAATAATTTTTCACAGTCTAATTTTTCACAGACTTGGAAACAAAGTAGTTTCATGTATTTTTTCTTCAAACAAGGTTAGAAATATGTTAATTGATTTTACTTGTTTTTGCTATATTAATAGTATAATGCAAGAACTATATTAAATATAGTGTTATCTGTCATGATCAATTTAGTTAAGATTCATTCAAGGCCTAACATATGCATGAACTACAGGGAATGCAAAATTGAGTTAAGAGATATTATAACAAATGTTTTAATGTGTGATGTGTATTCATGAAGTAAGATGCAGTTAAGAGATAATATTATAACAGCATTTTATGTTTGATGTGTATTCAGCATTTATGTTTGATGAAATAACATGGTTGTGCAAATCAAGCACAAAAAAAAATAGGTTTTTTTAATCTCTCCAGTTATTACTGATTTTAGAAATTGGTTACCTGGCTGTGGTACGTACTAGCTATGTGTGTGACTTTAGACAAGTCATTTTTTGTCTTTGTTACTTCATCTACAAAACTAGGATAATCACACTATGTGTTTTAAGGGGTACAGTGAGGTTGAAACGTAATACCTACAAAGCACTTAGGAGACTGTGTTTGCCAAGAGTTGCTTAACAGGTATTAGCTATTATTATCATTGAAAATGGGTTATCGACATGCTATCATAGCAAAGATGTAGCATTTGTTGTCTATTTATAATCATCAGAATAATAATTAACTAGATATCTATATGGTTTAAATATGCTTCTCTATATTAATATACAATATATTTCATTTAATCCTTGAAGTAAATCTGTGGATTATTTCCCATTTCATAGATAGAAATATTGGCACTTCCAAAATAATCAGTAATTAGCACAATGAGTCATAAAATCTGTATTTCATAATCCATGAACAGTAATATTGTGTCACATCTACCAAACTACAAACAACAGGTATATTCTGGACCACTGAAAAGCCATAGGACCTCTGGAGACCAATTTCAGAGGTAAGATTTCTGCCATACTAAAACAGTGCTTGGACAAATGATAGACATTAAAATCAGTGAGGCCAGGGGCCAATGATCCCTGCTTAGGTTTAACCTACAGATGAACTTAATGAGAATGTTGTCTACCCTGATGATGTTATCCTTCCTGTATTTTGGATCCTAGGAACTTATGGGAAACAGAAATTATATTCAGTAAAGTCTGCCCGAATGTATCTAGTGAGTGATCATAGATCATGAATATTAAACTAGACTATATTTTATATAACTGGCACATTTTTATTTTTAATAGATAAAATTCATTTTTGTTACAACAGTTATATAGCTGGTTTTGTAGCTGTACTTAGGAAAATTCCCTTTCCAAGGCATTTGTCTTTAAAAACTTATTGGCAATTATTGAATAAGCATAATAATGGTATTTTAGCGTCAAAGTACTACATTTTGGATTTAAAACCAAATAGTATAGTTATTATATATCTAAAACTACTTGAAACTATTAATATGAAAAGAAGGTATTGTTAGTATATTCAGACCTAAAAATCCTTACAGGTATTAATCCTTTTTTTAATCTCTCTTTCAGTCTTTCACTGAGGTTTGTCTGGGTTTTTTATTTATAATTAGCAGTCATGTAATTGCAGTGATGTTTTGTTTCTTTTATTGCAGAGAAAGATAAAATTCTAATATGATATGAAATGGCTAAAGTCATAGTTAAATATAAGGCAGATTCATACATTATAATCGGTGCAGCACGTTATGTTTGCTTTATTTATATAGCATACAGTAACACAGACCACAGTTACACTTCTTTTGTATCTTCCTACAATGTATAAATCCAATAACTTTCTGACAGACTAGTTTTTATGAAGTTTATTATTTGTAATTGGTCTTATATTTTCTTAAAGAGCCAAGGACTTTTAAAAGTTCTCAGCTTTGAAATAACTATGGAGAATAAGGTGATTCAAACAGGCTAGGAAACTAAGTTTGAATTATTAGAATAGCAGAAGGATTGAGATTGAAGTTCAGAAGCTGAATTCATAAAAATAAATGAATTCTAAGTAACAGTGTATAGAGAATGCAAAGGAAATGGGTTTTAAAAATCTAGATAATGCTCTGCATTATGCTCAAGGAGAGAGGGGACAAAGAACTAGAAGCTAATGTCCCAAGTTCAGAGTGATAGGATAAAGAATCACACCATGTTAGAAACAGAAAAGTCTTTATAGAATAACTAATTTGGAAACTCTTTAACTACATAAAATCAATAAACCCTAAAGACTACTTATAAAACATGTGTATGCTTAGCTTCAGTTTTCTTGAGGAAAGATGATTCTGATGTAACAAGTTAAAAAAAAAACAAAACAAAACAAACAAAAAAAAAAAAACATTGAGCTACATAGGAGCTAGACCAAACAACTTGACCAAGACACAACCTACAGCATACAAAATTCCTTTAAATTGCTGCAATGTGTAACAAGACCTAATTCTCCTCTCCCCAGACTATGGCAATCGTTCTTTTCCTGCCACCAGGCACGTATGTCTCTAAATCATCCTGCACATCACTGTCAGATTCATCATAATATTACACCTCTTTGATGTTATTGTTCTCCAGCTAAAATTATCGCTGTGTCACTGACACCTTCTGAATACACACTAATGTGCTTATTTTGGCACAGAAAACTTTCCACAGTTGGACTCCAAATGTATTTTTCAGCCTTATCTCTTAATGTATGTATATATTCCTCATTGTCTAAACTTGGCTTTGTTATTTATCTAATAGGAACTTATTTTTGAGGGAATTTTATTCATGCTGTTTCCCCTAGATAGAATAATCTGCTTCGTCTGCCCTCCCTCTATGAGCTCCTCTGACCCTCTGCACCCACAGTTAATGCACACATATACGCACACATGCATGCTCACAGATACACTCATCTCTCCTCAAAATACATCTTTTAAGGATGAAATCAAGTAAAGCCTTTCCTCAGAAAATTAGCTCCATTTTGAACTCCTGTGGTTTCCACTTTCTACTATTTTCGGGTATGTCTCAAATAATATATATGGTAAATCCATTTTAATGTAGTGGTTAAAAACATGGATTTGAAAGAGTTCTGTTATCAAATTCTTATTTGGTCACTTATCAGCTTTGTGGTTTTGATTATTATATGTAAAATGTCTCAGCTTCTCAGCTATAAAGCTGGTATAATAATAATTGGCTTATTTGAAGATTAAACAGAAATAATATACTTGAAATACTAGGGCACCATTAACATTTACTATGTTTATTGTTAAGTGAAATAGCCACCAAATAGCTTTATAAGCATTGTAATAGTGTGTGTGTGTGTGTGTGTGTGTGTATAATATGCTATTGCTATATAATTTTTGTTGTAATTTCTCGTATGCCCCATTGAATTAAATAGACATTTTACTTTCACATTTCAAACATAATTCTTAGTCACAGCTCAATATGTAGTTAGCATATTAATTATTATTTATATTAGTGTTTCATAAAATTTATATATATTAGGAAGTTTCCAAAATAGATCCAAAGATGAAAATGCCAGTAAGAAATTATGTATTTTTATAAATAGAAAATTACATTTAGCAAGTGCACACAGCTCCTCTTATATGCTATTTATTCCCCTTGCATATATCTAAGAGATTACTTGAAGTAATTTCTGTTGAGTACAAAATGGTGAGGTTTTACCAGAATGATAGGATACACAGGAGAAATAGAACATTGGCGAAAAGGTTTTTAAAGTTTTGCAGAGTAGGGGGCACCTGGGTGGCTCATTTGGTTAAGTGTCCGACTTTAGCTCAGGTCATGATCTCACAGCTGGTGAGTTCCAGCCGATGTCAGGCTCTGTGCTGACAGCTCAGAGCCTGGAGCCTGCTTCAAGTTCTGTCTCCCTTTCTCTCTATCCCTTTCTGGCTTGCACTCTGTCTGTCTCTTTCAAAAATGAATAAATGTTTAAAAAATTTTTTTAAAGTTTTGCAGAGGAACATTCTGGTCATTTTACCCTCGATGAAGATTTCTCTATTAAGAGGGGTAATATTTATGAATAAGGCCCAATGAAAATTAAAGAGGAATAGGAATGTAAAAACAAAAAGGACTCTAAGGTTATACCCTTTGTCACTAGGTTTTATTTTTATCATTTATAGTAAGAGTAAACTCATATTGGAAGTGTATGATAAGTGTCAGTAATATATTAACAGTAACATAACATGAAAAAGTTAACTTGTATCATATTTCCCCTAAAACTCACTTTGAAACTTGCCTTAATATTTGAATTTTGTAGTCTTCCTCTACCACATATTTGTGTTTGTCTGGTCATATCCTTAAATTATTAGCCCCTAGAGCCGGGGCTTATGTCCTTTCTATCCCTGGGATATAGTCTTTCTACAGAGCCTCTTTGACTCAGTCAGTTACTCATTTATTCACTCATTTTTTTCACTGAGCTTTAACTCAGTGCAAAGTTCTATTTTAGTATTTGGCAAATAATATCTTTTCCTCTACTCAAAGTAATTTAATAGGAAAAAAAAAAAGCGTGCACCCATGGAATATCAACGCTGAAAGTAACAAATGACACTGAGAGGGTATGAATAGATTGCTATGCAAGTTTCAGGGAGAAAATATTTTTTCTGTGTAAAATCAATAAACATTTAATGGATTGTGTATCATGACCTAAACTTTAAATAATGGGTAAAATGTATAACTGCATAGATTAGAGAAAAGTGATTCAAATGGAAGAATGATACACAAGAATATTCAGGACCTATATTCATCTCTACTGCCATTAAGTGTTAGTATAACCCTGGTTAGTAAAAACTATACTGTCTTCCTAGTATGATTCCTCCTTGTACATTTCATGGATTTTTAAGGGAATGGAATTCTGGATCCAGAGCTACCTTGTCCAATAGAACTTCTCTGACAGTGGAAATGTTTGCATCTATTCAGTACTGTATTCACAGACCTCATGTGACTATTGAGCACTTGAAATGTAGCTAGTATGACTGAGGAATGGACTTTTTAGTTTTAATTAATTAAACAGCCGCATGTGGCTTATGGCTATAATATTGCACAACATAGATCTAGTCACCTTTTTAGGAAAAGTAAATTCCAGATGAATTTGATCCACAAAAGCATCTCCTTTGGGCAAAATACACTATGCCACAATATTTCCTGTGAGATCCTATTACATCCCGTCTTTGCTGAAGCCAATATAGTCATTGCCTGCGTAGTATTGTTAATTAGGATATGCACAAAGGAAGCTAATAAATTATATCTGCAAGAATCTCTGAAGACTTCTCCTAGGAAGAGACTTTTTAATTTACTCTTAAAGGAAAGGAAGTTCACCCTGGGGTTGAGGGCTGAGAGTAAGTGACTAGAGAAGAAAGAGGTCTCAGGCAGGGATGAGAAAAAGAATAGTGTGACCAGGGAAATTTTGATAATTCAGTATAACTGGCAAACAAGGTGTCCTTTACAAGGAGCAAGAGAGGAGAAAGAGCAATTTGAAAGAAAATAGAATAGTATATGTTTTTAAATACTTTCCAAGTATTGGTTTGACTTAATTTCATTTAGTTTCCCACCCAAAATGGTCATTCTGTCACATATATGTAGGATTTTCTTTTCCTTTTTTTCTTTTCTTTTTTACAAACATCATTTATGTTTTAATCATTAAATAAAACAACTAAAATTACAACTTTGTGCCCCAAATTTATTACTTGGGGAAGATTGAGATTTCGGAAATTTATTGCCATGATGTCACCAATGGTTTATAATTTATAAGACTTTGGATTAGACATTAGCACAGTTATTATTTCCTCTAATGCCTTACCTCACCACAGTCTAATAACATTCAGGAAATCCAAAAGACAAAGGGGAATGAGTGGTCTTGAAAGCTAAAAATAGTTGCTGAAAACTGATGCAATCATGTAATAAAATATAGCCCAATAACTTATATGATATGCTCATAGTATCTGCTAAAGCAATTAGAATCCATGCAGCTAGATTTTTGTTCATGGATTTCTAAAAATGAAAATCACTTCAGCCCAAATAAGACATAGAAGCTATGAAGTTTAATTGTATACCTTGGTCTTAGGATTTCTGGTCTTACTACTCACATGTGTGATCTATATAATACTTTTAAAACAGAAAATCATTGAATAGCAATCAGATTTCAAAAGCCCTTCTAAGCCCAGCCAGACGGTTGTCTATGTAATATGTTACATATGACAACATAGGGTGTTATTCTTCAGTTATATTAACACACAGAGCCTTTTTCTTTCTTTCTTTCTTTCTTTCTTTCTTTCTTTCTTTTGCAACGGGTTAATATCTTCACACATCTAATAGGTCTTGCTTACAAGACAAAAACAGCATTATAGTTGTTTCTTATGAATCACATCAGACATATTAAAAGGATAGTGTATTTTAGTTGAGAAATGTTATACATATTATAATTCGTGATATTTTTTTTCAGGTAAGCTTTTGAACTAGACTGTGGTCTAGTTGTACATAAGAAAGATTTTCAGTGCATCTTGGGAGTCCAAGGCATTTACATATATTTTCAATAGCTATCCTAATTTCTACCAGTGAAAATATAGGCAGGCATTCCCAATGTGGCGCAAGAGATATCAATCGATATAGGAAAGAATGTTTTTATTGTGGCAACTATAGACAATGGAAAAATGAAGTTAATGAATATTTTTTGAGTGCATACTAATTGGAATTTCAGAAGGGTGTAGGAGTTGCCTGAGGCCCAGAATTAATAAAAGAAAGATCCGGGATAATACTTGGTTCTGTCTGATACCAACACCTTTGCACCCCATTATTATATGTAATGGGTATGAATTTTACACTATAAACATTTGTGTGTAAGAAAAGTCTTTTACCTTCCTATTCAGAAATTGAATTATACTTATTCCAGGCTCCCTTGTCTGTAGGCTGGAAAGGAAATTCAATGTTTTGCCCTTTAGTAAAGCTGTGTAAGAATATAGAATTACATGATGGATACCCAGAAATTTGGGTAAGAGTTACATTTAAAGGAAAAAGGGGAAAGGAGAAGGCCAGCTTTGAGCACATTATCTGACACCGTGGCAAAAGGTAATTTTTCATCTTCTCTCGAACCATAACTGACATGCTTAAACTCTCTTCTATGAAGTTTAATCCTTTACCTTGTAAATCAAATATTAAACATGAGGTTGGAAGTACTTCTTATCTACCTTGGCATTGTCTTATTAACTTGGACACATGATCCCAGACATTCAGTGACTCCTACTTTGATGGATGGCTCCTCTGTCTTTGTCAGTGTCATAAAATGTCTTATGAGGACAAGAAATTTATAATAATATTTATAACAGTATTTTCAGCCACACCATCACTTCTCCTTACTGCTTCCTTATTGTGAGAAATAATCATACAAATTTTAATAACATTTTCTGTGATTTGTGGCAACAGAGTGTGTATCTTTTACTGAGAAAATTTCGGTTTATTACCTAATTTTTATCAAAATAATCTAAGTAATACTCAAGAGATTCTTCTGTACTTTTTCTTGGCATATGTCAAGTTTCATATTATAATTTTAATATGTGCCTATGATAAATTTGTATCTGTAAATAGGTTTATAATTTTCTAACTCACATAACTGTCTTAAAGTAATATTTCTTTCAAATTATACTAGGAAAGTTTACAATAATCATAAAGATATGTGCTAAATTTGAATAATCTTTGGTTATAGTGGTTATATGAACAGTATTAAAGTAAAAATAATTTGTGTTTTTTTTTATTTTGCTGCTTCAAAAATGCTTTGTTTCAGTTCTTCAATCCTTAAACATGTGAGGTTACATATCCTATTGCCATTGACTTTTAGAGACCTAGGGCTCAGAGACATTAATAGGTGACAAAAAAATAACAGAGCTAATCATTGAGCCAGGTGGGCCTGACTTCTGACTCACTGCCCTTCCCACTGCACCTTAGCACAATTCTGAGAAACCCCATAAATTTTTGTGCTCTGTATATTTCAGAACTCAGCTAAACGACCATCATAACTAGGGGATAGCTGATTACCAAATACAGAATCACTGCAAAAAAGGCTAAAATCAGTAATTCTCACTCACAGTAATAAAGATGGAAAACACTGTTGGTTGGCTTCCTTTTTCTCTCTTCTTTTCTAACTCAAATGAATTTTAAGAGTCATGATTTGAAACCCTGCCATTAGCTCCATCAGAAATATTAAATGTTAAATAAAGTGATCTTTATTGGCCATAAAATGAATACCCTTTATTATTCTAAGGAGATAGAAAATACTTTATGTGAATTGTAGAGAAATTGCCAAAAAAGCTATTTTATTTCAGCCTGTGGACAAGTTAATGTGCTACTGGAAAAAGCATGTATATTCTGACCTAATTAATTCCCAGAGCATTTGGTTCTAAAAAGAGTGTTTAGAAATTACCCCTCTCCCCGGTTTACTCCATGGTCACATAGACATTTCAGTAGCTAGACACTTGTAGCTGAGATGGGGTCTCAGTCATGAGTTACTTACTTCCTTATTAAGGCTTTTGTTGCAGTGCTTTCTGGATATTTTCTACCATGGTACTTGTGATTATTTCTGTATGTAGTCAAATGTTCCAGTTTCTGGGTACCTGAGCCTCAGCTGAGCAGATTTTCCTGTGATAAAAATATGTCACCTCTGTGCTATTGTTCTGATGACACTACCTTCAGGCAACACCTTCCATAACATACAGTGTGATATTTCACACTTACAGAAATTGAGAAAGATAGTTTCAGGTATCTTCCACCTTCTAGTGTGAGTAATTTAAAAATGCTCGAGAAACATAAACAGAAAAGTTGAGGGAACAATGGAGTGGGTCAAGTGACTGCTATGGCTAATTAGCATTTCCTTCTGGAAAGTACATACAGAAAAGTAAGATAATCTGTCTTATTCTAGATATCTAATGTAGTGAATTGCTATATTTTCCTCTATGTGAAGGAAGAAAAAGAATCATTTAAATTTAAAATTCTTTCCTTCAAGACCCATTAGGGTCATGGTTGGCATACCTATGTGATAAAATGATCACTCTATTCTTATCACGACTGGTCTCATTCTTTAGAATTCATTTATACATTATTACCTGAAACATGCCAATTGGTACTAATAATCACTGAGCTAAGTAAATGCTTGGCTACTAATAGTTGGTTTTAATCCACTTAAATTATTTTGCCATCTCTAAAGTTCACACAAATAATACTTCTTGATGGTAGACACAAATGCTCAACCTCTCTCTGATTAACAGGTATGTTAACATAGCTCTTGTTTTAAATAAATTCACCCTTCTTTCTCTTTTCTACAGGATAACATTTTTAAGCTGGAAGACTCCCATTTTGAAAATGGCCGTGGGAAGAGTCCATATGACCCTAAACTGCTGACGGCATCTCTTTTAATAGGTGCGTGGTCAACAGTTAAACAGTGAATTTTCTATAGATAATAACCAGATTGTTCCTTTTTATATACCAACATTTTCCATTACTAATCACAAACTATTTTAGGAGGATGCCAGTTGAGATATTTTCAAATATTTTGAAAATGAAGAAAAAAATACTAAATGCTGCTTTGATTATTGCACTGTTTGGTCTGTGATTCTTTTTAATCAAAATGGTTTAATACGTGTCCTTAAAATTGCCTGTGCTGTCACCATACATTTCCACTAAGACTTTAAAATTCTTATCTGTGAGTAAGTTGTTTTGGTTTTCTTTTTATAAAAGAGGAGTTTCAAGGGAGAATTTTGACAAGTCAGAAGGAAAGAATGAGATTGTCTATCTTTGTTCATTGTAATCGTACAGTTTTAATGGTCATACAATTCTCAGAGAACCTATTGTGTCACCTCGAATAAATGAAGGACTTCACTATTCATCTTTTTTTTTTGTTTTTTGCTTTACGCCATGTTTTTAATCTAACAAAACATTTAATGTATTTCCTCTACACTTGCCTCTAACCATCTTTTTCTGGTTGTCTTCTTTCTTCTTTTCCTTCAGCAATGCAGATGGGTGGGGAATCCTTAGTCATACTTCAAAGGATGGAGATAGAAAGATTGAAGTAAGCTAAAGAGGGAGAAAACTTTAGTCTGTATTGAAAAATAAAGAATTCTTTCCACATACTTTTAATCACCTTTAGACTACCACTAAATAAACACGTGAAAAAAAGGTGATACATCATTAAACAATTTTTCTTTTTTCTTTTTTTTTCTTTTTTTTGGACTTTTAGGCATGCTAACAAACAAAAACACAAAAGATTCTGAGTCATTAGTCTGTTCCTGAATACATTTTTCTATATGATCATGTAGAAATTATATAACTTTTGTTTTCTTTCCTTTTTTGTTTCCTTTTCTAGAAAATATAGAAGGTAATTATTTCATAACATAACAAAAATGGTAGTGAAACTCATCAAGCATAACATTTCTAATTGAATTTTGCATAATAAATCTAGATTTTTAAAAAGTAAATTTAGGTTATTATTTGATATGTCATAAGGTTCAATTTTGTCAGTCTTTTGTTTCTAAAAAATAACTTTTTTTTCTACTTAGCAAAATAAACTCTAGTCATATTGACTACAGCATTAACTATGAAGATCTATTTTTACCACTATTCTCTAGTGTTTACTAGTATGTTCCGCTGATCTCTGATCTCTTTTCTATTAAGAATGAGAAAAGTACAACATGAATTATCTCCTCTATTGCTTTTCAAATGTAGACAATTGCAGTCCATTTGATACATTCATGAAGCATTTTAACAAAAGTTTAAGACCTGGAGGAATGCAGCAAACGTAGCACACTTATAATTTTCCTCTTCACAGCTGGCCTAGTGATTACATGTAGAAAACTTCCTTAAGTGCACGCACAGAAATTTGAAAGTTGTCTTAAACAAAGGGGAGGAGTTCTACCTTGCACAAACTTGCAGCCTGTACTTATTTAAATTGCATACTGAAGAAAAAAAGATAGATATTGTTCAAAAAGCAGTATGTTAACTCGTGCCTAAAGCAGCTTTATTTTGTGGTATGTTTCTCAGTGGGGATTTGCTTGATTATTTATTTTAATATTCCATCGAGAAAGGATGATGACAAGTAAGTATTACATAGTTCATATGGTATGCAACCACACAAGTCCACAAAGAATATGAAACTCCATAGTTTTGGTTTTATATTAGAATTTCTTTGAAAAAGCTGTTTAGGGTTGTGAAAAGGAAAAGAGAATGATGGAAGTTTCATGAATCAAAGAAAGGATGTGTGGCTAAAAAAGAAGCAGCTTTCAAATGGAAATCCAGACCTCACCTCTCTGATATGGTCAAATAGTTGAGTAACATTTAGAGGTATTTAGTGCTTATTGACAAGGAAAACTATTCAAGCCCACATAAATTAATTTCTGAATCAGCTAAATAGCAAGGTACAGAAAAATGAAAATCCCTCAAAATCTCTGGAACATCATTTTCATTCAAGAGCTGTGACTTTGTTACTTGCTTTCCTTATAACTGTGCTATAAATTCTTCTCATAGTACACTTAATTCCCCTTGGTGGGTTTTTTTGTCATTTTCTCTTGTGATTTTTTAAAAAGAGTGCTTGATGATTTAATGGAGTTTTTTCAACATGAATATTTTCCCAAACTTTTACATACAACAGTAAGAACTGTCTCTGAAATATACAGGTAGTACATTGTGTATTAGAGATTGCCTGTTGGGAAAGCCTGTCTGCCCAAAAGACTGAATAGATTCTCCTTATTTCAGCACATAAGAGAAATTTTCAAGGTAGTCCCGGGCTGTTTCTGTTCCCAATACTAGGAAATAAAGTTTCATGTTTGGCTCAAACCACCTATAAACTGGTTAGCTGAATCCTGACAGCAGATACTTTTTATGTCACTAGTCCCCCTAGTAAGCAGTTTCAACCAGTAATAAGCTTTAAAGCCAGATGACAGCTTAAAAAATTAGTTCATGAAATTTATCAAGGTTTAGTATAACTTCTTTTCAAAATGGTTTTTAAGCCGATGACCACAAAACATATGGATTCTTTCCTTAGCCATGCATAGCTACTAAATTAAGTCTCCAAATCCTGTAACAGGTCCTAAGTTTTTAAATGACCTTAGTAAAGTTAATTTTTCAAATCTCCTTTAATAAAAATCATTTTGTCAATATGAAATAGTTCCAGTATTTATTTTTAAGTATTTTTTATTTCATCTACCTGTAAATATCTTAATGACTTTATTTATTTTTTATTAAGAATAGCAGTTTCTCCCCTGCTCAGAAGAAATGCCAGGTGTGGCTGCAAGAATAAAATCTTGTATTTTCTTCACTAATTAAGTGTCATCTCACGTTTTCATGACATAAAAGCAATAGTCAATTTGAAAAGCAGTTTTATTTCCTCATTGAAGCCTTCTCCAGGCATTATAATCCTAATAATTTAGAAATAATCCATCACTAAATCATATTATTGAAATCTATGTCAAGGGTCTAGGACTTTTAGTTATGATCCGTTTCCCCAAGCTAGAATTCTGCCTTGCCCCAGGAAAGAATGTAATTTGACATTAGAATATGCTCTCACTTGGTATTAGATCAAAGAGGTACTCCCTAGGTTAATTAACTGTAATTGAAAATATTATTTGAACCTCTCTGAGCCTCACTTTCTTTATATGTAAAATGGCATGGACATTCTAATTCCGCTAGTTGTGAGAACTAAATAAGACAATTTAATAGCATATCACATTTGAGTGCTTACATATTTCTGGAATATATGTAGAAGTGGAAACCAAGAAAAAAAAAGTAATAGTGGTTGCTGTAAAGGAGTCTGAGAGTCTGAGAGACAGATTTGATACCTTATAAATTTTATATTTTTTATTTTGTGCCATATGCACATATTAACTACTTAAAAATGTTAGTTTTAAAAGTACGATATAAATAACAAAGCCAGCACATTATACTTATTCATACAGAGAAGATGTTCAGTAAATGTAAAAATGTAAAATTATTCCCACACCTTTTTACTCTCAAGAAATGGATTACATCCATGCACTGTGTGTGTGTGTCTATCTGTGTCTGTGTGTGTGTATCCATGTAATAGAGAGAGACACATAAATTTATTTTTCCTCTGTTTCTAATTACTGTGCTATTCTGTGAGTGGAATTTACTTAAGGTGTTAACAACATAATGGCTTGTCTTTAGGTTTGTTTGATTTTTGCTCACCATCCATGTCCCACATTACACCTGTGTTAGTAATGCTGCAGTTTCATCAGGAAATGTTTGTTTTTTTGTTTTGTTTTGTTTTTTTTTTACCTTCTACTTCTCACCACACCCTTCTTAGGAATTGTAATCCAATACATTAACTGATCTAAGCCACATTTTTACTTCATATTGAGCTGTGAACATAAAGTCCAGAGTACATATGAACTTTTGTTTTCAACACATGCTTCTCAGGTAACTCTGCCATGGTGGAAATGCAGTTCACTCAACTTTTTGTTCATCTCAGTAAAGAATGCTTTCCTTAGAAACAGTTTAGAAGGCTTACAGTTAAGAATGGCAGTATACTCAACTAGCAGACTTTCATAGTTGACAGTTTTTAGGTTCTTAGTTACATCTGTCAGCACTAGTTTTTCTTAGTCTGATGTGTTCTTTTTGAGACATCAGACTTGCTATAGGGTGTTTTCTGTAGAGACTAAAAACTATTAGAGTATCTACAACCACTTTGATATATATAACAGCTCATTGAGTATACTGTTGTACCAGCAATTTAATAAAATTGGATAAATTTCATGTTTTATTTCACTAGTAGCTTAGTATATATGGAAAAAATATGTATCCTAACCATAATGCTATTTGAATCATTGTAGGATAACATTTACCTATCTACTACTTCAGATTTTGAAGAAGACTTATATTAAGGGTCAGAAAACTGGAAAATTAGCACTATGCCCAAGAATCAACATATAATTTGATAACTTCATTAATGACCTAGAAACTGCAAAAGAAGTTGGCAAGGTGACTTTTTTTGTTAAACATGTTTGTTCAAAAATAAGCCAACTGAGGTATAGTAAGTTTCTTATACTCAGTTTTCATTAGATCATTTTATATAGCCACAAAAGGTACTAGGTCTTTAATCCATAGTGGAAATACACAAGTTTATTAAATAGTATATATTCTAAGTTGATGATTATTTATTTGCTTATAAAAATGCAAGAGTAGAGTATTTTAACACCTGTACATTTGGGCCAGCTTAATAAATATGTGGTACAATTTCTGTGGAGCATTCATCCCTGCTAAGAGTTGACATCGAAGCAGAAATTCTGATTTAAGTCCTGGTATAAAAAACAGTTACTGATATTGTGGTGCCTGGGTGGTTCAGTTGGTTAAGCATCTGACTCTTGATATTGGCTCAGGTCATATCCCAGGGTAATAGGATCGAGCCCTGCATTGGGGTCCGTGGAATTTTCTCTCTCTCTCTTTCCCTCTGTCCCTCTTCCCTACTCGTGCACTCTCTTTCTCTCTCTAAAAATAAAAAAAATACGTTATTAAAATATATATTACTTTAAAAAGTTACTGATATTGAACATTGGTAATATGAGAATGTATCCTTCATGGCCTCTTAATCGTCTGGTGCGCTACAGCTCACAGATGACTCTTGCTAAAAATAATATTCAGGTGGGAGGGAATTTCCTATGACTGGAGGCAACTGGTGCCTAAACTGCAAACTTCCTTTGGTTTCTGAGTCCGTTCTTTAATTCTGTTTTTAGTACTAAATTGATCAGTAGCTCTCCTGCTGAAGAATTCTCTGCTTTCTCTAAATGACCTACTTATCTATTGTCAAAAAAGGAAACAAAATCAGTCTTTCTGCCTTTGCCTTCATTTATATTGATTTTTGCTTTCCTTATGTGGGAGTGGATAAAAAGTGGAAATTATAAAACAAGTACATGTATTAGTAAGAGAAGCAAATACCTCTATATATCTAAGTAACACTTTCTTTTGGTGGTGTTTTTGTTATTTCAGCTCTCCTGTGAATAGAGTTTACACATAATAGCAACCATAATTATGGATTTTACTCACACTGAACAAGCAAAAAAAAAAAAAAAGATTGAGGGAAAGGGATTAAATCTACTAATTTCCAATTATGTAATAAGTCAAAGAGACATAAAAAATATATTTAAAAAAAATTTTAATGTTAATATCTTATTTTTGAGAGAAAGAGAGAGAATGTGAATGGGGGAAGGGAAGAGAGAGAGGGAGACACAGAATCCGAAGCAGGCTCCAGGCTCTGAGCTGTCAGCACAGAGCCCAATGCGGGGCTCGAACTAATGAGCCATGAGATCATGACCTGAACCACCCAGGCATACCCCCAAGAAAAGAATAATTAATGACATTCTTTACTCTTCCATTTCTGATTAAACCTCCTATTGGACATGTTCTGTCTGACTACACTCTGATATGAAATTGTTCAGTTTTCACTTTTGGTGATTCTCTTTTCACCTTTCCTGATTTTTATCACCTAACACATGTTTGAGAGGGCAGTGAGGTTCAATGAATAATTTAATACTTTTGATTTTTCAAGGTAAAGAGGACACAAGGCATCCTATTAGAGCTGTTGCAACCTGAAAATATTTGAAATTAACATGAACATTTTAGGCTGCTATTACAACACATTTTTAATTAGTACCTTCTTCTTCACACATCTCAAGAAAACTAATTTACCTGAAGTTTAAAAATCTGTTACATCTATTAATTATTTGTAAAAAGATAAAAAAGTAACCTTAATAAAAGTATTATAGTGATTAAATATAAGTAAAAGTTAAGGAGACAATAAACATTTACCTTTGAAACTCATAGGTAGCTCATTCATAGAATGTTTGCTTAGAGAAGGTTTGTTTGGGGGGCACATGGGTGACTCAGTCAGTTAAGCATCCAACTCTTGATTTTGGCTCAGGTCATGATCGCACAGTTTATGGGATCGAGCCCCATTTCAGGCTCTGTGCTGACAGCATGGAGCCTGCTTGGGCATCTCCTTCTCCCTCTCTCCCTCCCCTGCGCGCTCTCTCTCTCTCTCAAAATAAATAAGTAAAGATAAATAAACAAACAAAAAAGAAAAGCTTTATTTTTTACCTTGTGGGCAGATAAAATATTATTGCAACTATTATGGGGAGAAGAGGTCAGATTTGAACTTGATATTTAATTAAGTGAAGAGAATACAAGATGCTTTTAAATCCCAAAGATACCCTATTATGACAGCTTAGAATGTTATATGAGTACCATTCATTAATATATTGTCACATCATTATTTTTTATTTGTCTTGATTCACAACAACCCAAAGTAAATGATCACTATCCTAAAAGTCCATAAGATAAGGTGTCATTTAGTAATATTTCAAGTTATAATCTGGAGTTATGCACTGATTCTCTCTGCGTCACTCTTCTCCACTGCCTTGGACGTCGTCCAAAGATTGGTGCATCGAGACACTTCAGAGAACCACAAGCTTTACCAAAGGAACTGATTTGAGTTAGACCACTGAGAATGCCTGTTTTCATTATAAAACCTTCATGTGGAAGTGAGAATTGAGGATGTGAACAAAGAATATCACATGAGAAATCTGATTCATATATTCAATATACATATGAAATTCATTATAAATATGAAAATCCTTGGAAATAATAGTGTTATACAAATGTTTAAGTTATAATTTATCTATGCCTATTTTATTTTCTGCTTAATTTTCAAGGCACTGAATTCAGAAACATTAACTTATCCAAATGATCAGCAAGATAGTATTAAGTTTACTGGTAATTTTATTTAAAGATGATTTCATATTTTTTGTTTCATTTTGCTGATAATTCATTATAAGTAAGTAGGCAATACTGTATTTCCTAGATGAAATAATATGAGGTATTTTCTGTTTAAAGGAAAGAAAATAAAATTTTTATACAACCTTCAGTTTTTTAAAAGCTGGTGTAGTTTAGTGTAAGAGGCTTGAGATTAAACAAGCCTGAGTTTGAACTTTTACCCTTACTATCCTAGTCATCAGCTGAGCAGCCTTGGGTTTCTTGAACTGCTAAGTAGGGATACCATTTACATCACACGGTGGTTGACAGAACTAAATGAGATAATTGGAAAGTGTCCAGCCAGTGCATGACTCCCCAGCAAACACAGAATGGTGTTCAGTAAATATTAACTTCTTTTTCTCCTCCCTCTTTTCTTTTCCTTTTTTTTAACCTTGTGATTATGATTCCTCATTTATTAAACTCTGACCTAGAGTTGATTTATTTTCAGTAAAAATGAGTAAAAAACATAGTAGAATCTTGAACTATGGAGATTATGACCTATATTTATCAAAATTTCCTCCTCTTCAGATACATTTCTTTAATATATGAAACTACGTGATGGACTTGTTTTTAGACTATGTGATAACTTTTACTAAGAACCCTTCTCCCACCTGATACATTCAAAAATAAAAGCAAGAAAAAATTATTGGTGAGGAAAATACTAGTTCTTTCTAAAGTATTGTAAAATCTTACTAACTCAGGTACCACTGAAAAGGAAATACATTGACAATTTAATTTCCATTAAAATAAAAACCATAGAAGATTTTACAGTGATATCCTACCCTAATAAATAAGGATATTAGAACAGCAGTAGCTTTATACCTCTGTATTTTGCACTTTGTCTCGCATCATAGTAGAAAAGAATAAATGTTAGGTCTTAGTAATGTCTACTGAACCATATTTTACTCAGTTATTTGAAGTCAGGACTTACGGAGTAGATGCTTAATCAGTGAGTGATCTCATAATAAAATACTCCTCAACAAAGACACAGAATAAAAATGAGTAATTGCATAATGATGCAGATAGCATATCTGTGTTCTTTCTAGCAGGGTCATAACTTGAGACTTTCCTTCTGTTTGATTCATTTTGTTTTTCTTTCCTTAATTGAATTAAAGTATATGTATGTGGTTTTATTCTGTCACAACATAGATGGAGAATTATACTCCGGGACCGCAGCTGATTTTATGGGGCGAGATTTTGCGATCTTCAGAACTCTCGGGCACCATCACCCAATCAGAACAGAGCAGCATGATTCCAGGTGGCTCAACGGTAGGTGGTGTGTGCAAGAGCACAAGCATGTTATGTAACACGTCTAACTGGAGAAGTCAGTGGAGAACTTTCCCTATACGGTACCAGCGGTGTGACTTCAGATTTAGTATGCGCTTAAACTCGAGCTAGTGACTTCATGACTGTGGGTGTGAGAAAATAGGGAAAACAGAGCAAGATGAGATTAAAAATTGAGGAAAATATTTGCTTCATGCCAAAACTGAAGTTTCTCAGCAGTTAACTGTGGAAAGAAATAGATCTGGGTTGGAGCTGCGGAAGGGAGGCAATGGAAAAAGATAAGAGGGCTTACCAGTCTTACATGGACAACACGACAGATGTCAACGTGTAGTACATTTTATCTCCACGCATCTCTCATAGTGCCCTGAGAGCATCATACGTTACTGAACATTTAAAAAAAATTGTAATGCTAATAACATTATGTTGAAAATATTTTCTTTTTTTTTTAATATGAAATTTCTTGTCAAATTGCTTTCCATACAACACCCACTGCTTATCCCAACAGGTGCCCTCGTCAATGCCCATCACCCACTTTCCCCTCCCTCCCTCCCCATCAACCGTCAGTTTATTCTCAGTTTTTAAGAATCTTTTATGGTTTGCCTCCTTCCCTCTTTCTAACTTTTTTTTTCCCTTCCCCTCCCCCATGGTCTTCTGTTAAATTTCTCAGGATCCACATAGGAATGAAAACATATGGTATCTGTCTTTCTCTTTATGACTTATTTCACTTAGCATAACACTCTCCAGTTCCATCCACGTTGCTACAAAAGGCCATATTTCATTCTTTCTCGTTGCCAAGTAGTATTCCATTAATATTTTCAAAATTTCAAAGGACTTTATTGTTTGTAAAAAATTTTTTTGTAATATTTATTCATTTTTGAAAGACAGAGAGAGACAGAGTACAAATGGGGAAGGGGCAGAGAGAGAGGGAGACACAGAATTTGAAGCAGGCTCCAGGCTCCAAGCTGTCAGCATGGAGCCCGATGCGGAGCTTGAACTCACAGACCGCAAGATCGTGACCTGAGCTGAAGTCAGCCACCCAACCAACTGAACCGCCCAGGCGCCCCAGGACTTTATATTATTTCATTTTATTCTCTTTTCATCTTCCTTAAATTCTCTTTCAGTTTTTATAGGTGAAGAAATTAAGACTAATATTTTATCTAAGATTGTATCTAATCTAGTAGTACAAGATTTGTAACAAGAACCCAGTTTCCTGAACTTCAGGCACTGGCTTCAACTTGATCAAGTAGATACTTTTTTTTTTACTCTCTTTCTCTTTTTAGTATGTAAATAAATTTAGTGTAGGAGAAAATGTACGAAATTTATATGCCTAAAATAAATAAATACAATTTTCCTCGTTTTATTTTGCCTCATTAACAAGAATGGAGCTCATGGGTTACCGTCTAAGTTCTCATTAAGATGCTTGAATATTCTCATTCTTCAAACTTCTACCACACTTGTTTTTCCTGCCCTTCCTGGAACCCAAAATTCCTTTCATCATCTCTCTCTTTCATTGGTTTGTTAGAGAAAGATCACAGTTCTGCTGTTGAGCTTCATTGAAACTTCCAGAGACCGTGAGTTGTGTATAATAATCTTTGTCCTGAAATGTCTCTTATTTTAAAGTGACTACTGAAAACATAAAACACACCTCCCATTAGCTCAGCATCTCTGCCCTCCTGCAACAACATTTCTGATCATCCTATTATTTTTTTATGTATTAATGAGTGGTGTGCCTCTTCCATGTTTGACCATGCTGCCTTTCCACTTAATTGTATTGATATTTTTTTCATAGTTTCACCCAATGTACATTTCTTTTGTGGTCTTTATCTCTCCTTCCATGATTTTCTCCCCTCAATGGAAGACTTGTTTGTCTGTTCTATCCAAACCCTTCCTTTAATCATGGTGTGATATGAAGTCCCTATGCATCTAAGTCCATTTAGGGAAGTTTATGCTCCCTTTAGCCAACTTTAAACCTGAGTTTGAGTCCATGAAACTGCTTCTCCAAAAGCAGTTGGTGATAACTGGTAACTTTCTGTACACTTTATTTAAATCAGTCTCTCCATTTGGACAATATCTCTTGCAGCATTTCTTATTGTTAAGTAGCCCTTTCTCTTTAAAGAGTCACTTCTCTTAGTTTCCCTTGTTCCCTGCTCTCTCAAGTTTTTAGTAAGTTTGACAGCACTTCCCCGTTGTTTGTTCTCTTCAATGCAGATGATGCCTCAAATCATTCATAATTGAGCGCAAACACTGTGGTGTTCAAAAGGGTTTGGACATATAGTCAAATATCCATCCTGGGGGGGGGGTCATAGGAGGAATAGTGGGTGACCTTATGAGAAATTAGCGGCCTCACCAAGGAAAGGAAAAGATGCTGAAATCACCATAATACTATCTGTATAAAACTATAAAAGAACCAAACTCTAAAAATCTCAGGGAGCAATTTTGAAATATCCACTGTCAATTATTAAGCCTGGTCTTTGTATGGAGGCAAAATGGTGGGAAAAAAAACCTCTTTCAACATTGCTATCTGCTCTGTTCTCAAACCGAAATAGTTACGTAGGAGGGAAAAATGTTTGTTTTTTGTTCAGCAAGGAGACTTTGATCTACTAAGAACTCTAAAGGGCATACAGGCTTTCACTGTCGATGCGAAAGAAAATCCAAGAAGATGGAATAACATAAGGGAGACTATAGTATCCATTTCATTTTTATGGCCTTGGAGGAAAAAAGTCATCAAGTTAAAGCTGCTTTTGTGTTGCACACTTACATGTTGACAGCCGAGTCTGAAGAATTTACACTGTGGGAAAGCAGTCATTGTCCACAGCTCTGTACTTCATCTTGCAAATGTGTAGTTCATTTGAGAATTCGGTTATCAGTCTCTCAGCACTAAACGTGAGAACTGATTTTACCAAATTAGCACAAAGGTTACATTTGACAGGGTGCAGAAACCAGAACTGCTGCAAGATGGAGGGTACGGACACATTTGAGATAGAACCAAGGGATTGTGTGAATCACAGGCCTCATGAAATTAAATGCCATTCCAGAATAAAATTGGAAACATAATGTTTACATATTCATGCATAAAATAAATGAGTCTAAGGCATCAGCATAGACTACACAATCATTTGTGCTGACAGAAGTAAAAAATACTAGCAAGGTACTTTTTGGAATGTCTTTGGGCCTATTAAAACTAATTTTGTTTTTCTTCTACTCAAAGAAAAAGATTTACTTTTCTTTTCTCAAATCAATTCAGACCTATTCAATTATTTTGGATGCACCAGTTGCCCTATCTTAAGTGACTTTTAATGCTGCTGAAGACAAATAATAAACGAAAATAGGAATAATACGAAAATAGGAAAAATTAGGAATGAGTAACAATTTTATTTAAAAAAATTTTTATTAATGTTTATATTTGAGACCATGCAAGAGATAGAGTGCAAGCGGCCGAGGGGCAGACAGAGGAGACACAGAATCTGAAGCAAGCTCCAGGTTCTGAGCTGTCAGCACAGAGCCTGACGCGGGGCTCAAACTCACGAACTGTGAGATGATGACCTGAGCCGAAGTCAGACGCTTAACCGACTGAGCCACTCAGGTGCCCCAGAATGAGTAACAATTTTTGATGAAGAAACATAAGAGGAGGAATCTATTGATTTTTACATAACTGTGCTTTAAATATGATTTTTTAAATTAGCCCCTAGTTTAAGGTTACTAGGTATTAGAACAACTTGTGATTTAAAAAAATGTACTGGTTTGGGGCGCCTGGGTGGCGCAGTCGGTTAAGCGTCCGACTTCAGCCAGGTCACGATCTCGCGGTCCGTGAGTTCGAGCCCCGCGTCAGGCTCTGGGCTGACAGCTCGGAGCCTGGAGCCTCTTTCCGATTCTGTGTCTCCTTCTCTCTCTGCCCCTCCCCCATTCATGCTCTGTCTCTCTCTGTCCCAAAAATAAATAAAAAAACGTTAAAAAAAAAAAATTTAAAAAAAATAAAAATAAAAAAATGTACTGGTTTGAGTTTGACATGATGTGCCCAAATTCACTGTTTTGTTTCTTGTACATTATAAATTCTCTCCATCTTAAGTCATTTTAACTTCATTTAAACTTCACTTCCAATTTCAACTTACTAAGAGTGTGAAAATTAGGTACAGTTCTCTATATATTCATAGTAAGAAAACTAAGTCTATGGTGCTGTTGCAGTCATGATTTCTTAACCATTTGGTATGTAAGTACTGCTACCTACTTATATGTGTTAACCATTCATTAGAGCAGATAGTTGCTAACCCACTTTTATTTTTCTTTTTGATGGACACTGTTTCCAGTATTGTTTATGTCTAGGACTGATGGTGGGATGTAATATGAAATGGGGGAAAGACTACAGTCTTTACAGTAAGCTTCACCTTGCCTTTACTTTTAATGGGATTGCCTCTTACAGTAGTGGAAAACTGACATTGTGATAATGTGTAAAAAAGTTCTAGGCAAACAATCGACATATAGTAAGCACTTAATAAATGTGATTTTTCTCAGTATCCTGTACTTCACTTCCATTGGCTGGAGCACGCTTAGGAAGCTTCCTCAGACCCATTCTGTGAGTGATTATATTTGAGTCAGGGTGAAAGGGCAGTCCAAGTCAGGTTTAATATACGAAACCACATGCCTCCCTGAGAGAGCGAAGGCCCAGTGAGCACAAACTGGCCTATTTACAGTGCCCGGAGTGTGAGGCCTTCCCATTCATGTCAGGAAGACCTGTTTTCTTGTAGTGGAATTTCTTCACAGGATCGTGCCCGTGGCTAGACCAGCCCCCTTGCTCTTTTCTGTGATGGAAACGGTGTGCAGGTCATCGTTCCACCTCCTTTCACTTGTGCCACTGCTACCGGGGTGGCTGTCCTCTGCGGTCGTGCACTAGGAGTTTCCATGTTCTCTGAACATTCAAGTTTCTCCACTAGACATTTTTCTGAAAATAGAACCAAGAAAAGTGACCGCAAATAAACCATGAGAGCACAAATTAATATTACATAGTACCAGATACCTAATCTCAAATCGCTTGTACAACTCTTTCCATGCTCTGTTTTAATTCTGCCATCTTCAAAGGCATAAACTGTCAGAGTATCGAATTGGATTTTTTTTAATAATAAAATGAATTATCTGACTCTGTATAATGTCAGACTTCTTAACGATGCCATTCTGAATTATTTCCTGGCTTACATAAGTCAGTATTATTTTGCTGACCTTGGAGGAAAAAGCCCTCTGGATGCCTTATTTAGTGGTTATATGGGCAGATGAGTATCATAGAAGTTGAGTGACCGTTCAGTTAAAACAACAACAGCAACCACAAATGTCCTCTTTGTTTTCATAGCCTATAAAAAAGCAACAGGGATACGGTCTTTTTTTTAACTTTTGAATTACATCTCCCACGAATTATATTCTTATTCATTAAACATTCTGAGGTATCAATGTAAAGAGTCACAAATAAAAATTATAGTATTTTTTGATTATTTCTGCTGAAATTATGCTGAAGCAAAGGTACATAATATTTAAAAACAGTCTGTACCTAAACACAACATAGTGGTCACCTGAGGTTTTGTCTCCTGAATCTATTACCTAGAAAAATGTTAAGCCTGATAAATAATGCATTCCCCCCCAGAAGTATAATCTTTTTAAAAAATACATACACAGCATGAAATTATTCTACTCTGCAAGTGATGATAAATTTAAGAAACTCACTAAATATGATTTCTCTTTTCATAAAGAGCAAAAAGTTACCAAAATATAATTTTACTTAGTCTCCCTTTCTGAGGACCTATTTTCTATTTCACATTTTGTGTAAAGAACATAATCGCTTTTAACTGGTACAACTCTCCAGTATGGCATATTAGACACACACTTTGAACCACTTATTTCAAAATTTGTCAGTGAATTATGAGAGTAGAAAAGTAACATTTCAAAATATCATTACATTTATTTAATGGAATCCCACTTTTTAAATTAAAATCGATGGAAATGTAGAAAAATGAGACAATATCTTGGAAAATTCTTTAAATTGAAGCCGCCCCCTTTTTCCTTCTTGGTTTTTAACATTATTCTCTCTAGTCTTACCATCAGTTTAATGAATACAGAGCCTGTCTATACCAATTTCCTCTTCTGGCCTCACTACATTCAGAGCTCAATGGGCCTCAATAGGGATTTACTGCTGACTGGGTAATCTGGGTTCATGTGTGCAGTGACATCAAGCAAGAGATTTACCCAAAGAAGTGGATGCCATGACAATGCGTGTAACCATGGTGTGACCGGCCTCTCTGACATGGCTCTCAAAAGCTTTCCCTCTGTGAAAACAGAAGCCTGTTTGCAAATTAATTAGTTTCTGGCGGCAGCTTGATTGTTGACCCAGAGTTTGTAGAGTGGAAAAACAATCAGATTAGTGTGCTCAGGGTAAAAGACCAGTGTGCAGTTGCGTGTGGCTTGCTCAACTATTGAAACTATGAATGGACTGAAACAAATTCTTTTCTGAGAAGCCTAGGCAGAGGTTAAGTGTGATGAGCCTAGAGCTCCCCAACAGCAGGGGCTAGCGAATTAAAGGATTTTAGCCAGATAAAGCTGAATGACAGCAAGTGATGCCATTGAATTTTAATGGCATGGATAGTTTTGGGGAAAAAAAAAACACACAAAACACTTGTTACCTTCTAATCACTCTTAGTGGGAAGAGTAAGTTGCCATATTATTAGATGTCTGCTTGACACAAATACTTCCATAGTGGTAGATTTCAGGAGCTTTCAGACTGGAAGGTTTTAATTTATAATGTCTCAAAAAATATCAAAACAGTAAAAAGTTATAAAGTAACTGTCTTTTCATGTAGGTGAAATGTTTGCTCATTTATATATTCTAACTGTCTCGTGAGGTGTCATCTTCACATGCCCAATAAAATGAATCCTGAATTAAGGAGAAATGTTGACTCATGAGAATAGGTGTGCTGTTTATTTTTACAAATACCAAATCACATAAACATGCCAAGAATGGAAATCCTCAAACTTAGGACAAAAAAAAATTCTGCATGTAGTTTTTGATGATTAAAAGTTGTTTCACTCAATAAATTATTGTTTACACTTAATTTTGTTAGATTACCTAACAACATTAAGCCATATATACTTTTCCTTTTTAGATACCATTGTCAGATAGCTCCCTAATAACAGCTATACTGGCTATCACAATAGTTTCCCATTCAAAAATCATTTATATCTCTCAGTTTACAAGTGAATTGAATCCAGATTTTGCTGCCTGTCAAGTCCTTTATCTTCTGATCCTAAATGACTTCTCCAGTGTTAAACACTAGCATACTCTAATCAAATAGTTGGTTGTCCTCAGATTTACTCTCTTTTTCATTTAACCATACCACTCTACTGATTGATTTTAATCTTTCCAGCTTTGAATCGCAAGAGCACATAGGTACTCACTTGTATTTATCATGGGAACTACCACTTTACCTTACACTCTGGGAAATACCGAGTAAGAAATTCTTGAACAATCTGCTTTGCAGGTTCTGGAGTTAAACTGACTGTGTTTGTATCCCAGGTACTCCATCTGCTACCTGTATGACATAGGAGGCAATTTACTTATTTTCATCACCCAGTTACGATTTGTAAAACATGGTTAATATTACTATACCGTTGTACCGAGAATGAATGAGACAGTCCATGTAGGTTAATAAGAATAGTATCTGATAATACAGTAAATGCTCATGACAGCTTTGGTTGCTTCTGCTGTCATTTACTTATAGGCTCCCAACATAGCACATAATACACATTTAGCAGATTAATACAGTGAACCTGTCTGAAAGTGATGTTTGCCTTTTTTTAATCTGTTCTCAGGTTATTTTGTTTTAGTTGATTATTGTCATGGAGCATTTAGTACATCAAGAATAAATAAAATTTAGCTTTAGTATTAAAATAGCAAATAACATTTTAATCAAATTAAGCTTAACGAAATTAGCAGAAGAAGTAATGAAATGATGAACCAAGTTTTTCCAAGTGTTAACTTAGCTGTAGTAAGTGCAATATTCGTCATTTATGAAAAGAAATCATTAGGTTAATTCTTTATTAACAATTTTTCCAGAATTAATTAAGACATTGATTGCTTTTGAGAATGCTAGGAAAATTGTTTATCCTGCTCTATCACAGCTCAGCTTTTTTTTTTTTTTTTTCTCACGTGTGGACATCATTGGTGACTTTTGGGATAGTGGTTAAAAGTGCAGAGTCTGTGGAGCCTGACTCCTTGAGTTGGGCAAGAGCTGAGCAACTGTAGATGGCAGATAAAAAGATTTCTGTGCTTCATGTCCCCTTTTTCTAATGTAAATAATGATATTTCCTCCCTTGTCAGATAGTTATGAGGATTATGTATGAGTGAATCCATATAAAGCATTTGCAAAAGTGATGGCTCTTACCAAAACAAAACAGTTTAGTTGATGTTAGCTGGCTTTATAATGTTATGCGAGAATTTTAAGGAATGGAACCATAAAATACCTAAATATGCCACATCACTAAAAATGTAGTAGAATGCACAATCTCACTTAACTGAGGAGCCAGTATTTTTCTAGGAAAGCAGTGAAAGTGGCTGAAAGACGAGAATGAACTGATGAGGTAAAGTGAGGATGACATATGCCCTTTCCTTAGCCGGAGTCTGTACATGCACGATTTCTTACCTAGTGATGTCTGTACATTTTGATGAAATTACATCTACCACTCCTTTGCTTCCATGAAAAGAAAAAGCAGTTTTTAAGCTTCATCACACTAAGTTGCTTACATATGACAAAGAGTCATTAAAATGTTCTATACTTCACATATCAACTAAATATAAATTACAAAATGTTATCTAGGAAAAGGGTCTTTAAAATGTTTTCCCAATAATACTAGTAAGAAGATTTAAGTATGTTTTTTACCCTTTAAAAGACCATTTTCGGGTTAGAATTGTTTATGTCACTATATGACTTAAGAAATGAGGCAAGTGAAAATCAAAGCTCCTTCACCTTGTTCCCACCCCTACCTCCCACACCCTGCTCTAATCAATTTTTCAGTTTCCTTTTTTTTTTAATTTTTTAAAAATGTTTAGTTTTGAAACAGAGGGAGACAGAGCGCGAGTGGGGGAGGGGCAGACAGAGAGAGGGAGACACAGAATTTGAAACAGGCTCCAGGCTCCGAGCTATCAGCACAGAGCCCGATGCGGGGCTCGAACCCACGAACCATGAGATCATGACCTGAGCAGAAGTTGGATGCTCAACCAGCTGAGCCACCCAGGCGCCCCAATCTTTCAATTTCCTGTAGCACTTTGGATCATCACATAAGTTGTGCACTTTTAACTGTATACCACTATACATGTGGTACTGTATAAATTTTGATTCAAAAATCAACGTGCATGGGCACCTGGGTGTCTCAGTCGGTTGAGCACCTGACTTGGGCTCAGGTCATAATTTCGCAGTTCAAGAGTTCGAGCCCCACATCGGGCTTACTGCTGTCAGCGCAGAGCGTACTTTGGATCTTCCACCCCCCTTTCTCTGCCCCTGCCCCACTTGCGTGCTCTCTCTCTCTCTCAAAAATAAATAAACAGTAAAAAAAAAAAAATAAACAAGTTAATTAATTAAAATTAAAATAAAGATACATAGTTTAAAACTAATTGCAATTCATTAGTAATACTAATTTATATATTGATGTAAGTATAATGTAAATGTTTTATTTATTAGAAGTGTAGTTTTTAGTAATTTGCTTGATGATTTACTAAATTAAAACTGGTTTTGGATTTAATATAAGCTGAGAGCATAAGAGACCCATCAAAAATGTGTCTCTTCAATATGTTTATAAATGTGTCTAAATTCCTGTAAGTCCAAATAATCTCTTTTGCTCATTTAATTGCTAATAAATAAGATGCCAGGGTTTCAGTATCAAAGAGAGCTAACCCATTTATACATTTATAAAATCCTAACATGAATATGTATGGAAATAGGTGACAGCAGATAGAACTGTCTCTTTGGGATCCACACTGCTTTTTCTGTTTAGCATACAATGGAATTTAAGTTCTAGCCAGTACAGAATTGTGTTTTCAGTTTATACATTGTCTTATGACCCACTTATAATTTAGTGAACTTTAATATGCCTAGTGACTGTAAAAGCTAGTCAGTGCCAAGGCTGATATCAAAGGGCTGACTGCCACTTAAGTTGCTTAGTATCCTAGAATGGCTGTTTTATAAAATACGTTTTCTAAACACATTCAAGAATAAATGAACAAATTATACCAATGTTTTGCAAGATGAGAAAGCAATCTTGTAATTTAAATGAAAATAATGAGTTCTGAAGGCAGGAAAGAATAACAACACATGGATTACCATAAAACATTACATTTTGGGGTGAATTAAAGGGAAAGAAATCTAGTTATACTAACAATTCACATTAGAGAATTTGGGCTTATAGGGCTCAGTGGAACCAACAAGGCATAGGATACCTTTGATCAGTCGCCTTCTTGTGTTTATAGTAGTCATATTAAATATTTTGATTGAAGAGAAATTATTAAAGTAGTGGCATAATGCCGCTTGCCATAAGAAAACTAATGACTGCCCTTCCTGTGATGTTATTGCTATCGATTTCCTATAAATAAAAACAGGGAGAAAAATCACATCCCTTTATAGTTATAACTCTGATCAGCCAATCAGTGCCCAAATTCTAATGAAATTGCCTTTGAAAGACCTTGAGATAATTGTGTGCTAATGAATCTTAAACTGTGAACTTATTTTCCATGTTTTTTCCAAGCTGAAACTATTTTTATTTCCTTCCTTCTTCATTTCTAATTCCTGAATGAGAGCAACTTGTTGAAAGCAATTGAAAAGACTGGCTTGAGCTAGGAACATGGTAGCATGATGTAGAAAAACAATGACAAACAGTTAACAGGTCCAACTTGTTGTTGTGCAATGCAGAAGTCATTTCGTAGTGATACAGCAGAGACTGTAGAACGTAAGAAGAATGTAGCCATGTCATGAAGATTTGTAGAATCTTTACTAAAATTATCATTTTGATTAATTTTGCCATTTTGATTTTGTAAAAGTATACTGTAGCCCCACTTAGCAATACTGCCTTAATCCACTCACAAATTCCCAAACTCTTCATTCTCACGAGGATCATGGTTATCAATAGATGTTACTAGTATTTTAGTATAGAATGTTCCAGGGATAATAGCAAAGTAAAACTTTCTCTAATATACTTTTTTTTTTTAATGGTTTTATTTATTTTTGAAGGAGAGAGAGAGACAGACAGACAGAACATGAGCCGGGGAGGAGCAGAGAGAGAGGGAGGCACAGAATTCGAAGCAGGCTCCAGGCTCTAAACTGTCAGCACAGAGCTCCATGCAGGGCTCGAACTCACGAACTGTGAGATCATGACCTGAGCCGAAGTCAGAGGCTTAACCGTTGACTGAGGCACCCAGGCACCCCTCTAATATACTTTAATATAACTGAGGAAGCTGAGCCAGCAATTGCTGTTATAATTGCTTACTTAGAACTATTGCATGTTTTCTTGGGTAAGAAAACAGTTCATAATAAAGAAGAAAAATACATTTTTTAAACAGAGATCTGTCCATTGGTTAGAGTCTGCAAAGAAAGCTAAAACGGAAGGGGGAATAAAGGGAGAAAAGAAAAGAGTAATTCCTATGGTAAATAATAACTTCCTAATTAGATTGTGTTTTCATCCCTCAACCATAATAAACACGTCTATCATAATAAATTTTATAATACACACACCAAAATAAAAATCTCCAAATGACACCATAAAGTCTTCTATCTAACCAAGGTCTAACCCTGAAGTTTTTAGTGTAAATTAGATGTGATCCATATTAAGGAATTTTTTTACAGTTTATAGAAGTACATAATGTTATTGGAACATATATTCGTGAAAATACTCAGATTACCATTTTATATATTAATATATGATTGTTAGCAAAACAATTAAGATCTATGTAATATGATAGGGTTAAAATAGCTACATTTTAATGGGAAATTAAAAATAGATCATGTTTAGGCAGAGATTAAACTGATTTAATTGCTGTTTCTCAGTGTATTTATTTTGTTTTTTAAAGAGTATGTTTACTTTCCCCAAGTCTAGTCCTTTTTCATCTCATTCAACAATATTTCTATTTCTCTGTACATAACTTAAGTTTATCACTCACCCCGGTTACTAACATAGAATGCCATTCTCTCCTTTTCCCCTGCAGTTCTATTGTAAGTCCTCCTAGATTACTGGTAATCACACAGTGAAGTGCTAGCTACCAACACATTTCTCTGGGCAACTTCCATTTTCTACATGCATTAAGCACTCTCTGGGTACCAAGAACTATTATAAGAAACAGCTGAGTAAGAGCAATCCCTGCCCTCAGGCTAATACTTACAGAACTTTTTAAAAATGAAAACCCTAAAAGTTATAGCATATCTACAGGATCATATGCATGTATTTACAAGATGTCCTAATATCGTAAAACCATTGTTTAAGCGGAGGACATACTCTCTATTTTTCTTTTAATGAAACATGAAATTTTTTTATTCAGTTGATTTTCACACTTTGATTCAGTATCAGTACCACTGACTCTTTGAGGCTTTTACTATGAAATGACAGCAAGGTGGAACGATTATGAAGGAGACTATCTTTTGTCCCTACATCTACAGTCTTTTCTTAGAGAATGTGTGTATAAGAGAGTTAAAAAAAATGAGAAATTGGAAACCCTTTTAAGTTTTAAGGGAAAAAAATGCAAATCTGTTGGAATCAGAAAAGCTGTAGATAATACAACATAGGTTTTTATAACCTGTTATTATAATGACATATATAATGCAGACAGTCCATTAACACTATTACTGGTTTTTTTTCTTGTGAACTATTTCCAGTTGTTTCTTCATTAAGAATGATTATGTATTTTGAGTGCTAATAGAAATTCATAATGTCATATTCCTAATTATAAAGACATCCAGATGGCCAAAAGATACATGAAAAGATGCTCAACATCACTGATCGTTTGGGAAATATGAATCAAGACTACAATGAGATATCATCTACACCTTTCAGAATGGCTAAAATCAACAACACAAAAAACAATAGGTATTGGTGAGGATGTGGAGAAACGGGAACCCTCTTGCACTGCTAATGGGAATGTAAACTGGTGCAGCTGCTCTGGAAAACAGTATGGAGGTTCCTCAAAAGGTTAAAAATAGGGGCGTGCCTGGGTGGCTCAGTGGGTCAAGCGTCTGACTCTTGATTTGGGCTCAGGTCGTGATCCCAGGGTCATGGGATCAAGCCGGCATCAGGCTCCATGCTGAGTGTGGTTCTATGTATATTTTCATAGTTATTTCATGTAGAAATGTAAAATGTAGAAATAGTAAATCTACTGGAAAGTAGAACTAACTTAAATTTAATCCATATTAAAGACATTGAAACCATTTCTTAGTGTTATTAAAATCAAATGACAAACCCTGTACTTTTAAAAACTAGGTTGGGAGCATCAAATTGGTTTAGAAAATACCTTTAATGGTCTTGATTAGGTATCTCTGGAAACAACTTTATATTAGCAATCAAAATACATAATCATTCTTAAAGCAGAGACAATTGGACAGAGTTGACAAAGAAAAACAAGATAACGGTTTCAATGGACTGCCTGCACTGAACAAAAATTGAAAATTGATTTAAACATCAGAAGTCATTTTAAATTGGATCCACCGTACTGTAAATGCTGTGACATTGTTATTATACTGAATATTGGAAGGTTTAATAATAATTAAAGCAATGATTTGGAAAATTGATGTCCTTTCCTAAGGAAATAATTGAAATAATCATGAACAATTGAAATCCTGTACTCGTATAGGATTTTATACTGTTCAGAGTGCTTCCTGTAAGACCACTTCATCTTCGCAAAACCACTGTAAAATAGAAAACTGCAGTAATAACATTTGAGCAACTTACAAGAGGATAGTCGCTACCTGTTGTTGAGTGAAAACAGAGTAAACCCATGTCTTCCAAACTCTTCAGTTTTGTTCTCTAACATGTTCATTATAGTATTCACCATTTTTTAGATTTGTGTATTTCTGTACTTTGCTAAAGATTTCACACATAGGAAATGTTTATCAAGTTAGATAGAGACTTGGAAAATACAGATACATTTGTTTAAAAACAACAACAACAACAAAGATTTGCCAGAGTTAAAGGATTTTATCCTGTAATGGTTCACAGAATGAATTGTGCTGTGTATGCATAGTTTAAATAACTGAAAACTTAGTTGGTATAAAATTTTCCTGCTAAGAGTTTGGCCCTTGGATGAACAGCATGTGCATCTCTGGGAACTTGTTAGAAATGTAAAATCTCAGAGCCTACCCAGACCTACTAAACCAGAATCTGCACTCTCTTGAGATCCTACATTAAAATTTGAGGACTAGGCTGAAATATGTTACAAAATATATTATATCTTTGATTCTTAAAGAAGAGACATAGAGACATAATAGTTTTGTTCCAGTCTCCCTGAGTAGATTATCTTACATCTCAGCTGAAATTTATAGCACACAAGAATGTGTGTGTGTGTGTGTGTGTGTGTGTGTGAATGTGAATGTGTGCGTGTTCATTAGTTACGTTAAATTACTGCTCCTGATGTGGTCTAATCCAAACTCTCCAATTCCTCTAATCAGCCTTTTTAAATTAGTGGCTTTTGATTCCATTTAAGCTGGGAGATACAAGCACTAGCCAGGTGTGTCCCGTGAACAGCTTGGTTGGAATTTCAAGCAATGGTCATTGATAAGACCTCTGTGTCAAGCTCGTAGAACCTACCTTCCCCTGCTTGATTGAATCCATTCTGCTGAGACAGTGTCAAATTAATACAATTACTAGCACATTTATGATAGCCCATAAAATCTCCCACCACTACATTCTTGCTAAAGGTTAAGAATTACAAAAAAAAACTGTGGTGCAGGCAGTGACTTCTGGGGTTCAGAGAAGCTTCAAGCACTTGAAAAAAAGTTTTCAAAGCACATTATTATAAATTAACTGTCTTTCACTACAGCTAGACTAGTACTGACAATATTTTAAATAATAAATTTGATGCAAAATAGCAACATCGAATTTAAAATACGTGATCGGCAATTTTCTTCTAAATATCTTTTTGTCAAAAGCATCCAGCTGATTAAAAAAAAAAAAAAATACTAGGTAGATTTTTATACAAAGAAACAGAATAAAACCCAAATGTAAAACCAAAAATTATATATTTTAAAAATTACAACTTTAAATTTTGTATTATAATCTTAAATTTTAAATTATAGGGTTGTGATATGATTATATGATGTATGATTTTATCATAAAATATATTATTTTAAACATCTAGAACGTCTGATTAAAAAACAACTTTCTAAATTTCACGTAAATATAACTAACAACTCTCACTGTTCTAGTTCACATACATGGAATCCTAAAAGCAAAAGTAAAACTAAAAATAAGGGAAGTTGTTTTGTTAAAATAACAATATTTGTTTTCAGTAGAGTGTGATTAGGAAAGTACAAAAAAATAATAGCTAATGTAAAATTTGAATTGTTATTTCTTAAGGGATAAGATCTTGCAGATTAAACAGGGTGTGAAGTAAGAATTGTTTTCTCCCAATTCTAATTACTTTGAAATTATGCTATAAATTATCTTCTTTTCTGCCTTGAATTTCCTTTCCCATATAATTAGAGATTTTCAAGAATCAAAACTATTATTGTCTCTTAAGAACAAAAGCCATAGAAACTGCTAATTATATCACACTTGAACATGTTTTTCTTCTTTGAAGAGACCCTGAATTTCTGGCATTTTTGAGAACACTTTCTGACCAGAGGATGATAGAAATGTGAAGGTCTGCTAGTGTTGGAATCAGGATAATTACTTTCTATCTATAATAATATTCATGTTATTAAAAAGTTGCCAAGGTCTGTGTCAAATAAAAATTGACCTAAATCTTCCCTGGTCCCTAAATCATTATTTTATTTTAAGAATCAGGCCACATTCTTATAGAATTTTTTTTTCCCCTAGACCCCATGGGCCTAATCAGAGGCAACTCCCAGGAAAAGTCCCTTGTCAATGCAATCCTTGAATGAGAGCTTGAATTATTACCATGTCCCAGGAAAAGGGCAGTTATCAAAAGACATTTTTACATTTCACTGATAAAATGGATTTTTTATTTCAAAGAGTAAAAAAATGTTTTTGTGAGATCACACACTGAGAAACTTTTTGACAAAGTAAATTTTATGATTATATGAAAATTGGCTTTTTTCTGAATAAAATATTACTAGAATTCACAAATTCCAGTTTTATCATCTATGGCTTTTGAGGTACTTTTCAGGGGAAAAAGGCAGAATTTGAGTATACTCATATTTAAGATAATTTACTAGAAAAAATTAAATTGGTATTATATATTTGTGGGTTTTGTTTTTTTTTTTATATTGCTTAGTGGTTTTGTGTATTTGTTTCGGACCTAAATTTCAATATGTCTTTTGAATCATGTATAAAATATGTGGGTGGAAAAGTATGAAACCTTTAAGATCTCTCAGAACGTAGACAAAGATATTCAAGGCATTTAAGTCATATGGTGCCTATAGTATTGCTAATAGCAATATTGGACAAAAAGGAGAACTAGGAATAAATACATTTATGAGTATCCAAATATCCCAAATAAATGGAAGAAATCAATTCTAGTATTACCAGGATGATTTATTAATAGGAACCTCTCTTAATTCATTACCTTAATTTTTTTTTGAAGTTTATTTATTTATTTTGAAAAGAGAGAACAAGCCGGAAGGGTCAGGGACAGAGAATCTCAAGCAGACTTCATGCTATCAGTGTGGATCCTGACCCGGGACTCAATCCCGTGACTGTGAGATCATGACCTGAGCCGAAATCAAGAGTTGGACACTTAGCCAAGGGAGCCACCCAGGTGCCCCCACCTTAATATTTTAATAATAAAATATATGCCTTATCTTGTTTAATGTTGAAAAATAAGGTAAATCAAATGACGTTTTCTGATTAATTAAAATACATTGGTAGGAGTAAAAGGTAGGAGTAAAAGAAAATGTTCTTAACATAATAAATAAGAGGGGTGCCTGCGCGGCTCAGTCGGTTGGGCATTGGAATTTGGCTCAGGTCATGATCTTGTGATTCATGAGTTCGGGCCCTGTGTCGGACTCTGTGCTGACATCTCGGAGCCTGGAGCCTGTTTCGGATTCTGTGTCTCCCTCTCTCTCTGCCCCTCCCCTGCTCATGCTCTGTCTCTCTCTTTCAAAAATAAATCAACATTAAAAAAATTGCTTTAAATTAATAAAGAACATAATAAATAAGAAAGAGTTGGACCCCCAGTTAAAGTTCTTAGTGCACAGAAACACTATGAATTTAGATAATGTTATAATAATTTTTTATAATAGACTTTATTTTTTGGAGCAGTTTTAGTTAGGTTCCCAGCAAAATTGACTGGGAGGTACAGAGATTTCCATAAAACCCTACTCCCATACATGCATAGCCTCCCTTGTTGCCTACATTCCCCTACCAGAGTGGTACATTTGTTACACTTGGTAAGCCTACACTGACACATCATTATCACCCAAAGCCCACAGTTTACATTAGGGTTCACTCTTGGTGTTGTACACTATCTGGATTTGGAGAAATATATAATGACACGCATCCATCCTTGTAGTGTCCTACAGAGCAGTTTCACTGACGTGAAAATCCTCTGTCCTCAACCTGTGTGTTCTCCCGACTCCTTACCTCCTGGCAGCCACTGATCTTACTGTCCTCCTATGTTCGTCCTTTCCAAAATGTCAAGTAGCTGGAATCATACACCATATAGCATTTTCAGGTTTGCTTCTTCCGCTTACTGATACGCGAAATAGTTGTCTTCAAATGTCTTGAAATAGTTTCACAGCTTATTTCTCTATAACTTTGAATAATAGTACATTGTCTGAAGGCAACACAGTTTATTTCTCCACTCATCTACTGAAGTACATCTTGGTGGCTACCGAGTTTTGGCAATTTTGAATAAAGCTGCTATAAACATCTGTATGGAGGCCTCAGTGTAGATGTAACTTTTCAGCTCCTTTGAGTAAATATGAAAGAGCAGGATTGCTAGGCCATATGGTAATAGTATGTTTGGTTTTATAAAAAAAAAAAATGAAGTAAAAAATACCGAAGTATCTTCCAAGGTGGCTATACCATTTGGAATTCCTACCACTGAGGAACGAGAGTTCTGTCGCTTCATATCCTTGCCAGAATTTGGTGTTGTCAGCATTCTGGATTTTGGACATTCTAATGGGGATATACTGGTATCTTGTTGTTTTAATTTATACTTTCCTAGTGACATGATGTGGAGTTTAAATTGAGTTGTTGGTTTGCTTAGTATTAAGAGTGTTTTATGTATTCTGGGTAGCAGTCCTTTATGAGATAAATCTTCTGCAAATATTTTTTTCATAGGCTGAGACTGTGTTCTCATCTCGTCTAGAATTGTTTTTCAAAAGATGTTATTTATTTCTATAAAATGCATCTTAAATGTATATGGTTTATCTTATTTTAATGTTACCAGTGAGTGAGATATGACTGGATTGGAGAAGGAGTTGAAAGGAGATGCTGTTATGTATTTATTCTCTCTTTCTCAGAGAGATTTAAATAATGCCTATACTATATCACTTTGGTGTGGTGATATTTTTTAGTTTCTTGCTTAAGCACTGAAACTTTAAAAAAATAAATCATACACACATAAATGCACTTGTCTCATCTCATTTAATAAAGCAGAGTAAGCACACTGAAAAATTTGATGAACTTTCTGGCAAAGAGAAGAGAAACGTGTTCTAATTTAGAATGAGGTGAGTCAGGAATACCGTTTCCTGAACAGCTCCCAATTTTCTCTTTAAGAGAGAGTTTTAGTGTGAAGTCATTATTAAGTAAGATCATATAAATTACTTGTTATCGTGGAGCAATGACTTCTCTAAATAGAAAGTTCTATTTTCTTTGGATGTAGAAAAATGAAAGTTTGCTGCCTTGGTTTTCCTCAACTGAGTTCAAAGCTTATTTTTAATTTGTAGTGTATGCAAAATATTGTAATTACTTTATGAACATGGACTTCTTTGATAGCATATTTTTTTGTTTTTAGACAGCAGAGTTTATATAATGCATATTCTGTTTCATTTCACTTCATGCTGATATCTCCTGTAATGAAAAAATATTTAAGGATAATTGTCTTTTTTCAAAACCTTTTCAGTTTTATAGAAATGTATTAGGAAAAAATCTGTATTAAGTCTGATGTCTTTAAATGTAGTGAGAATTAATATCTGAATATTACCTGCAGGAACATGTACAGTGTATATGCAAGAACATGTATTGTGTGTATGTTTGTGTGTGTGTATATGTGTGTGTATAGCCATTATGAGGTAATAAAAAAAATTTCTGAAGATTATTTCCTTCATGAAATTCCATCTGATCTTCTCAAATAACAAGTGATCTAATCATATGATAGTTTATAGTTAACATAATTCAAAAACATAATAAATGTAAATGTTCAAAGGACATTTTATGATGATAGATGAGTACATTCATAGTATGAATGTATTTACTTAGGATCTGATAGAAGAAAGCATCTCTAAATATTGTATCTTCCTGCAGTTAAAAGGGACTAAGTAGTCAAAAATTATAGAAATACCTAAAAACATTATGGTTGTGGTAAATAACTAGATTATATCTTAGAGTCATCAAAATATTTCGAATCCATATTTACCATGATAAAACACACACCGCTAAATCATTGTATATAGTGTATTTGTAAATAACAGGACAAAGTAACTATAATATATAGTGAGTAAGGTGCATGATTATATTAACCCCACATTGAAATATTAAACAATTACTTATTTTATAACCAATCAATAAAAAGACCACATACTTACAAAATAAGAGGGTGGAAACATAGACCATATTTTGGTTAAATAATAAGAAAATAGTCGTATGGACTTGTGATATATCCATTATGAATGGATATTTATCCATAAGGAAATTTAGATTCATATTAATCACTTTTTAAACCTACTTTATACTCAACACTATGTTCCTATAATTTGAGAAATTCACCAGATTGAGAAATAATTGTAAGATATACATGATACATTTGCACACAATGTATAAATATACACACAAATTTATAATCTTAAGTATACTATTCAATGACAATTTGAGAAATGATAAATGTCTGTAACTCAAAGGCCTATCAAAGTATGGAACACTCCAGAAGGTTTTCTGATGTACTTTTCCAGTGAGTCCCATACCTTTGCCCCAAGAAGTACTACTGTTGTGAATTTTCCACAGCACAGCCCAGAAAAAAGTAGAATAGAAACTCCTATAAATGAAAGTATACAATATGCACTCTTTTATTGTAATGTTTTTGAAATCCATTCACATTGCTACATGTATCAGTAATTTGTTCTTTTTTGTTTCTGAGTAGTATTTAATTGTATGGATGTACCACATTGTGTTATTTGTTTTCCTAGTGATAGACACTTGGACTTAATGAAGCTGCTGTAAACATTCTTGTTCAAATTTTGTTGTGCACATATGCTTTCATTTCTCTCAGTTAAATAACTAGGAATGCGATGAAATGGCTAAATGGTATGTAGCCATTTTACAGATCATTTTACACTCCCACCAAAAACTATATAAATGAGGATGTTAAACAGTGGATTGGTGTAAACAAGTTGAATATTGGTGAAGGCATTCTTGGCATTATGTGAAAGAAACAATTATAGGAAAGAAAGACTAATAACAAGAAACTCAAAAAAAAACTAAAGGGTGAAAATAAAGATGTCAATGAAGACATGAAGGATAAAGATAGATATTAAAGAAATTTGAAAGAGAGATGGAAATAAAATTTGATGACTGATAAATGTCGATGTAGGAGAAATCAAGACTGATCCCAAGCTTCTGTGTTGAGTGACTCTAACAAATAAGGTAGCATTGAGGAAGGTTAGCTTCTAGGAGGAGCAAATGTGGAAATGTTGGAGATAGTGAGTTATTTTGAAGAGCTAAGTATGCAGTGCTGTATAAGGTTGATCAAAAGTCAGCTAAAAAAATGTTGCTCAGGCACAAAAGAATATCTGTGATTTGGGGAGTCAAATTGATTAAGATAACCAAAAAAATTATGGGAAAGGGTAAGCAACAATAACCATTGAGTGGTATATTTTTGAATATTTCTTTTTTTTTACCTTTTTATATTATTTCATTTGACAGCCAAAATCATGTTTAATGTTCCCATAATGGTTATACACAGCCATTTATCCTTACTTATACTTAATGTAATTAAAACCAGTCATCATTTAACTATTGCAGAGATGGTGAGTATACTTCATGGTATAAACTGATTTGTGACACAGAATACACTGACCTCTGTAAATACCATAGCACACCAAACTTTGTGTAGTTTCAAGTGTAGCTCTTCAAATCCCAGCATTGAGAGTAAAACTTCCTTTTGAATCTTTTAAACCATATGTCTTTACGTCAATTTAGACAAGAATGTTACTGCTGCTCTTTTTAGTTTTTGACTCATTTTGATCTTCTCTTTCATTATGGCTATAATGTGAAAAAAAGGAACTCTTGATTTACTCCTTGTTTCTGCCCTGCAGTTTCTGCTTTTTTTTTTTTTTTTTGTTTTTTTGTTTTTTTTGTTTTTTTTGTTAAAGCTACTTGTTCTGGGACACCTGGGTGGCTCCGTCGGTTGAGCGTCTGACTTCAGCTCAGGTCATGATCTCACAGCTCGTGGGATCAAGCCCCGCGTCGGGCTCTGTGCTGACAGCTCAGAGCTTGGAGCCTGCTACAGATTCTGTGTCTCCCTCTCTCTCTGCCCCTCCCCTGCTGGTGCTCTGTCTGTGTGTGTCTCTCTCTCTGTCAAAAATAAACAAACATTAAAAAAAAATTTAAAAAGCTACTTGTTCTTTGTTGACTTCAGTGATACACTTCCTGGGGACCAGCACGTTGCTAACCAGTGAAGCAAAGGCAACCAACCTTGAGATAACAATAAGGATAGTTCATACTCCACAATAGCATTTTGTTCTACCTATGTGTGTCTTAACTCTGCGAGGTCATTGGTCTTTGTAACATCTCTGTATTCTTTCCTTATGATGAGAACCTGAGACACATATGCCAAAGAATTTGCTTACAGTCATATAGTTAGTAAGTAGGAGAGCTAAGTTGAATACTGTGACACCCCTTTGACTGCTCTCCAGTTTCACAGCCATCTTCCACTTGAAGGCAGTTTACTGGAGAAAATGGTGTATCACTCTGAGGAATGACCCAGAGCAGGTGGGATGGTGTAACCACTCTAACTGAAATTTAAACAAAAAATTACGGAAACCCAGAAGACAAATATCCCCCTGAAACATTAAAGTACTTTTAGAAGGTATTTGAAAAAAGTTTGAAAAATTAGCATAATTCATCATAGAGAACTCACATAGGTGAAGTCATTTAATAATGAAAGTTCTGGATTGGGGTGCCTGGGTGGCTCAGTAGGTTGTGTCTGACTCTTGATTTCTGCTCAGGTTGTGATGTCCAGGTTCATGGGTTTGAGCCCCATGTCAGGCTCTGTGGTGACAGCTTGGGATTCTCTCTCTGTCCCTCTGTCTTTTCCTTTTTTTTTTTTTTTTTTTTTAAGTTTATTGATTTATTTTTGAGAGAGAGAGAGAAAGAGCACAAGTGGGGGAGGGGCAAAGAGAGAAAAGGAGGCAGAGATTCCGAAGTAGACTCCAGGGTCTGAGCTGTCAGCACAGAGCCCAATGTGGGGCTCATACTCACAAACCATGGGATCATGGCCTGAGCTGAAGTCAGACACACATTGACTGAGCCACCCAGGTGCCCCCCCCCCCCCTTTCTGCCCCTCCCCTGCTTGTGCTCTCCCTCTCTCTTTCTCTCTCAAAAGTAAACAAATAAAAAAAAAAAAAAAAAGAATGTAAGTTCTGGAAATCCAGAGTAGTGAGAGAGAAAGGTACAAGGGGAAATGCATTGGGATGGGGGTGGGGAGCCTAGAATTATATATGGGGGATAGGTAGCAAAGACCTTGAATGCCTTTTAAAGGATTCTGAATTTAATTGTTTAGCTAATGGAAAACCATCAATAAAATTGAGCAGCTGAACTGTTGACTGTGAAGAACGATTTGAAGCAGGAGGATCTTTTAAGAAGACAGAGCAATACTTTAGGGGAGAGATGAGAGAGCTTGAATTAGGACAAAAGAAGTAAGGGAAAATATACACTCAAAAATGGAGTGGGGATAGAACTGATCAGAAATGCCAATTTATGGGGCGCCGTGGTGGCTCAGTCGGTTGAATGACTGATTCTTGATTTCAGCTCAGGTCATGACCCCATCAGTGTGGGATTAAGCCCCGTGCCAGTCTCTGTACTAAGCGTGGAGTCTGCTTAAGATTCTTTCTCCCTCTGGCCCTCTACCCATTCTCCCTCCCTCCCCCCTCCCTAAAATTAAAAAAAAAAAGCAAAGAAATGCCACCATAGTAAACACAGGAGATGAAGCTGAAAAGATAAAAGGAAAGATATTTTCTCTTTGCAGGACTGAATAAGGGAAACTGTAAAGTAATTAACTTGGTTATTGATATACAGAGTAGAGGCACCACACTCCACAGTGATGATCGTGTTCCCTTATGGGTTTCTTCTAAGTCCAGTATTCCAAATTCTTTCTACTTCCTTTTCATTAATTTGGTTTCAGTTAAAAAAAAAAATTGTGTAGTTTGTTTGGTTATTACCGTTTAGTTTTAACTAGCCTCCTTTTATAGTGGTAAAGAACAGGATGCTTTTCCATGAGTTTTGTGTGTTTTTTTTTTTTTTTGATCAATTAAATGCTGATCTCTTTATTAAAATAGTAAACAAAATAAATAGTGTATAGGCATATTCAGCCTACAGACACACTACAAAATACATAGGTGTAAATACTTGCGGCCACGTGTTACAGTAGGAAGAACTCAGTTCTTGTTCCTGCCCTGGCTTTCCCAGTTACTAGTATGCACTTTGGGCAGTTGCTGGGTCTTAATGTCAGGGTTTCTTTCTGGGATGGGTGTGGCTCAGAATAATATATAAAAAGCACAAGAAAAGGCACAGTGATTAGTATTCATATTTTCCCTCACCCGCGCTCATCTTCCCTCCTCATCAGCCCTTCTCTCCATTTTCACGTGACTCCTCTTGAACCTTCTTTGGGGTAGACTCTCCCCAGGGTTGTTCATAGTTTCCCAGCCAGCTAAGCATCAAAGTTTTTCCAGGCCTATTCCTTGGCAGCTAGAGGTTTTTCTCTTCCACGGCCAAAAATGATACATCCATTCTGTTTAGGTTGTTAGCGAAGAATGTGAGATGACCTGAGGCCGCATTCCCTGCATTCCCAATGTGCTGGAAGTTCCCATTCACAGTCTTTTGATTCTTTGGGGCTGTTTTTCCCCTTTTTGTTGCAGCAAAGCTGAGATGGGAAGAAACCAGTCACTGTGACTGCCACCCGGGTGTGTTGGCTATCATCTGGTGATGATTTTCCCCTATCACCAATTGCCCTGCTAGTTAGCTTGTAAGTATTTTGAAGCCTGAGGCTATGACATTGGAAATATTTTTTAAATTGTAAAAATACGGTTTTAAAGTTTACATAATTTCCAGTTTGTTCTTCTCAGGGGTCTTTAACAGGTTTATAGGTTGTTTATCAGCTGACTTCTGATTGAACTTGCTTTCATTAGCACTCTAAGTTTATGCTACCATTAGCTTTTTATTTTTATTTTTTTAATGTTTATTTACTTTTGAGAGAGAGCACAAGCAGGGGACAGAGAGAAGGAGACACAGAATCCGAAGCAGACTCCAGGCTCTGAGCCGTCAGCACAGAGCCCGACGGGGGGCTTGAACGTGACCTGAGCTGAAGTTGGACGCTTGGCTGACTGAGCCACGCAGGCACCCCACCATTACCTTTTAAACATGTATTTTTATAGGATATTTCACAAAGTTTTATAAATGGTGTTATAAAACAATAACAGCTACCAATTTTCAAGGCCTATGATATGCTAATGTAGGTAGGTAGGTCGGTACCTACCTCAGAGATTGGTGCTTTTTAACAGATAAGGAAACTGAGGCTAGTTGACATTAATTAATATTTTGAAATTACAAATCTAGTGAGTGGGAGAAGTCAAGCATCTACCCAGTTTTCTTTTTTCACCCCTATCACAGAATAATTTTTATATGTGCAGTAAAGGGAGACTTTGTTTCTTCTTTTTTTTTTTTTTTTTTTTTTTTTTTTTAATTTTTTTTAATGTTTATTTATTTTTGAGACAGAGAGAGACAGAGCATGAACGGGGGAGGGTCAGAGAGAGGGAGACACAGAATCGGAAACAAGCTCCAGGCTCTGAGCTGTCAGCACAGGGCCAGATGCGGGGCTCGAACTCACGGACCGTGAGATCATGGCCTGAGCCGAAGTCGGCCCCTTAACCGACTGAGCCACCCAGGCGCCCCTGTTTCTTCTTATGTTGGTAATTAGCCAGGATTTTCCTTAATTAATAGTCAGAAGGTCAGTGGAACTACCTTCCAAGCATGAAGAAAATAAGACACTGTATGTATATTTTGTGAGATATATAAATTTTTAAGACTTCCTTTTCCTCTCATAGATGGTGTCACAGTAGATTCAGAGAGAGAGAGAGAGAGAGCGGTAATATGGGTTGTTTGCCTCCAGTGGGTTTATGCTCCTGTTCTGCTCCTGGAACTTTCTATCATGCTTTACAAGAGGACTGACTGTATCATGGTGTGAAAGCTTGTAGGCGTTCATTCCGTCCTCTGTCCAAATGAACTACATAAAATTTATGTCCTAAAAAGCCAATATGTGTTATAACTTTCAGATTTATAGAAAACCCAGAATCTTAATTTATCATCCTGTTAATTTAATTCCTTTTCAAAAAACATGTATATCTACAATTTTAGTTGTATGTTCTCGTTCCTTGAGAGCTTATTGGTGGAGAGGATAGGTCCAGCCAAAGGCTGGTCAAAATGTTTCTGTACTAGAGATTTAGATGGATCCTAATGCTGAGAGCAGCAAAATGTGTTCATTATTTAAATAAGCTCAGGCTGCCAAATGAATCATAAAGGCAGCTGGGTGTCCTGTGCCAAGGTGTCATTTTCATTAAGTGTGAGATTGCACCTGAAGGACAGTTTAATTTGCAGCTGCTAAAAATATTTCGACAGAGTGATACTGTTACAAGTGGCAGGTGGTGCCCAAACGTGAATTTTGCAAGAAATGCCATCTGTGGGATGAGGTGTGGAAGAATGTCAAGGGGGTGGTAAAGGAGATAAAGGGGGGAAGAAAAGAGGTGTATTTACTCAGTGTTTATTGCTGTTATCATGACTAAAGATGCCATGCTTCACATGATAGCATTGGCCCAAGATTATTAAATATGATTATTTGTTCAGCTTCTACCATGTGCACAGGGCATTGCAAAAGTACCACAGTACCTGTAAAGACAAAGTTTCTTCCCCAGAGGCATGCCATTTAAACCATCCAGATGAGAGAATCCTTTCCAAGTCTATTTACCTTTCATAGTGTTTACATTGCAGTTCTGTGCTGGCAAGACTAATGCACTTTGATCCTGCTTAAATGGATCTTGCCACTTTCTTTTGATGTTCAGCTTTTAATACACATTCACATCCATTTCCTGCTTCATATTGTATGAAATATTTTCAATAGTACAAGCTCAAAGATTTTGTTAGATCATGGTCAGTTGGGATTTTGTGAACTTTACAGAGTAGAGAACATTGCAATGTGGAAAGGTATCTAGGGACATTGTAATTGTTGACATTAGTAAAAGATCTGTATATGTGTGTCTATTAGTTCAATGGACTTGGCCATATTGAAATCAGGAACTTATATCTGGAGACTGGAAATAGACATTCTCTACTTTAATGGGTTACAGAACACAAGTTTGAGGAGCAAAAGTAACTAGTGGGTTTCAGTTTTTCATTTCTGCTTCTCATTTGATGGTAGTAACTGGAAGTAGAAAGGCTTCCTTTGTGAATACCATGAACTTTCTTTGGTTCTCAAGGAGACCTAATAAAATAGGTCAATATGAATGAATTTGGGTAAAGGTTTTCCATGGGGAGTTTTTGATGACAAGGCAAGTTATTGAATTGCTTGTAGTTTTTCAGGACAGTGGTAATCTCTGACCTCCAACATATGCATTGTTTTTAGCTTCATAAAGTAGAGAGACATGTTTTCTGTTATTTTAATCCTATTGGTAGAATCTAATTTTGAAAAATTATAAACAGATCATTAATTTTACTGTATTAATTATCTAGCACAAAAGGATGTGATCAAAAGCAGAAAAGTTTTTTTCCATATTAAAATAACATTCATGAAATTTCAGGAGAACATTTTGAGAACCTATTATTTTGTAATAACTCTTAGAAATAGTTGCAATTTAAAGGAGCATGTCTAAGCATTTCTTTAACTGGGAACGTAAACCCTGTTAGGGCTATGATGAGTTCTGTTCATCCCAGTAACTCTAATGAACTGCCAAAAAGCAAGAAAATGTGACTCTTTCTTCTAAAAAAAAAAAAAAGAAACCCACAAACTTACATATTTTAGTTTAGGAAATTCATTCATTTATTAATCTATTCACTCATTTAGGAACCATGTTCTGTTTCAGAAATTATGCTTAGCCCAGAAGAAATAATTGGGAAAAAATAGGGAAATCAGCTTACCAGAAGAGAGGGGAAAGAAAACAAGTGATTAAAAGTAGAGTTTTCTGGATTCTAATTGAGAAATATGCACTAGGTGCCAGGGAATGGTTTGTGTGTTAAAAAGGCGATAGACAGTACAAGATGGTTTGGAAAAGGTGAGGCCAGAGGCAGAGAAAACAGATTGAATGTGGCTGCCAAGAGAGAAGAGATAAGGGTCTACATTTGCGTAGTTGCGGTGAGACAGATTCAAAATATGCTTAGGGAAATACTTTGTTATATGTAGAAGCTGAAGGCAAGAGAGGGAGAGATACAGGACAAATGCCTGTCATAACAAATAGGAAAATGAAGATAATAGGAAAAGGATTAAATGTCACAAAAGTGATAAAAGCAAACTTTCTTTCATGTTATGTGAACTAAATGTGTTTGAAGATAGTAGATGGGGTGTTTTCTTGATTTACTAAGGGATTAAAGAAGAGGAACAGTGGTCAATTCTGCCGGAAATGTAAGTCAAAGTTTGTGGATGACACTTACTGCTCTTAATTTATTTTTGGTGTTAGGGACACTGTAAATAGTGTAACTGACAAGATTTCCCATTTTCCTCTAGTGCTAGAGAGCTTTGAGTCAAAACCATAGCTCATCTCAACTATATGTGTTGACGAATGCAGTATCTACTTTTAGAGTTGTTACTGGCTCAGAGTAACATCAGCCTTCCTGTCCTTTCTGCATGCCAATCTTAGTTTATGCTACTTTATCATATCTTATGACACCTGAAATATGGTCTGGAAATTATATAGTATAAATGCATTAGTACTTCTTTCTGTAGCACTGTATGGATAGCTTGGAAGAAATAGATAATATATATATAGAAGACTTATTAGATGACTTGAAAATATAACTCTAAAGTCAAAAAGAAAAAAAAAAACAAGCAAAACATGAATTGTACAAGCAACATTAAGACTAGAAAACAGGGAAAGAAGTGAAATGATGGCAGTCCTGCAGGAAATGGAAGCAGTTTAAGGTAAAATACCATTTTATACATAGGTGTGGATATTGGCATTAGCTAAAGCGGAAAGATTGGAGCAGAAGCAGTTTTCAAAGAAAAGTAGATGAGTTCCTTGCTAGTCATGATGAATTAAAACTGCAATGAGATACTTAGGTAGAAAATTTGAGCCAAAAGTTTGAAATGCAAGGTTGGATCTAGGAGGAAAATAAAGGTGATGTAGTTTGGAGATACCTGAGGGTCTAAAAGTGAATCAATTCCAAAAGAAAAAAATTCTAAAAATATAACAAAATTTAGAATATTGAATTAGTAGAAGAAATGTTAGGAGATGCCTTCATTTATAGGAGTGGGGGGAATAAAAGGTGCTCAAAAAGAAAATAATTTAGGAAGCATCTATATTTACAGATGTAGGAAAAGAAAGTGGTAAAGGAAATAGTGAAGGCTCTATACTTAACAATTCAGGTTCAGAGTCACAGAAGGCACATGCCAGAGAAACAATGAAAATTATATGAAGGGCATGAAGATTTTATTGTGCCAATGGCAGCAGACAAGCAGACAACCGAAAAAGCGGGAGCATCAAAATCTGTGTGTAGATTTGATGGTTTCTGTTGATTATCAGTAGAACACTCTCAAAGGTGAAACACCAAAAGCTACGTAGTAATGGAGTTGGAAAGCGACTGATAAATAGGGCAGGGAGTCTGAGTCTGAGTCCCCTCTCACTCTTTCAAAAAGTCCTATGGCTAAATGGGTGCAAGAAACAGTGGATTCTAGAGTATAGAGTGTAAGTGGAATTCTTTTTGTTTTCTTTGGTAGAATAAAAATATTTAAAAAATAAATATTTGACACGGAGTCATTATAAAGGGAAAGATTGAGAACCCAAAGAAGAATTGACTTCTTTTCTTCATTTTTGCAACTCCCCAGTTGCTGGATTTCTTCCTGTTTTTCATCACTTTTCTCCTTGTATTAGATTCTGTCTTCTTTTCTCTTCGTACTCTATACCCTGCTGTCAATCTCAAATAACTTCAGCTCTAGTCCCCATTTCTTTCCTGAGCTTCTGTATTCCCTGACCTGTGGGACAAATTCCCAAGCATCTCACTTCAAAGCTGCACGAAACTGAGCTTATCTTCCTCCCCCGACTTCCATATCTATCTTTCCTCAAGTGTTCCTATTTTAGTAAATGATTCCTATCCAACCAATATTTAAATCAGACATTTCCTTAGTATTTCCATGATTTTTCTTACTACTCCCTACTTTGAACATCTCATCAATGACCATAATCCAGCAGTTCTGTTTTCACATAATCCTTGCATATGCCACCTTCTCTATCATACTGGTCCAAATCACCAACCCTTCTCACTAGCCTCTAGAGTGGTCTTCCTGCCTTCATTATTGCTTCATTATAATTTTTTTTTCTGTAGCAATCATAGTGATCTTAACATAGTAATCTGATAATGTCATTACTAGGTTTAAAATACTTCATTGGTTTCCCTCATCGCCATGAGGACAATATGCTCCTGAACAACACTTCCTTCTTATTCTGGCCTCTGCTTAACTTTCTTGTCGTCATCTTTGACCACCCGTCTCTTCATTGACTACTCTCTGAGTCCACAGTAATGTCGTTTCTCTTACCTTGCATGTGTTACTTCCACCTGGGACATTCCAGGTTATTCTTTAGGCCTTGAGTTATAGGTCATGTCTTCTGAGAAAAACTTTTCCTAATTTCTTTAAGGCAAACTGAATTTTCTCTTCTATTTCCAACTGCATTTTTTCCAGACTCTTACTCTTGTCCTTTTTTTGTGTGGTGTAATAATTGTTCTGTTTAATTGTTGGTATTCCCTCACAGACAGAATACATTTCATCATAACATCCCCTTGTTTTCCACAATCTAGAGCACAGAGTACATGTCTAGGAAAAATATGATGAATGAAATATAGATAGATGGTGAGTGATTGCATGAAGAATAGAGATTTTTATTGGAGAAATATTTTGTAGATTATTGGATTGAGAGCAAATAGAGGCTTTAGCCTTACAAATAAAGAGAGATCATTTTTCCACAGAAAGAAAGAAAAGAAAAATTGAGAGGAGAAAAAGGAGGACCTTCTCTTTAAATGGTTTTGGTTGTATCAGTATAGCAAATAATTCCATCTTTGAAGAATAAAATGAGATGCTACATTAGTTGATTTGAAGACAATCGGAATGATTTTAAAGAGTTTCTGTTAATAAATCTGTAACAACAATGATTCTTTTTTAGGATACATAGCCTGAGTTAACAAGTAGAAAATCCATTTACTAAATTATATGGTTTTCATCATCCTTGCTTAGATATAGGGGCACAGGAAAAAAAGTTCTGGGATTATATAAGACAGGTGCAATGGAGGTTCGGGAGGCCAAGAGGTTCTAGGGTAGCAGGGCAGACAATTAGAATGATTGATTAGAATGTTTGGTTTGGAAGAAGAGGAGAATTCACCAGGGCAGAAAGGAATAGATTGAGAAAAGAAGAGGAGGAGTAAGAGGACCAAATGTAGTAAGGAAGGGGAAAGCAACATTTGAAGGATTGAAGAAGTAGAAAATACATAGAAAAGGTTTTGACCGCAGACAAGATTTGCTAAATTTAAAATAGTAGAACTCCTTTTAATTTTTTGAAAGAGTTTAACTAGAAACCTATTTTATTTTGAGATAGGAAAGAATGTTTTTCCAAGTCGATTGTATCCTAAATGTCTTAAAGACAAGTTACATTTGACTGACATTGTTTTTCTTTGATATTCTTTTTTAGTTTAATAAATGTGTACTTTCTTTTCCATGCATAGTTTATTTTTTGTCTGTTTCTGAAGCTGTATCAGACTGTTATTCACCTACAAAGTCCTCCATGCTGTAATACCAGATATTGAAAGAGAGACTAGGATCGAAGGCTCTTTCAACAATGTGCATGGTAACTTGTTTGAATGATTTCCCACTAGAGTCCACATTGATAAAATGATAATTTTCTTGACATATTTTAGAGAGGGAAACACGTGCTTGATAGAGCCTTCTGTCATGCCCAAACGCCAAGCTAAGAGAATATCTGTACATGTAAAATACTGTTTGCTTTATTGTCATTTTTGTGCTTCTAACGTGACTTTTGCCTAATTATAGCTTTCTGAGAACAAGAGACATAATATTACTCATTTTGTTTTCTACGTCATGTCTTACATGTATTTGTGAGCAAATACCATAGCTAGATTTAATTACCTGAAATTCTTTAAGTTATGCAAGTGTTTCTGTGAACAATTACTCTAATTGGGAAGGTAATATTAGACCAACTTCTCCTCCATTGCTCTAGTTTTAAAGCAAAAGAATGTGTGTGTGTTTTTTTTTATTCTAATTTTGTAGCTGGGTTATAATGAGACCTCCAAATGTAGTATGTGATTGAGGCTTCCCTTCACTGTCTTAATGATAATAATATAATGCATTTACTAATATTTTGCTAAGTTGTTTCAATGCATTATTCAAGTTGAAAATATTTGTTTTTATATGAACTATTTATGACGGAAAAGGTGAATAGAATCCAATTTGAAATAAACCTAGTGTGAAAATTAGTCATCTGAGATCTGAGACTTACCAAAAAGTCACAACAATTGCAAGTGACTGAACTGAATTTTTCGACATGTAGGTTTGTGTGCACACACAAACTATATGTAACTGTGTGTGCACACACAAACACGCTTACAACACTGCATTTCCAGGAATCTAACTTCATCATTGGGATAGTAATTGTTTGATTTGTAACATACCAATTCCTACCATGTCACATTATTTATTCTGCTCACTGATACTCATGAGATGCAAGCAGAAATATACAAACATATCTATGTATATGAACAGGTAGAAATTGATGAAGAAAAACCAGCTTTGTAACAATTATAGGAAAGTAATGTATTATTTTATGTATCTTATAAAGCTCTGGTACTAAGTCCAACTTTTAAAAGTTATTTCCCTACTCTTATTCCACTGGCACACTGGACTTGAATTATGAATAGGTAATGAATTATACTTTTAACTTTACTGACAGAGTCTGTATAATTTGCCTGAGAAGGATAGTGGAGTGTAGCCCTGACTGTGCATGGTCTGAGAGCAAATGTTAAAAGAAGGTTACAAGCATAGAACACATGATAATGGTGATTATGCACAGGTATAAAGATTAGGACTAAATAACATGGATAAAGCTAGTTTCAGGGTTCTGACCTCTTCCCTGATATCTCAGGTTTGGTACTGATCTATGTGCACGTATTTCATTGCTGACTTGATAACATGATATGCCATGGGAGTAAAGGTAGCTTATTGTGAGAATTTAAATACCTGCAATGTCCTAAATGCTTTCAGTAAGATAAACTCAGCTTCTTACTATATTACATCTTAAAACCAATGAAGCTACTACATACTTTTATATGTCTGTATGAGTCACAACCGCATCAACCCAGGTATTTACAAAAATTATTTTTTTTAAATGAGGCTCTAATCATTGCTAATATACATTCTGCATAATCTAGGCAGTCTCTCTCTCTTTTTGTTTTTTCTTTCTTCTCTCTTTCCCTTCTTGCACAAATACTCATTGAATGTCAACTGTGTTTTAACCTTTAGGATCACAGCACCAAACAAAACATGCCAGGTCCTGGGAACTCATATTCCTTTGGGGTGGGGAGAGAAACAGACAATAAACAAATGAAGATTAGAAACAGAGAAAGAAAGACTGAGAGATCACAGGTGTTTAATAATGTTAGGAAGAAAAATAACACATGAAAATTAAGAACTAAAAGGATTTCAAGTGCTTTAAATAGGGTAGTCAACAAAGATCTTTCTGATAATGCAATATTTGAACAAAGACCTGAGTAAAAGTAGGAATCCAGTCATTCATTATAATATATGAGGTGAGAAAGTACACAGAGAGGAAGATCTGAGGCAGGAATGAGAGTACTTGTTTGAAAGCCAGGAAGGGGCTACTATGGGGATGGTATGGCGGGCTAGGAGTAAGTTAGGTCAGGAGAGTAGGTAGAAGAAAAGGCTTGTGAGGTAGCAGGGACCAAATCATAAATGGTATCTGGTCACGGGAAAGATTTTATATTTTATTGTGAATAATTTGGAAGGATGGATGAGGGGTTAGAGAGGGAAGTGACCTGCCATAGGATCACTCTGACTAGTGTGGAGAAACAGAACACAATTGGTGGTGGTAAGGTAGAAACAGGGAGACTGTTAGCAATTCATCGCTGGTCATGGTGATCTGGGAGACGCCGGTCGTGGAGGATGTGGTAAGAAAAGGTGATGGATGTGCTGATAGAATGTGGGCTGGAGAGAAAGAGATGACTCAAGGGTGGCTCCAGAATACCGAGGTGACTTGAGTACCCAGTAAATAATGTTGTTATTTACTGACGTGGATAAGAACATGAGAGGATTTGCTGTTTTGTTGTTGAATCTGGATCTCATTTCTCCCCTCCCATCCAGTCTTTGCTGGAAACTAGAACAGACCATTTGGTACTTTGACTTAAAACTATCTTATGCTTGGAAGGAAGAATGATAGTGATGATGGCAATAAGCAATATTTGAAAGCATTTCCAGTTTGCAAAATATTTTAATATCCTGTAATGCATTTGCACTATGTGGTCACACTGAGGATTTCTGCACCTACTCCTAACTTTCCAAAAAAAGAGAAAAATAAAGAATTGTTTTGAGGTATAAGGTGATTTGTAACTTACTTTAAAATACATAAAGAACAGTTCACATATTCTGAAAACTGTGAACTAAGGAAAGATTAGTTCTTGAAATATATCAAATGCAAGTGAGGAGAAAGTGAAAGTGGACTGTAATGAATGGTATTATCTATCTAACTGTGAATTAATATATGTGCTGTAATTTGTCTCTCAGATCCAAGGTTCATTAGTGCCCACCTCATCCCAGAAAGTGACAACCCTGAAGATGACAAAGTATATTTTTTCTTCCGCGAAAATGCGATTGATGGAGAACACACCGGAAAAGCCACTCATGCTAGAATAGGTCAGATATGCAAGGTGAGGTAAAGAAAAAAAACAATTGAGGAGGATATTATTGTCCAATCATGGTTTTCTTTTTCTTCTTCACCTATATGCAAGTATAATGAAAACTATGGCTAAAAATCTTGACTGATCATTATAAATATTTAAATGGTAAAGAAGGATTTGAAAACATACTTGTTTATTGGTAACTCTTCGTAGGTAAACATGCGGGTAGAAATTGTGACGCATTATTTCACGTTTACATTAAATGATCATCCTTTGAAATTTTAAAGAAATAAATTTTTAAAAAATATTTATCTTTGAGAGAGAGACAGACAGACAGAGCTCAAGTGGGGGAGGGGCAGAAAGATAGAAGACACAGAATCCCAAACAGGCTCCAGGCTCTGAGCTGTCAGCACATAGCCTGACACAGGGCTTGAACTCGTGAACCGAGAGATCATGACTGGAGCAGAAGTCAGATGCTTAACTGACTGAGCCACGCAGGTGCCCCAAGAAATACAATTTTTTCATGTTACCTGGGAGAACACATTTTTTTGTATTTTCACACAACAGTTTCCTAAAATATGTAAGAGTGAATGGATATTTGTTGTTGGGATAGCTAAATTATTGATATAAAAGAGAAAATCATTAAAGCTTGATTTTATAAATTGATTATAACATCCTATGTACATATATATGAACACATACATATAGTTTTGAGCATCTGAACTTTGAGGTAATTCATTAACAGTGTAACACAAAACTGGATATGATATTGCATTATAATGTCAGATACATAGAATAAAAATTACTCAATCAATGTTTGTGGATTAATTAGTATCAGTGTAAAGATATGATAACAGTACCATTCTTTCCCACTACACTGTATATAGTGCAGTGTATATGCAGTATGAATCAAGCTAACTGCTCTTATGTATTCAAGCACCTTTCATCTCAAGAAAAATCACAAAGCTAGATCCAGTAATTATCTTCAATGGAATTGTCTTTTTCAAAGAAGATACGAAATTTTTGAAAATCTCTCCTGGGGGGATTGGTTAGCATCTTTTCTACCTCAATCATGATGTAATTATTTATCGCTAGTATATTAAGTTACTGGAAAATTAAAGGTTTTAACAATCTGGAAACATACAAAAATATGTGAAATATATGAGAATCTGTTCTCCAAAAAATGTAAATCATATTTAAAAGCACTACTTACAGGGTTAGAAAAATCTTTATAGCATGTAGAATTATATCAACAAAATATAAATCATTGTTATGTGTTTGAAGGAACACGGATGTTCCTTCAAACCCATGCACCTAAATATTATTTTAAAAGAGCCTAAATTACCCTCAAATACATACGATCATAACAGAACTTATTGCTTAAGTTAAAATTTAGTTTCATTTTCAGTGAGGAGGTATGTTTTCAAAATGTTTTCTCTAGAATGATTTTTTTTATTATTAAGGCTGGTGCAAATATTTTTTTCAATATACTGTTTGTAAAATTGAAATTGTTTCAACTGTTTAAGCTTATAAAATATTTGATGCTGGTTTGTTTTTCTCTAGGATCTATTTTCAGTATGTGTTATAAGCTGTGCATTTATTCTTCCTTCAATAAATATTCGTTAAGTGCCTATTATGTGCCAGTGTGTTCTTTGTATGTTGTAAGTCATTCTGTGAATAAAGTTTGAGTGAATAGATTTGACCAACAATAAAAAAAGCATAATTACTTGTATCTGTGGTATAATTACTTGCATTTTGAAAAATGAGGAAATTGTTTCTCTGTTTCAAGAGAAATATTTGAAATTATCATTCACATGCACATTTCCTAAAATCAGTGTTCTCTCCTTTCAGAATGACTTCGGGGGTCACAGAAGTCTGGTGAATAAGTGGACAACGTTCCTGAAAGCTCGACTCATTTGCTCAGTGCCAGGTCCAAATGGCATCGACACTCATTTTGATGAATTGCGTAAGTAACTCATGATACTGGATAGAGAATATTTGTTCAGACTTTGTCATAACCACCAAAATGCAACTTTTCCTAATTTTGTTTTCAAACAGAGGATGTATTCCTTATGAATTCTAAAGATCCTAAAAATCCAATTGTCTATGGAGTGTTTACAACTTCCAGGTAAACAACTTTTTACTATCTTACTATCAAAGAAACTTCATGTCCTTTAGGTGCTTTTCAGGAATCCATAATTTGGAAAATACATTTTTGAAAGAACATTGGCTTAACCTTTGAGCTGTTGTAGATTCTTGGGTGGCTGATGTTATGACGTAAATAGTTTAAAAAAATAAATTTTAGCAGAAATGTCATCACTGTAAATTGAATTATGAAAAATTATCATAGCCTCAGTATAGCTCTGACTTAAAATTTAAATGAAATGTAGAATATTCTGAAAAGCTGAAATCTGAGCTTTGATCAGACTTTGTAGTGCTATAAACTACAGTGGCAACACTCTTTCCTTTCTCTTTTCCTTCTTCCTCCTTCATTCTCTCCCTCCCCTCTTTGTCTCCTCCTTCCTCTTCTCTTCACCCTCCTCCATTCCCCATCTTCCCAAGACACTTGCTGTCAATCAAGCAGCAATTATCTCTTGACTATCACATTCGGTATAAAATTTATATTACCTGGAGTTGTTAAAATTAAACAGACATTAATCCATTTCTTCTGACTCCTCATTACTTAGGGCAGTGGTTCTCAGACATCCATCTGAGCATCCATGTGAACCACCTAGAGATCATGCTAGGCCCCGCCTCCAGAGTTTCCGAATCAGTAAGATTAGGATGGAGACTACTTTTTCTTCTATTATGAAAATACCATTATTAAATTCTGTAAATATTTACTGAGACTAACTATGTGTTAGGTACCATGAAATAAGCAACTGATGTTACAGAAAAGCAACTGGGCCTCTTTCTTCCCTCACGAAGCTTGCATTCTACCAGACATTGTCTATGTGGAGCAGGTTCCAGTAATAGACTCTTATAAACACATGTTTTTCATTTGATATGTTGTATATGTAATTTTCTATGGTGAAAGATTGGTTAAAAGATAAGCATTCCATATTTTAAGTGTGCATGACTGTTTTATATCTTTGTATAAATACATCTCTCAAGCCGTATTTATATAAGCACAATAAAATGGAAAATTGTGGCAGCTCATGGCAAACTTCCAGTTTATTTCAAGTACCTGATTTTTGTCAAGCAAAATGATGGGGATAATTGCCATAATATTCCACTTTGAGTAGGATGTAACAGCTACTAACTTAAAACAATTTTCTGAGTTAGGAAGAGATTATTTTAAATGCCTTCACACAAATCACACTCAGTTACTTGCTCTAATGCTTTTGGTCATTTGGGAGTTAAAAATAATATAATGTGACATATCATTTGACATTAACTATTCATTTTCTGCACCAGTCAGCTCCTAAAATGACTTCTTAAACATTTTTGCTTGCTTAAAAGTTCTCTGGTTTCAGTATTCATGATGGAGGCTTAACATAGTACCAAAGTTTATGTTTTTATTTCTATTGATATCAAAATTAAATATTGCTTTTTAGAAGATCACGTAGATGTTTTCCCACTGAAGTTTATGTATATTAATGTGTGTACTTCATATCATATGTTGTGTATATGTGATATAAATATATATACTATGAGTATTAATGATGGTTTCAGCTCTGCTTCTATTTTGAGCAATCATAATATGTTCTCTTGTGTATTGCCAAAATATATACACATGACTAAAAAATAACACAAGCACTATTTGAGGTTGAATTTATGTTCAAGTTTTGATAATTGACATCTAATAACATTAATAACCTGGAACAACTTAAGAATAGTTGTCTTGCCACTGTATGAAGATGAAAATCTTTTTTTTTTTTCTGTCTCTCTTTTTTAGTAACATCTTCAAGGGGTCAGCTGTGTGCATGTATAGTATGAGTGATGTGAGAAGGGTGTTCCTTGGTCCATACGCTCACAGGGATGGTCCCAACTATCAGTGGGTGCCTTACCAAGGAAGAGTCCCCTACCCACGACCAGGAACTGTAAGTGGTCTAGGTTTTTAAAATACCAGATGAATAAATTTCTCCTGAAGGTTTATGAAAAGCTGCTACAAGCAGGTGTTAAGTATAGATAATGTAAAACAAAGGTACCTTGACTATAAACAAAACAAAGCAGGGATATTCTATGATATCGTGGAATTCTGCATTTAAAAGCATGTTCTTTAGAGACATTAGTGGTTAAGCTCAGTGCTTACCAGTTATTAATAACCATAATTTTTGAGAAATAGAAACTAAATGGGTAGACTTATTTGTTTTCTTTTCCAAAAGTGACTTTCATAGAGAATTGAAAGAATTAAGATTCATCTGAACTTGTTCTCCCTAGCTAGAATGAAGGCTTCAAGGATTGCCCATTAAATAGGAGGACGAAAAGTTTTAAATCAGTACTATTTTCCCATGGGAATGGGACACACCCCTCAAGTAGGTAAGAGAGATATGCAGGAAAATCTCATAGAACAGGGCCTAGATATTTTAACAGACACTGTCTACTCTCGCTGACCGCTCCTTTTTCCCTCCAGCAACCCTGGGGCACATTCAGGCTTGAAAAAAAATTGGAGAGAACTCAAAATAAAACCAGCTTTGAATCTGCAATTTAAAGTAGGGCGAAAAAAAAATACGGTAGGAAGTGAGTGAAGTTAGCAGTGATGGCAGAGGTTGTACAATACCTGCACCCAAGTGCAACTGCTCTAATCCTAAGAATCTTTAAGGAAATAATTTCCCGTGATGCAAAAACTTGTGTTTGAAGTTTAGCCATTGCTGTAATTTTACTTCAGTTTGGTTTATTCTGTTAAATTCAACTAAGTTATGTTTTATACATTTTATTCAATATGAGGATTTTAATCTTATTTTTCTCTGTTTTTGAAGTTCTTTATGGGAAAATTGAAAATTTTGCATTTTATAAATATTAACTCTAGCTGGTGGTTCTTGTGGGTACAAAACCTGTGTAGGCTTCCAGAAGAATGAACCAATAAGACGAAATATTGATTATATGAAGTAAAATGGGTTTTACGAAAAAGCGCAAGATATTTACTCCATCTCTTAATGGCAGACTGCTTCTACTTTGTTGGTGATGAGTTTTCTAACCCTATGGCTCATTAAGGCCAGTGTATTCTAAGTAGGACCTGCCTCTAGGTTTCACTTCGACAGCTTTGGTGCAGTTCCTTCAGCATGCTAGATGGTGTACTGCCATTTGGAGATACAAAGGTTTTGATCTGAATTTGTACTCAGTATATCTGCAATTAAGGATAGCCATTGGAAATTATTGTGTGCCAGACCCTGTTCTAAGAAATTTATATTTATATATATTGTATTCAGTAGCACAGCTATTGCTCCCATTTCACAGATGAGGGCTCTGAGGCAAAGAGAGGAAGCAGGACTCAGTTGAGGCAGTTTGGTTCTAGAGCTGGTGTTCTCACTTATTATTCAGAATTGTTAAAACATGGCATAAAAAGTCAGCAGTATGCACCAACTGTTAAAGACAGAAGCAGAAAGCATTGCCTAATCTAGGAATCAGGGAGTGGCCAGCAGAAGGGCAAAACACCTAACTCCATGACTAAAATTCATTTGAATGAGTTCATTAATTCTATCAAGTGGCAGCTGAGAATAGCCATTTTGTCAACACTACTGGAGAAAAACATACTAAGTGAAACATATTAAATAAGTAGCTTTATAATTTACTTAAAAAGTAATCCTTTAAATCCTTTGTTGTATTAGTGTATAATTGTGTGTGTCTGTATATACACACACACACATATATATACATGCATATATATTCCAAGATAGATGCTCTTCCCGTTTCATAGCAAGTTTATTTATTTCATTTCTCATGAATTATTTATGATCTGTATCAAGGTAATGGCAAAGACCATTGATTTCTCCTAAGCCTCTTATAAGATCAAGAACTTCTATTAATTATAGTTCAGCTCCCAAGCTCTTACATTAAATGACAAAAATTACTTAGGCATAAGACAAAAAGCAAGAGGCTGGAGATGTTTTACTTTGAATGCTTTTATCACATAATTAAATGCAGTAAAAAGAGACACAGTGGAATCTGAATTTTCTCATTTTTGTTTTATTGCCTTATATGGAGTGTTTATAATTCAGAGGTGATATTATGCCAGTGTACCACAGTGCTTCATTTCTGACTCTCTGTAGCCATCATCTGTTCAGCTTGTCCACTTGGTCAGTTTCATTGCCATGCAGATCGTTAAACACTTTTCGTTTTTAAGTTTATTTATTTATTTTGTGAGAGATTGAGCATGAACATGGGAGGCACAGAGAAAGGACAAGAGGGAGGAACCCAAGCAGGCTCCACACTGTCAGCACAGAGCCCAGTGTGGGGCTCGAACTCAAGAAACATGAAAGCACGATTGGAGCCGAGTTGGACACTTAACCGTCTGAGCCACCCAGGCACCCCCAGATTATCAAACGCTTTGAATAACACCTTTCCTTACCCTTGTAATTAATTTTTAATGAGAGAGTACTGTTGGTACTTTTTGTGTTGCTTTTTCAGGGTTATGTTAGAGGGGTGACTGGGTGGGTCAGTCGGTTAAGCGTCAAACTCTTGATTTCAGCTCAGGTCATGATCTCACGACTCATGGGTTTGAGTCCCGCCTTGGGCTCTGTGCTGACAGTGTGAAGCCTGTTTGGGATTCTCTCTCTCCCTTTCTCTCTGCTCCTCCCCAACACACGCATGTGCTCCCCCTCTCTCTTTCTCAAAATAAATAAACTTACAGAAGAAAAGAATAGTTTATGTTGTCTCTTAGCTTAACAAGAGCCTTTGCATTTTAGCATGATGCCCTGGGAGGAAAATTTATCCAAGAAAATTTTTCTGAGATTCTCTAATCTGATTATTAATTGGATTTAGTTGTAACATATTCCATTTCTTATTCCAAATACTTTATCCTATCAGTAGAATATATTAGTTGCCACTAAAAGAGCATCAGACTCCCATACACTGAATTCATTAGATGCGTTTGTAGTTTTAGGTAAAAAATGGTGGCACAACTAAATCCCATTGAGACTTTAATTACGTTTAGGAAAAAAAATACTCTATATTACATCTATTAATTTAAGTAATATTATTTTTTAGTTTATCAGTTACTTAATTTTAAAGAAATAATGACAGGTTAGATTTAGTTTATGACCATTGAGGTTACAAATTATTATATAATTTGTAATTACATTCACTATATTTTAATCAAAAGTTATTCTTCTCTTTATCTTAATAGTGTCCCAGTAAAACATTTGGTGGATTTGACTCTACAAAAGACCTTCCTGATGATGTTATAACATTTGCAAGAAGTCATCCAGCTATGTATAATCCAGTGTTTCCTATTAATAACCGCCCAATAATGATCAAAACAGATGTCAATTATCAGTTTACACAAATTGTGGTAGATCGAGTGGATGCAGAAGATGGCCAGTATGATGTTATGTTTATTGGAACAGGTAAATGTTTTTAATTTTAGCCCTGAATTTCCTTGTAGACCGTTAACTTACTGAGTAAACTAAGAACTGAGGGAAGTTTTTAGAGTCACTGTCAAGATAAAGTTAATCTCTAATAAATGACTAAAAAACCTGAACATCCACCATGAGAGTGCGTTATTAAAAAGTAATAATTTGAGGTATATTAATTTAAACAAAATCTCCTTTTCAATCAAAAGTTGATTAATACATTCAGGTAAGGCTAATGATTAGGTAAACAATGTCTAGAAGTGAATCATAACTCTTTTCTGTCCATTGACTTTTTAGAACAAAGATGTATTTTCAAACCATGCCTAAAACTCCCAAAACATTCGATAATGTTTCTGGGCTATATTGATGCAAAATTACCTAACTTTAAAATTATCATGGGGCGCCTGGGTGGCTCAGTCCGTTAAGCGTCTGACTTCGGCTCAGGTCATGATCTCACGGTCCGTGAGTTCGAGCCCTGCGTCGGGCTCTGTGCTGACAGCTCAGAGCCTGGAGCCTGCTTCGGATTCTGTGTCTCCCTCTCTCTCTGACCCTTCCCTGTTCATGCTCTGTCTCTCTCTGTCTCGAAAATAAATAAACATTAAAAAAAAAAAAAAAAAGTATCATAGGGTGGAAATCTTGTACAAAATAAATTTTGGCAAAAATTTGTTTAGTGTTTTTGCCATACAATGGGAAAAAACAAAACAGAATAAAAATTTCATCAGTTGAAGAACAAAATGGACCATAAGAATCATCAGATAAATTTTAGGTTCATTTCTACAGAAATTTAACAATACATTTTTAGTAACTCCATGATTAGAAACAAACTTTTTGCATATATATTTTCAGAATGAATCCCATTGTATTATGGCATATTTTCCCCCTACTCTCTTTATTAATACTATTTTGAAAGCACCAGTTACAAACCTGAAACTTGCTATTTAGGGTCAGATTCCATGGCAATAAATTCCTAGTCTCCATTAGCATTGTTAACTGACATAAATCAGTGGGAAGCAGAGTGACTGCTCCACTGAAACCTTGTATAATAGCATGTATTTTCCCTTGGTGAGAAACAGAAAAAAAAAACAAAAACAAAAACTGAATTAACTACAGGGGAATGGCAACTGTGTGGTAAGTGCTTTAAAGACTTAAAGTCTTATAATGAAATTGTGAAATACTTATATTTTCAGGTGTAACAGTGTCAGGTTCTGAGCAATAGAGTGCAGTTTACTTTTATGAGTGAGAACATTTACCAAATTGTAGAATCCCAAAGACACTCCAAGTTTGATAAAAGTCAGTGAATTCCAAGTATCAACTTCTGGTTATATAAATCTTTAGAAACTGTAAGATGATAGGATTTGTCTTCAGTAAATATTAGTTTACCATTTAATGTCAAAGTATAATTAGATCTATCTACAGAGTAATTAAGCTTATTCAATAATGTCACACTTACCTTTTTTTTCACCTCTGGCCTAAACATGTTGAGAAGTCCCTCACTCACTGTCAATGAAGCAAAAGCTTGCTTCCGGCTATTTGACCAAAGAAATCCAATCATGAGTTTTTAATTCCTTTTGGACACAGGCTATCTTTAAAGGGACCAATTTCATGAGAATGTTGAATGTCTGAAGATGCGGATGGCTATTGGTCAGTACAGGCCAGGGTCATCTGTCAGCAAAGTAAATTGATTATAGTAATTTTATCTTTTAACTGGGTTGCACATCACAGTGTATTGATCCTAGTTGAGTAATCTGATTCAATTTGTGTGAAATTGTTTGAAATACTACTCAGTAAAACTAGATCTGGAACACAGATAAAGTTATGTTTGGATACTGGAAACCCATCAGAGGCACTGAATAGATTAACCTAATTTACCTTTAATCTTTGGTGTTATGAGTAGTCTAAAGTCCTATAAACATAAAAGTAACCTCTTAACAGAGGGCACTTTTTTCACTTTACAAGGGATACACTAGCAACTTTTCTTTCTTTCTTCTTCTTTTTTTTTCCTCACTAGCAACTTTTCTTATCTCACATAGCACATCATATTGATGCCCCGAAAATGGTTATCAATGGTTATTCACTGAATACAGTAAGTGATTTTTCCGGTGTGGCTTATTCTTTACTGGTATGATTCTTCTTTTCAAATAATGAGTCAGTTGAACTTGATTAAAATGAGCCAGTTGAAGCTAAAAATAATTGATCAGCTGATCAGAACTGGAATGTTGAAGAGTCCATACTGGAAAAATAATATCTTCTAAACACAGTTTAGGGTAAAAGCGACAGCTCTTTTCCTTGAAACAATTTGTCTCTTTTCACAATGAAAATTAGAATAAACAATCCTTTAAATCTCTATACAATGTATTCAGTTTAATAGTTTTTATGACATATGCTGTGGAATTTAAATTTCTTTAATACTCTAAAATTGATTATTCAAGACATTAATCAGACCAGTTTGTTAACCAAAGTTGATTAATCAATATTGAGCAACTACCAGAACAAGTAATCCAAGGTGTTTATTTTGTGAAATCAAGTTATTGTCATTCATCACTTAATGGTCATTGAGCTGTCTTTAGGGGCCTATAAGTACTACAGGCTTCCAGGTGCCTGGGGGATGAGCAGCAGGTTCTGAGGCTTCACTACTTCTGTTGCTGGACAACATTCCTTGCATTTTGCATCTATATTAAATCTTCACAGGTAGTCCCAGATTTCACAACAAAAGTGGAAAAACTTGCTATATCACTGGCATTATTTTTTTTAGTTTTTTTTTCCTGAGACACCTGACAACAGAGATTAAAAATTAAAAAAAAATATAATTCAACCTAGTGATTAGTATGTGTGTATGTGTGTGTATATATATGTGTGTATATATATGTATATATATGTATATATGTATATACATATATACATATATGTATATATATGTATATATATACACACATATATACATTTAATTTTGCAATTTCAGAATAAAACCATCTTCAAAGCTTCATATATTTCTGAAAATTCAGCTATTTTCATTGCACAGCTATGTTCACACTTTATCTAGTTGCATGTAATGCATTTGAATATATATTTTATCAGTGCTGTAACAAAAAAAAAAAAAAAAAAAAAGGAAGACTGAGGTCAAAATGTACTTTCTGGTCAAATACTATTTCCATTCATGAACATTAACCTTTGTTCAGATCTATTTAAACTGTGTTCTCCTCCTCCACTTTCTTTCAAAGATGTTGGGACCGTTCTTAAAGTAGTTTCAATTCCTAAGGAGACTTGGCATGATTTAGAAGAAGTTCTGCTGGAAGAAATGACAGTTTTTCGGGTGAGTGCTGCTTAATTTCAAGTGTCAACAAGTTCACTTGTATGTCTTTCCCCCAGGACAGCTGCACACTGAACTTGGTATGGACAAGTAGTCTAGCATACCCTTCTAATTAGCTTGTCAATTAGAAAGCCAGACACTAGTCAAAATAAACCTTGAAACTTTCAATGCTAGTTAAATCTAAAAATGTAAAGAAATATATTCTTGGCTCATATTTTGTTTTCTCAATAATAAAATATGTGATTTACATTTTACACTATTCATGTAGGTTACCTCACTGAATAAACTCATGCTGCTCCCTGCCCCCCACCCCCCAATCTCCTCTTTCATGCTTTAGGATATAACTGGAATGATAGGTAACTTCCATGAGTGTATTAAGAGAAAAATACACTCAGAATGATAGGGGAATGAAGACATTGCAGTCATTTTTTTTGGCTTATTCATGAATTGTTTTATCATATTTTCTTAAAGAAATAATTTGTTAGCAAAAAAAGTTTGAGGTGTTTAGATCACCGGTGACAAATTTGTTACGGGTTCCTAGTCTACACACTTAAGGAATGTATAGATACTTGTTCCTTTGTCCAGGATCATGGATGGCCGGGGTAAATTTATATAGGACTGGGGGTAGAGGCAGCAGAATATGGGTTGAAGTGAGAACAGAGAACTGAAGTAATATAACATACACCATAATGCCCGTTGTTTCTTTTAGATAACGTGCTAATAGGGGAGAGTGTAAATCTAAGCACACCTTGATATGAATTATTTATGAATTTTGACAGGGAAATAGATGCCTATAAGAAGTGTTATTTCAATTTTTTATAAAAGAATAATGCAAACATTGAGACATTTATAATGGCAAAATAAAGTGGAATTAGATGACAAAAAATGAGAAAACATTGGATCTAGTCTCACAACTTAAAATTATCTCATTTAGTCTCAGGTGTTCCAGATACTTTAAATTTGTCACTTGTCTTAAATATTTTAATTGTGAGCAAAGACTTCCTAAGACTTTTCGTAGCCCCATATTTCTAGACCATTTTGTTTAACCCGGTAGGGCTCTTGCTCACTATTCAGTAACATTTTGAAGAGAAAGTAGAATATGGCAAGTTCTTAATATATATTCACATAATTAAAATTATGATTAGCACTGAAACAAATCACTGGTGAATCAAGACATAGGTATCCTATAATAACAACAAAACAGTGTTCTGGTGGAAGGACTTTAGGCTCTTCAGTCACATCTACATAGCATTTTTTGGAAACACGTGTATGGTCTCTTTGAGCTTCCCCATCAGTGAAAACAAGGAAGCTAGGAATCTGATTTTGGCTCAGGTCATGATGTCACGGTTTGTAAGTTTGAGACCTGCATAGGGTGAGCTCGAGCCTTGCTTCATCTGCACATGAGCCCCGCTTCGGGTGAGGTCATGACCTCTTTCAGGTGAGCTCATGCCTGCTTTGGGTGAGCCCACTTCTCTCTCTCTCTCTCTCTGTCCCTTGTGGGATTCTCTCTCTCTCTCTGACCCCCCGCCCCGCCCCACCCCTCACTCACTTGTGCCCTCTCTCTTTGTCAAAAAACAAAATAAAACAAGGAAGCTAGAAGAATTAGAGACCCTTACATAAAGCATCCAGGGTAGTGCCAGGTACCATGCTCAAAATTTTATTAATACATGTTTATTGTTTTAGAGTATTGTTCATGTGTATTGTTTTACATTGAAATTAAGCCACATTTCCAGTAGACTTTTCTATTAATTTTTGGGTTAAGTCTTGAAAATAATAAAAATCATCACCATCCTATTCTGACTTTTAAAATCATATATTTTGGCCTTATTTTATGTCTATTATAGAGTAATAACTAATCACTCTTGTTCACTAATCACAAACTTGTTCCTGTTTCAGTTTCAGTATTTATACATTGATACACTAGCCTATGAATTCAAAAATACATTTATCCAAGTGGACTGTATTAACAACATAGAGTCCATCTATTTTACCAAATTACAAGCACTAAGAGGTGAATAAGCAGCATGCTGTCTTGTGTTCAATAGCACACAGTTGTTGTGTCTCTGGAGCCTAAAATATGTTTTCAACCAACATCTATTAAATGAATGAAGGAATCAGTATTTTTTTTATTAAAATCCAAGTTCGTTAACATATAGTGTAATAATGGTTTCAAGAGTAGAATTGAATGACTCATCACTTACATATAACACCCAGTGCTCACCCCAACAAGTGCCCTCCTTAATGCCCATCACCCATTTAGCCCATCTCCCCCCAACACCCCACCAGCAACCCTGAGTTTGTTCTCTGTATTTAAGTCTCTAACGGTTTGCCTCCCTCACTGTTTTTATCTTATTTTTCCTTCCCTTCCCCTATGTTCCTCTGTCTTGTTGCTTAAATTCCACATGTAAATGAAATCATACGATACTTATCTTTCTCTGACTGACTTATTGTGCTTAGCATAATACCCTCTAGTTCCATCCATGTTGTTGCAAATGGCAAAATTTCATTCTTTTTGATCACTGAGTAATACTCCATTAATCAGTATTGGTGAGAAAATGAACTATGAGAAATTAAAGATTTGTGGTATTCCTCAGGGAGCCCATACTTAAAGTGAGGTGCCAGAATATGTGGAAAACAGACCGGAAATAGCAGCAAGTTATCCCGTTGATTATATCCCATAGAATTCTCTAGCGGAAAGAAAAAAATTTTACCAACTCTCTATATTTAGAAATTTATATCACAAATGAAGTTATAGGAGATACTGAAATACTATGTTAGCTTAAAAATATCTTTATTAATTCCAGAAACTCTTACTTTTGTATTTGCCATGGTTCCTTTGTGACTTTGCCTTTAGTTGTTGTGTATGTTATTACCTGTGCCTCTAGGATTTTAAGTCTGCATTTCACATCTCAGCTATGTTCTTTAGTACATTACTAAAATTCTAGTTTAAAAAGGTGTTAATGTAAGCTAATCTGTTAAATGATGTAACAAAATCTTAAAAGGTTGAAAGCCAACAATCTTACACTCACAAATATTTAATATCTATTAGATTTTAGTATCTTGCAGTTTCCAGGGAAATATGTAACTGAATTAAACCTATGATAACTACTGAGTGACATTTTTGTGGTTTTTAAGGTATCATCAGAAAGGTTATTGATCATTCTGTAACAGATATAAGTAAGTAATATTATGCTGGTATGGAAGTGATTTTTTGTGAGTTTACGATTTTGTAAAAAGATTCTTTGCAACCTGGGACACATCTCCTTCCATAGATAAATGCCCCAGTTCTCTCCCATATTCTATGCTATGCATTATTGTCATTATTATTTCTTTGGCACTCAAGTAGACAAAACATATTTGGGCAGAGTTTAGAGAAATGTTTACTTTTAACATTCTATTCTATCAGGCAGAGTTCATACATATATTATGGTCTAGCAATTGGAATATTTCACTGTCAAACTTTGTTTAATTTTGTAGTGGGAGGAAAAAAAACACAACACATTAAAGCAATTGCTATATACAGTGAAACAAGCAGAGATATGTTACAGTTTCTATGTTTCTATTTAAGCCTTACATGTCATTCCATTCAATATAAAATAAAATTAAAAAGTGTTAAGCTGAGCATAACAGTATTTTGACAAAGTAAATAGACGAGGAACAAATTTAGACTCATGTTAGTATCTGATACTCTTGGATTTTAATGTCAACCAACAAGTTAATTTTACCAAAATATCATCTCTAGGAGACCATATTCATTATGTGTCCTTGCTACGCTGAATAACCAAACTTCATATAAAAGCCTGAATTAAAGCCAGTACTATATCCTTTGCCATCTTGAGATTGGTTTTAGGAAAACACCCTGGCTAATCACAGAACATTTCAGTGGTTTCAGTTATATCCAAGATACTTTTTTTTTTTTTTTTTTTTTATTCTGGGTGAAATAAAATCCCAATCAGAACATAGAAAGAAAAATATCCCTCAGTAATAAAAATTTCCATTTTGGAATAAAATTTTAATAGGTAATAAGAGGTGAAATAAAATTGGCATTGGTATAAGACTCGAGAAATGATTTTAAATTGCCGTTACATATTCAAAATGGTATAGAAGTACTAAGATGCAAACTTAATTCAAATATTACTTGGAATCATAAATGTGTATTTGGACCATATTTACTATGTGATTCTGAACAACTTGATTAAAGTCAAGCAAGCCTCAATCTCAAATTTTTCAAGTTTTTTAAAAATTAATTTTACTAGTAAATTAATATTACTAGTAAGGTATTAACAATAGCTATTGTTAACTAATTATACAAATGAAAATCTCTTTAAAATTCTTGAAAGGGGCGCCTGGGTGGCTCAGTCGGTTAAGCTTCTGACTTCGGCTCAGGTCATGATCTCACAGTCCGTGAGTTCGAGCCCCGTGTCGGGCTCTGTTGACAGCTCAGAGCCTAGAGCCTGTTTCAGTCTGTGTCTCCTTCTCTCTCTGCCCCTCCCCCGTTCATGCTCTGTCTCTCCCTGTCTCAAAAATAAATAAAATGTTAAAAACAAATTTAAAAAAAAATAAAATAAAATTCTTGAAAAAGCCCACGTCTATAACTTACTTAAAAATATTCAAAAGTTGTAAACCTAGACATTTGCTGATTTTCACTTTACTCAGTATGGGATCTTCTTTCCTGCAAGGAAGGTTTTACTTTTTGACAGAAGAGTGTTACATCAAGAGGCAGTGCATTTAGCACCACGGGTTTTATTTATAGTCCTATTGACTGCAAAGGATTGCAAGGTAGTTACATTGATAGCGCATGCATTTTAAACTCAATTTATGCAATGTTCCATGAACAGCTGAGCTAACAAATGAAAGAGTTTAATTTTCATTCAAATGTAAAACATAATTGATGCTTTCCAAAACCTAGTCTATTAACTCATTCTGAAGGAGCGTCCGCATGCTTTAGCATCCAGGGAGTTATGTCAGATTCTCCTGGGATCAGCAGGTTGAAAAGCTCTGCAAGTGAGAAAGTTTAATAAGGACTGGATTAAAATATCTGCAAAAAATAAATAAAAAAAAATAAAATAGAGTAAATTAGAGTCATAGAAAATCTTGAAAAGATGCTAAGTTTTTAATTTCATTTTTACTTGAACACTAATTAACTTTGCAATTGAAACCGGTTTCATGAAAAAATGCTTATGAAGCTACATCTGTTTTAAATGGAAGTCATATTCACTACCAGCTCTTTCTCAGAAAAAGAAATATAGCTTATTTAAATGGATTTCATCTGAATATATTGTCTATTAAAATTCAACAGCGTACAGCAAATAGCACATTCTATTCCAAACTGTTATTAATTTCCTGGCCTATAACATAAATAAAATTCTTTTAATTAAGAGATCCTAGGATCTTAATTTAAGAATTTTGAAATCATAATATGGTACAATAGAGTTTGGTTGTGTATTAGGGTTTGTTTTGTTTTACAATTTGTGTATGAAATAATTTATTTTCATCTACTTATAGATGTTTATTTTTTTTTTTGTCAGTGATCATGAAATGCCTAAATATTAATCAGGTTCACCATTACATAGTTGCACTTAGGTTTTTATAAGAAACTAGACATAGCTAACTTTCACTTCAGTTATACTAGCATTAATTCTCTATCCCAAAAGCACTTTCCTTGCACTTTGGCTGTAAAATTTATTTCATGAAAGTCTACGTGAAGTTAGCTGCTTACATAAGTACATAACTATTTCTCATGTGAAACTGTTGGAATGGAAGAAGTTGCTGTGGAAAATTTTCCTAACTCCTTCAAATTGTCTGTTTGGGTTCATTGATTCCAATACTATACAGACCTAAATACAGTAGGCAATTTTGTCTTTTAAAGCTGAAAATCTGTGATGAATTGTCCCCTTGATTTTTGTGATTTGATGGTACCAAATTTTAAAGATATCTCCGCAAAGAAAAAATTGGTGGGTATGCCAAGACATCATAGCTGTCTTTCTGACTGATAATCCTATAGAAAGTTCTTATTTTTAATTTCACTAATTTATGCTATGGAAATGGGAAATAATGGGAAATCTCTAAATTGTTAATTTACATCCTAAGTCATTTGTTTCATTTGTGTCTCTGGCAAGTTGTCTTAAATTTGGTAGGAATATCCTGTGATCAGTTTAGATATCTGAGTTTAAAGTGAAAATCTGCAATTCTGTAGCATAGAGGGGGTAATTAAAACCACAAGAGTGGATGAGCTACCAGGAAAAGAATGTAGCATCCAAAGGAGAGTGGAAAGGAGCAGGCAAGGGAAGGCAAACAGATGAGGAATGGCTGAAGGACGAGAAGACTGTGAAAGAGGCTAAGAATAAATAGTGGAGCTGTAACGCATTGGGCTCCTGGGTGGCTCAGTGGGTTGGGTGTCAACTCTGCATTTCATCTCAGGTCATGATCCCAGGTTTGTGGGATCAAGCCCCACATCCATCCAGCTCCGAACTGAGCCTGGAATCTGCTTAAGATTCTCTCTCTTTCCCTCTGTTCCCTCTGCCCTTCTTCCCACTTTGCTGCCACTTTGCTCATGCTCTCTCGCTCTTAAAAAAAAAAAAAAAGAGAGAGAGAGAGTTCCAAGGCATAATGAAATTTAATAGAGGAAGCAGTCAAAAAGAAATGAGCGGTCAATAGTGCCATGTCAAACAAAAAAAGTCCAGTAATAATAATATAGACTGAAAGTGTTCATTCACTAATACAGCTCATTAGTGATTTCTGCTTCTAAGAATCATAGGCCACCTCCCCAGGGGCGGGGATAGCCTCAGTGTGCTGAGAAATGAGTAACACTGAATGGGACATGAACAACACAATACATATTTTTAAAGATTTTTCAGGTTAACTTAAAAGATTAAGGAAAGACCTTTTTAAAAGATGCCTATCTTTATTTCAGACAAATTAAGTGGAAGGAACAGAATGTACTGGGGAAAGTGGAAGAGATAGAAAGGAACTGGAGAATTTAGTAGAGCATTAATTCATTTATTCATTCACTAACTCATTAATTCATTCATTTAACAGATTTTGTTGAGAACTTACAAATACCAGAAACAATCCCAGGTGCTAGGAATGTGGCAGTGAATGAAACAACCAAAACCCCTGTCCTAAATTCCAGTGAGGGGCAGGGGGTAGTGAGGGGTGAGTTGTGGAGACAAACTAGAAAAAGAAATAAGAGATGCCTCCCCTGTCCCTCCTTATATCCTGCTATCCTTACCTCCAACACAGCCTCACTGTGTGCCCCAGGACTTCTCTGACAGCAGGCAAAAGGACAGGAGTCACAACTGGAAGTATGGGAGATTTAACACCCCTGTGGGCATCTAATGAGTAATGGAATGAATCAGTTGTTTTCTTGGTATGAATCTCAGTGGACAATTTTGAGAGTAATTGTCTGTTGTCTTCAGATTTTCCCTCAGTGGTGACTTCCATAACACATCTTTTTTTGACTTTTTCTCCTTCTTCTTAAACCTTAACTCCTCACTCCTACCCCCTACCTACAGATAAGAATTTACCTTAACACTACTTTCAGGTGTGACAGGAAATTCATAATACACAAGATAAATGTTATATTTATATCATATATATGTTATATACATAATATTTATATACACATAAATGTTGTATGTATATATATATATTTCCAGATTGTGATAAGCACAAGGGAAAAAACCAAAGCAAATAAAGAATATGAGCAGTGTGTGTGTGCCTGTGTGTGTGTATAAAAGAGAGAAGGAATGAGGGAGAAATTTGAATAAACACTGTGCACCAAGCACATTTGTAAAGTACTTTACATTTATTAACTCATTTAACCTTTTCTTCAATCCTACAAGGAAGATACCATCATACTCATTTTTCAGAGGCGAAAACTGAATTACAAAGAGGTTACATACATCCCCTGGTATCAAACTTTTGGCCAGGTTTGCGTTACTATTTGAGTCTATGCAGTTTGGCATCAGAATCCAACTCTTTACACTTTGTTCAGGGTCCTACATAGTGAGGCCTTTTAAGATTATTCTCCCACCTGTGCCTCTTTTTTCTTTCTCATCAGCCACCTCTGAAACCCCTAAGCAATATCGTTCTTAGTGTTTAGTTTGTCATTGATGAAAGATACGATGGAGTACAGTTCAATGAAAGTAAATCAGAGAGAATATAAGCAATTATGTTCAGGTTGTTGGTGGTCTAAGTTAACCAAAGAAAGTTATTTTTTACAGCAATTATCTGTGTTCATGGTAGGCTTCAGTAGAACACTTAACAAATATATTGGTGGTCAATACTTCCCTAGTTATCATTTTTCTAGATTAGCCTGTTGATAGAAATCGAAGAGATCTTATGCTCTGACAAAAATGTACAGTGTAGGCCTTCATACAATAAGCAGTCAGTTTGAAAAAATAAATGTTAAAAAAAAGTTTTTTTTTTTAAATAAGCAGTCATTTTGATAATAATAAAATAATCTTATTCTACCTGAGCTCTCACAGTCCTTGACAGCTGGAAATGCCTAATACTATCAGCTTGTCAGTGGTGTTATTAGGAGCTGGCCTGGCACTCACAGGCCAGTGTTCTCCATGTGAGCATATACATTCTCACAGAACACCAGCATCCTACAGGGCTACTCTGAAGCCGTGATGAATCAAGAAAAAAGCAAGACTATTCTGTAATCACGTCTGAAAACAGATCAGAGTGTAACCATTTCCCAAACCACAAAAAATGATCAAATATCCCCCTATCCTGCTTATATGAGTAATTGCTACTTCTTCATTAAGTACTGCTCTAGCTTCATTCTGTTTTTCCTTCTTCCTAAATAAGATGTACAAAGAGACCTAATCATACAGTTACCTGTGCTCTCTGCAGCATCCCATGCAGAGCAAACCCCACTTCCTTGAGTTGTCCCTCAAATCAACTAACAAGTGCCCAAGACATAGGCGTCCTTTCTAATACTCTCTTGCTGGGCAGTCCTGTAGTTTCCCTTACTGCAGTGAGCAGTAACCCAACTTGATCAACTATGAGTATGTTACTGATAATCTTAGACTGGAGGACATTAACATGCCTATGTTGTCTGCTCCACACATTTAATGTTCATCTTTGCCGTTTCCTTCATGTATCTTATTTCCCAATTATATTGCTTCTTGTAGGCACTGGAGTGAACTCTCTGAGAGCTAATGTTGGTGTTCTATGTTAATTAATATTAATAAATGACTTTTCCAATTGACCAAGCAGTTCACATTTTCTTTCTCTTCTTCAGGAGCCAACTACTATTTCAGCAATGGAGCTTTCCACTAAGCAGGTACTATTGTTACGTATTACAGTCAATATTCTATATTTTGTTAATTTTGTGTTTCAAATCGATAAACATTTATGATTCAGCACATTTTACAGATTTATTAACAATAGTTGCAAAAAAGAGAAAAGAAAGAAAGCTTACAATAAGCTAGTAGAATGAAAATGAAAGATAATTTTCATTGTCCCATGATTTTGACCCTTCTCACATTCCTATACATATATTTCTTTAGATCATTATTTGTTGCAGATTTTCATTTATAGCATTTACTTTTGGGGGATTATAATATAATTTGCTTAATAATTATTTTAATCTATCCTTAAAAATGGCATTGGTGGATATTTCAGGCTATAAATAAGTTTATAATTTCATTTAATCTGCATGTATAAACAAATACATTTTACAAACTAATAAGTTGATGCACTGGACTGTATATGTTTGCTAGATCTTAACTCAAAAGTTCATTTTATTTTTTCAGCAGTATTGTGTGCTAGAAAAAACATTTAGTTTGGCTACATATAAAAGGAAAACACCAAAACAGTCACTGCCAAATGATGTTATTAAACTCCATGAATTCAGAAGTTAAGGGTAGCATGTTAATAGTCTTTGGATTCACATTGAATGAATGCTTTGGCAAGACACTTAAGAAACACAAATGACTTCTAATGCTAAATTATATGTACAAAAACAAATATAATTTTAACTTCTAGTAAATTATCTTTCCCCCATAGATGTCGTATACCCTTTCTATTCAGTGTATCAGTGGTAACTTCAAAAAAACAAAAACAAACAAAACACACACATACACACACAAACAGAAAAACAAAAAAGGCTTGGATACTGGGTTGGAATTAATTATTAAATAACCTAGCAGAAAAAGCTAGAATGGAGTAGGAAGTCCTTCACTGACTGTTCTGAAAACCTGTATACAAAATTGTTAAATATGAGAATCATTCAGCTAATCTTAGTCCTGAATCATTTACATGTTTTATCTCTGACTGTGCATTATCCCTTTTACAAGACACTAAAATACTGTGCCATTAAAACTCAGCGTATATCCTTTCCACACTTACATATCAAAATAGATTGATAATCTCTGAGATATTTAGAGAAACTCAGAGTGCAGATATTATTGACCTGATACTGTTATCTTACACTTCACAAGTATGTGTTCACCTGTTCTTGCAATCTCAAAACTGTCAAATGTTGGCAAGGAAATCCGGGGATTTCCAGAATGGAAGCTAGATTGGGATATTCTTCATTTAATGATTTTTTCAATTATTTGTTTGTTCTCTACTTGGCTTCATAGCTGATCTTAATTACACTACCTATAATTTTATAAAATATTTCTTTTTATTTAAGTATTTTTTAAGTACTTTAAGAATTGCCTATTAAATGCAACACATTTCACACACACGCGCACACACACACACACACACAAACACACACCTAAAACACCAAAATACTGTGTTTAAAATACCATGATACAAGAAGAGTATTCCTAGCCTTCATTTTCGATTATTGGAAGTTTGATTGCATTCAGATGTGAATCAGTTTTACTCATGCTCACAGAAACTTTAAAAGTGAGCCAGTAGTTTCAAGAGGGGCAAGCAGTGTTGCAACCAATTTTCTGGATAAATAGATTCATCGCCTGCTTATGACCCGAAACTTGTTAAGGAGGATAGTGAGAAAGCCTGTGGTGATGTTAAATTGGGCAGAAAAAGCACATCAGGGTACTTGCTAGTGACTGGATTATGCTCACTGGGGCCTGCAAGCCTCCTCTATATTTCACTTAGATAGCGTGATTAATTTTGCAGTTCTTTAATAGTACTGCAGAATACTTGTAAAATGAAAATGAGACTCAAGTTGTATTTAATTTGGGGCATTTTACCACACTTGAAGTTTTCATTACAGTAATTTTTGGTTTTCTCTTCTTCCCATGTGTTATTTCTCTGGTTTTCTCCTAAAGGGATATGACAGATTTAGATACTGTTATTTACATAATAACTCCTTTCCAAATCAAATGTCATAATCTTAAAATTTTGCAAGTATGAATTTGCTTATGCTCCTTAAGAGCTATTGACCAAACATAGAGACCTTTTGATTTGATATGCCCAACTTAATCAGTAGCTTTTTAAATAGTTCCGACCACAGTACGGGGGTCAGCAAGTCCACATTCACCAGTGCCAATCATGGTAGTGGATATTGCTGCTCCATTTTAACTAATTTAATTGCTGAGATGTTACAAGTTTATTCATTTTTTTTATTGATTTGAGATTGCTTGCCTTCAATACAATCTAAGTCTGTTTGGTTTTTTGTTTTGTTTTGTTTTGTTTTTTCAATGATTTTGGAAGAGAGATATAAAGGACAGGAAGGGAAAAGAAGTTCCTTCCATTAGTTCTTTGTTCATATTTTTCAAATCATGGTCAACTGTTGTCACATTCTGTCTCTGTAGATGCTTTAAGAGAAGTACAAATCAATCTAATTTTTTCTCAACAAAAAACTTAACAATACTTCATCTTTTCCTCCCAAGGACTTCAACTACTGCTTCTTAATTAGCCATGGTTTGTAGGATCTTTCAGTGCAATAATAAAAGATGAATATAATAAGAAGTTGAGCATCCAGGGGCGCCTGGGTGGCTCAGTCGGTTGAGCATCCTACTTTGGCTCAGGTCATGATCTCACCCCGTCTGTGGGTTCGAGCCCCGCGTCCGGCTCTGTGCTGACAGCTCAGAGCCTGGAGCCTGCTTCAGACATGTGTCTCCCTCTGTCTCTGCCCCTCCCCTGCTCATGCTCTGTCTCTCTTTCTGTCAGAAATAAAACAAACATTAAAAAAAAAAAGTTGAGCATCCACAGTATATACTGTATTCTATACGCTATCCTGTACTAGAATATTGATACAAATTGTCTTCACTACTGGAAGGGAAGAAGCAATATGCATCAGCATAACGGTTTTAATAATGGTTTAGTTTTTATTGTATTACATTCTCCCTCTTACTCCCCTATCTTTTGTTAAGATATAAGTTAGTTGGTTGGCTTTAAGCACAGAATTATTTTCTATGTAAGCACTTTTTATAACCCTAGTCACTTCATAGATTCTAGTAGATATATCAATCTTCATTCAGTTTATGTTTATTTATATGTGTGGTTCATCTTTGAATGTCCTTTGTAAATGCAATTTTAATTATATCCATTGCTATCAGGAAATTTGTAATATTTAAAAAAAATATTTTAATGTTTATTTCTGAAACAGAGACAGAGCATGAGTGGGGGAGGGGCAGAGCCACCCAGGCACCCCAGGAAATGTGTAATATTAAAAGAGCTCACCATGTTTCAGAAACCAGTTTTTCTATAACATCTTTTTCCTTTATGTAGTGGGGAAACTAAAATACACTTTTGAGGTCTTTTCCATGTGTACTGTTACATCAACCAGTATTTATACAACTTTTATTTAAGGCTTACGATAATCATTCAGTCCTTTAGTGCAATAAAAGCGAGCTATAATACTGATTACAGTAAAATGTGGAGAAATCACAAAACAATCTTATTTGTATTTTATTTTGTATGTACATACATTTGCAACATTTTTTAAATGCTACATTGGGTAAACTTTGTTAAAGGCACTTTAAAAATTGTGCTGAATCCTGAATTAGTTGCTACCAGAAAGTTTTTCTGTGTATTTTACTTCATTTGGTAATTGTAAATTCACTGAGCACAATGACATTGTAGAATGTCTGATCTGGACGTATATTTAAAGATCTAGTGAAATATGCCAATTTTGTGAATAAGGAAGTTAAGTCTTAGAAAAATGAGAGGAATGGCTCAGGATTACACAGAGAATTATTATAAGCAAGATCTAGAGTCCAGCCACCTTGATGCCCAGTAGAGCACTTTGGCCATAGCCCCTGAGCTTTCTGTTGAAGTTTACTGCACCAGCCAGAGTGCACTTGATATTGCCCATTTGATGATCTTTCCAGTGAGAAGAAATTTAGTAGTTTTGTTTAAAGTAATCGTCCTGGAGATTGTGCAAGGACAAGACAGCTGACCAATGAAAATTCTCACAAATGCAAGCACAAAAACCTTGCCATACCCCTTCTTATAGAAGGGCAGACTACATCACAAGCAATGTAATAGCAGCACCCAAGAGTCAGAAGAGTCAAATGATCCCTGGGTCAACACCAACCAGAATACATGGCACTGTAGATACACTGATTAATCAAAATTAGAAACAGTAAAAGTAAAAACAAACTTTCTAAGGACAAAACCCTGGACGTTTGAAACTTATATTATTCAGTGTCTTATTTAAATTTTTATTTTTATTGAAATATAATTGATATATAACCATTACTGTCTTCCCTTGGTTTTATACTTTAAAATACACCTGTTTGAGTCAAGTATGGAGATTTTGATCTTGATCTTTTTAAAATGGTCATATTATCTGCCAGGCCAATAGTGACAAAATTGCCAATAATGGGATTTTTTTAAAACCCACTAGTAAAAATGTCTTCTTGATGTATATGGGTAATTTTTTTTTTTTTTTAAGAAAAAAGATTTTAAAAAACAGGATCGTTTTGTCATCACAGTAAACTCTCTTCACAGCAACAACTCTATATTGGTTCCACCACGGGGGTTGCCCAGCTCCCTCTACACCGATGCGATATTTATGGGAAAGCGTGTGCGGAGTGCTGCCTTGCCCGAGACCCTTACTGTGCCTGGGATGGCTCTTCATGCTCTCGCTATTTTCCCACTGCAAAGAGGTAGGAGAAGTATTAGATATAAATAGACTTTTCTTACCTGATTCCATTTTTAACAGCTTTCTGCATATAAGTACATCACATTTTTCTGATGAATGAAGAGTATCACATAATTCTGATGAATTATTGGAGTTTTGGAGTTTCTTCCCCTTACGTAGTTAAAACAGTCAGAAGAATGTGTATAATTATAGCTCGGTACTAAATATAAGGGAACGTATGGTTTTAATAAATTACTGAGGGAAATCTAAAACATTACAATACTATCCTTGAATGTTGACACTTGCAAATTAGAAAGTTTTGCAACTTCATTTTATACAGGCGGAAAAGGGAGGGCCAAAACCACAGAGGAAGTCAGAATCAGAATCTACACTGGACCTTGTGCCTTTTGGCCAAAATGCTCTGCTCCAAAAATGCTCTTCTTTTTCTATCTAGCAACATTCTATCCTGGTTTTAGATTTTAATAAGGCAGTTTCTGTCCTTGGATGAATGGAAAATTTGCAACAAAAATAATTTATTTACTTTTAGCCTCCTAGTACACAGGGACTCAACTTTAAAGTCAAAAAATTTTCCTAGTTTTAAAGATAACACATTTTTGTATAATGATTAATTAGCATCAAATTATATCTTTCTTTAGCCCCAAATATATATTTATTTGACTCCCCCCAAATTTAAAGGCCACTGTATTATCATAGTATCATCTTGTATTTGTATTTGTTGAAATATAAAACCATATAATAAAATGGCTATTTATTAATATTTGTGTATGTATTACACAAATATTTTAAACACGCTCTTAATACTTAAAAGCATTATTTTTGCTTAATTCGAAGTTGCTAAGATATGCCTAGAAGTTACCTAAAACAATATGCCTAGAAAAAAAATAGCTGTAAGTTGTTGTCTGGGACATTAAGGGTATGTGATGTAGGAGTACTATTAACCTTCAGGGAACTCTTAGACACATCCTAAACGTTGTACGCAAAGTTAGTTTACTTCTGTTTGAAAAAATAAGAACACTTCCTTAATTTGACAAAATATTTATCTCAACATATTCTCTACTACTCACATAGGGATCCCTTTCTCTGTTAATTATTTACCAGTATTTAAGAAACAAGCAATGAAAGGTGAGAGTCGTATACCATATCTTGCTAATATAAGCCCAAAGCTTAGCAGTATGTACATCAACCTATTGAAACATAAAATAGAAATCAGAGTTATCAAGCCACTGCATTTTAGGAGCAATACAATTTATTTTATTTATTTATTTATTTTTTTTGCTATAGTTAACGTTTTACAAGAAGCTGTGATGTGGGTTTTTTTCACTGCTAGTCAGCTGTGTTCTTCAACATATGCATCATTTATAGTGTTTTGAAAAAAATTTAGGGGAAAGGAATAGCCCTAATGCCTACTGCCTACTTAAATCTTTTTTTTTTTAAGTTTATTGATTTATTTTGAGAGAGAGAGAGAGAGAGAGAGAGAGAGAGAGAGAAAACAGGGGAGAGGCAGAGACAGAATCCCAGACAGGCTCCATGCTGTCAGAGTGGAGACCAGCCCAGGGCTTGAACTCACAAACCGTGACATCATGACCTGAGCTAAAATCAAGAGTCGGACATTTAACTGACTGAGCCACCCAGGTGTCCCTACTTAAATGTTTTGATTACACACTTCAGATAACATTGGCTTTAGTATTAAATCATCTATAACTTAAATCTATCCTATAATCAGTCCATATAGATTAAAAGTTATCTTGTTAATATTATACGTAAATATAGTATTAGCTTATTCCATTTAATAAATAGAATTTTCTCAAGCCTTCAACATTCAGAATTAAGAGAACGTGTTTGTATTCTTTCATATACCAACTGATTTTGTTAGAAGTTTAAATCTAAAACAAACGTGTAGTGTGGAGGTAATGTGTTATAGAATGAAGAAACCATCGATAGTTTAATAAATAGCAATTTGCAGTTTTTATAGCACTAAAATTAAATTACTTAAGGTTGAACTTTTATGGTTCTTAAAATCAGTAAGATCTAGTGCTTTTAGTGTTGAAAAACATAAAAATTCAGATTTCAGTTAAAAATGAGTGTCATTTCCTTTCCATGTGGAAGTGTATATAACATTACCTAATTTAGTAATAATTCATTCAAATTTTAAGCTTTTTTAATAAGAAAGAAGTTAAAAATAAGAAAACTACATCTATAATAAGTTAAAAATCTGTACATTATTATATATTTGAAATATGTTTACCGCATACCTACAAATCCAGATTGAAGGAATTATCATTAACACGTTTTTTGTTGTGCCTTGAAGATTTTACTTAATCCAATTTCATGTGTCCTTGAAAAGGATGTTTAGAGGCCTCACAATTTATATATTCTTTGTGATGGCATTTTTCAAAAGCTTAAATGGCAGTAAAAAATGCCTTTCCAAATGCTTTGTGGTTCGTGTTTCACAAGTTCCCTTGTTGGCTCAATTTTGAAATGTGCAACATCTGTTTGATAGTCTCACCAATTCTACAAATAGAAATCTATAAATACTTTAGTCTTCTAAATTTATGAATACAGTAACAATTTCCATGTTTGCAGTTCTCATTGGCCTTTGTGAGAACTCTCTTCAGTGATGGTAACTAACTTTGCAACAGGACAATAATCATTAAAATCGACACAGAAAACAGTTGAGCAAGTGTCCCCAGTCTTTCTCATTCTGCTATGCGTAGCCAATCTCCATGTTTAGCCTCTTTCCCAAACTACACATCCTGCTTGCACCATGATGGCTGGAGACAACCTCCTTTTTCCCAGTCAACCACTAGCAAACGATAAAGAGGACCCCCAGAATGTGTAGCAACTAATGTGATCTGAGCAGCAGTATTTAGGAGAAATTTACTTATATAACAGATTTGGCTTTTATTTTAGAGGGAGGCCATCTTCTCTCTCACCTTCCTCCACAATATTTGTTATTGCACTCCTCCTTTTATTCATTTCACGGGTAAATTGGCTTGAAATCATAGCCCTATGATCATAAAAGAAATGTTTTATAAAAAAAATGATCGATACAGCGACCAAAAAGGAAAGTTAAAAACTAACTTAAAAGTAGAATTCGTAGAGTTGATGCTTTCAAATTTAACAAAAGTCTATTTGAGGAATTATGTGTAAGTATTAAGAGAAAGAACATAATCATGGAAATTTGAATTTTTAGGCTTACTCTCTAGTGATTAGAAAAAAGAAGTTTAATCCAGGTTATTGAAGAAATGGGTTACTATTCTATATTTTGTGCTTTTTCCTCAGAATTTAAGGTGCTAAGAATTTTAGAGTTTCCAGATGTTAGTATCTTATTGACTGACACACAGTAGCACAAAAGCATGAATCTTCTGTTATTACTTTGGAAGACTTCACTCCTTTGTTAGTACATTTGTGTACTGTTTCACATTTTGATCACCTGGAGACATGCTCCCACAGGTGTAATGAGCTGCTTTTAAAAAATTCTTTAGTCAGATGTAGATTTGTCTCTTCCATTAAGCTCCGGAAGTTCTTTGATTTTTTATTCTTCTTAATCCCTGTGACAAATTCCCAAGAAGGAATAAGGATGCCATAATACCTTTTAAATGTAATTGTTTTAGACGCACAAGACGACAAGATATAAGAAATGGAGACCCATTGACTCATTGTTCAGACTTACAACACCATGGTAAGTTACAACACTTTCATTTTTCAACCTGCTAACATTAGGCTAAAATCGTAAGCAATAGTGCATACCCACACGTGGGCATGCAGGGCACACACCTGTGCCAGCATACTTAAGGAAATGCAACTGAAGAGAAAGGAAATCTAGAAGAAAGAAAATTCTAAAGAATGCTAAGTAGTGAATTATATTTTATTATTGCAGTTATGACAGATTCAAGTTTGAGACCCTTACAAGACTTAAATATCAATTTTCTCATATTAACAAAAAGAAGCCAGTTTAAGTACATGCTTTGATAATAATAGCAACACGAGAGCATTAGGCAACAGAAATATTCATTTAAGTATATTGAAGAAGAAAGTACAGTCTTAAAATAAGCCATGGAAATCATTCATTAATATGCTGATGACATAGACCCACTGTATTGTTACTGGGTACCCTAGCTGAGTAGAAGGTAATTCAGCTACCTTCCCACTCATTTACCAGTAGGATATTTCTTTGAACTGGGGATTTTGGATTGTTTCATTTTATGCTTCCTAAAAGATTTCAAGTCCTATTTAATGTTAAGTAGCTTATTTAATGCTGGGATATGAACCAAACTTCCTTTAAAATGCAACAAAATTGTAGTATATCTCACTCCCCCCACTTCAACCCTTTACAAAAACAATAATGAGACTGTGCTTCCCTCTGCTGGGAAAATTTATCAATGACATCACTACTAGCAAAAATAGTTAAAAATAGCTGAAATGTAAAATGTAAATATTTTGCATGGAATTGAATATAATTACCCTATTCACATTTTTGGTGCCTTTTTACATTAATCTTAAAGGAAGGTCTCATATTTTTATCAATTAACTTAGATTTGATCCACTAATTCTGTGTATGCAATATTCATGTTTCATGAATGTTAAGAAAGAAAACACACTGCACAAATAACCCCAGCAGGCATTCTAAGACCTAGCTACCTTCTGAAAGTCAGATCCTCCTTTTGTGTACCCTGTATGTGCTTGTATCTTATTCGGGAATGGTCACAGGGTTTTGTGGGGATGCCAATACCAGGAGACAGGTAGCCACAAAATGAGCCTATAGTTAAGGTCCATTTTGCTTGCACGATTTCTTGCCAAGGGCATTACTATCTGTTATTGTTCTCATTATAAAGAAAAAAAGACACCACTACATTGGACAAAATGTGATTTTTTATATGTCTTTATACAGCTAGAGTACATTATGGACATATTCTTCTTAAATTTTTCAAACAGCATTTTTCAGTTAGACAACAAAACATTCACTAGTTTTCCATTAATCTGTTTCATGTAAAAATATTATAATCATCACCATTTAAGCAGTGAGGTATTATAAAGTATGCATTACATTAAAGAATCTTTTTGCTTAGATATGGAAAAGCTAATGATAACTACAAGTAAAGGAAACAAGATGATGTAACTAGAGCTTATTTCTAATCAGACTTTAATCTCCACATCAATATGGACTTTGTTATTTTGCTCACTCACATTTCTGGGGTTATAACAAAATGCAATATCATGAATATTGTAGATATTTAACAAACTTTTGTTGAATGAATAAACTAAATATTTGAAGCTATAGCAAAGCTACTTACCTTACTGTTTTTGGTTTTCAGTAGAGATTTTAACTAAATAGCATCTATTATTTATCATTAATATGATTTAACAATACATTGCTATTAACATACGTTAATGTTAACACCATCATATTTAAAAATAGACCTCTCTTAAGAAACCATTATCAACCAGTCAGTTAATAAATAATCATTATACACTACTACATGTAGGATAATATGCTATGTTTTGAAGTTTGCTGGAGAATTACTGATAAATCCACTTGTTTAATAATCTAATTCCTTCATAGACCCAGTTGATATTTCTTCAAAATAACATATATGTTGGAGTCACGAGCTTATGTATGTGTATATATATATACACATACATATATATATATATACACATACATATATATATATATATACACATACATATATATGTATATACGTATATATAGAGAGAGTGATGAGCTTATAAAAATTGGGAATATAGAATTGCTTAGCTATAGAAAGTAAAGTTAATGTGAATCATTTTTTTCTTTTGATACTTCATTCAAAATAGGTACCATAGAGAAGAAAGGGAATTGCTGTGGTTCAGTGTCACTGGGTGTGTGTGTGTGTGTGGGTGGGTGGGTGGGTGTGTGTGTGTGGGGGTGGGTGTGTGTATGTGTGTAAAACCAATGCTATGTAGATGTTTGTGATATATGGTAAAATAGTCCAAGAAGCTCAAGCAGCCCTGCAGAAATAAAACATTCCCTTTTTGAAGGCCTCTTTATTTCTTGTCTGCTTGTATTTCTCATTAACCAAACATAAAAATTATACACCATAGATTACAGTAAATTTCAAATGTTTGAAGACTAAGTCAGGCATTCTCATATGGCCAAGCTGAGTCTGACCATTAGGAACCAGTGCATTATCTTAGAATAGGTGATGTCAATATTTGAAAGTAAAATGGGGAAAAACCCATAGCCCAGCCCTATTAAATCATGTATGTTGTCTTGCTAGTGTCACATCTCACATTGAATAAAATATATGTGCTCATATGGAAATATATAAAGATATGAGATGTTTTCCCGGAAAGCTGCTAAGCAACTTGAAGCCAAATTACACACTTCAGAACAATCAGTTCCAGCTGTAATGGTAAACATTCTGTAACACTCTATATTTTACATATCCTGAGGTTTTAATAGAGAAACTATATAAAATAACTCAGCATTAAGGTGGAAGAAGTTTCACTCTCAATGAAACCTTTAACACTCACTTAGCTCTTTGCTCTCTCTTGTGTAAAGTCAGCACCAGTGGTGAGCTGGCCTAGGTGTAACATAGAAAAATCCAGCTCCATTTCCCCTTAACCTAGCATACTCTATTCCATCGCTGGTGGCCGTTCATCTAGGGAACTTTTAGTATAAAACCCTAAATATATATGTGCTGGCAGATCTGCTTGTCTTCTCACTCATACCTCGTACAGAATGCTGAAGAAAAACTTCAGGTTGTTTCCAGTATGCTCCCTTCCCTAAAATAACTTGTGCACAAAATTGGAGCTTGTCTGACTTTGCCATCCAAGAGCATGAGTGGCAGAGTCAATTTACCATTCTACCTTCTTTACTAAACAAGAATAAGCCATACTGTGATCTACATGGCCAGAAAGGAAAAACCATAAGTAACATTTTTAAAAATTAAAAATTAACATCATCTTAGATTTTTGAATCTTTGAAATACTTTACGCCCTAACTTTAGTCCAGTGCCACTGTTGAATTTCACTTTGTGATAGTTCTCTTGGCTGTTCTACGTATGTGCATTTCCCTTCTAGCTTCCCGTGGTAAAACATCCACAGAATTCAGTCTTCTTCATTATATTTGCAACTGGTTCAAGTCAGCTTGTGTCTTGGTTGACATCAGCATTGTTCTAAAATTTCATAAAATATCTTTGGCAGTGTCATCTTTATGGTCCACAATGCTGTAAATTTAGTGTTTTGTACCAAAGCTAATCTGGTCTGTGTTGTGGCTTCTTTTATACACATAGAAAGCCCAACTGAATCTGAGCATTTAGGCCCAAGAGAGGCCTCAGAATTTGATAGATGAGTATGACGTCAGCCCTAAAAACAACAACAACAAAAAAAACTTTAATGAATTACCAAATTATATCAAGTCTACGATGTCAGTGAATGTTGAGGCACCATTTTTTGAGGACTGCTAAGAAAGAAAAACTGCCCAAAATGGAGAATGTGATAGTGGTGCCAGCATCAAGCCAGTTGGCAGTGTTTCAGTATTAGTGAAGAGAGAAATAAACTCCCATGCAGAAGACGCAAGGACATTTGCCTGTTTCAGCTGTAATCACGGGTAGTGGAAAAGAGGCAAAACCACTTCTTGAACCCCACTACGGTACTCATGAAGGTTTACTTTCTGAGTCCCACCAGCAGTGTGGAAGAAAAACCTCAGACAAGACTTTAATTTAAAGAGGTGTCAGGTTAGGAGAGTTGCATGTGTCTGGCAAAAAGTAAAAATAAACTCTTTCTAGAAGAAAGCAGCTTCAACTCCGGTCAAGAACAACTGTAAGACATATTCTATTATCGGAGATATTAAAATATACCAAGTATGCATTCTAGAATGACATTATTGCAGTGTTATTCTCTATGATTGTGCAAATCCAGCTATTCATAGTATATGTGTACAATGCACGCACACACACACACACCTGAATAAGAAGAGGTTTGAGATACTTTGCGCTGTTATTGTTCGTTATTAAAGTTTTCAGATATGGCATTGAGAGATCACCCGACTTGTGCACCCATAATTTAACCATTGTACATGTGAAGTTTTTAAAGCATGCTGTATTTTTTAAAGTCCAAAAATAAGGGAAACATATTAAAATACAAGATGGTATATTCATTATTGTTTATGGAAGGTTTCTGCTTCAGTAAATGGGTGTTTTCCATCATCTCCTATCATATCTCTTGGGAAGAAGTAAAGTAAATATTGAAGTCCATGTTTCCTGATATTTAAATGTAAAAAGTCCTATGGTAATTTTTCTCTGGCATATAGATTATATGTGCTTTCTTGGTAAAACATTTGCCATAAAATCATGAAAATGAAACATATCAGATGTTCAACATAAACTAAATATTGTAGTAGATATCTTCATATTGGTGTTGCTTTTTATGTAATTGAATTTCAGTCTGCCTTGTACTGAGAAGTATTGTAGCTTCCCACACACAAAGATATCAAGAATAGTGTTAAATACAGCTATTCAAATGGCTTCATTGTTACTTTCATAACATCAGTTTCACTTTCATATTTTAAATTAATAAACCTATAAAAATTAAAATACCAGTGACCACCTATAATGTGATAATCACCTATGAACGGTAACATGAAAATACCCTGGTCATAGCTATTTATTTGTTTATCCCTCTACCTATCTATATACCAAAAGAACATGTTAAAGACACATGCACAGGAATCTGTGGTTTCAAGAAAGATAGAAAACTACCTGAATTGTAAACTTTTAAATACTGTATTCTGGTTGGTAGTTATTTCCTAGCACCAGACACAGATCTTATTTTAAGAAATAAAACAAAGTAGTTTAAAATCTAATATTTTAACAAGTTGATAAACTATAAGTTTAAATTTTCTCTAAGGTTTCGTGATTTGGGTCTTTTTGGTACTTTTGACAAATGCATTAAGCACATGATTTTAATACATACATATGCATGTATTTGTAGGTGCATGCATGCAAACACACATTCAACTAGTTGGTAACTAGTTTGTATAAGCATCATACAAATCATTAGAGAAATATTGTGGTAAGCATTACATCGATAAACAGGACCCCTATTCTGTAGCTTAGTATATACTGTAGAATTTTTTTAATTAAAAAAAATTAACATTTATTCATTTTTGAGAGGCAGAGAGACAGAGCATAAGTGGGGGAGGGGCAGCGAGAGAGGGAGACATGGGATCAGAGGCAGGCTCCAGGCCCCGAGCTGTGAGCACAGACCCTGATGCAGGACTTAAACCCACAAACTGTGAAATCCTGACCTGAGCCCAAGTCGGACACGTAACCACTTGAGCTTCCCAGGTGCCCCATATGAAACTGAAATTATTAAATCCATTGTTAGGCATCTTAATAGGTGTGAAAATATACATGAATGTTAGGGATGAATGATTTTTTTTTGTTTTATTTAGGTATTTTATGTCTTCCCAAGGCTTAGTGATTCACTTATAAAATGCCTTTTTAGCTATTGCTACTTAAGGAGAGATTATTCCTCCATTTGAAGTAAATTTAGATTCTTTTCTATTGATGAATTACCTTTCATATTTCTGGAGAAAATCCTCTAGAATCCACTAAGGAAAATCTAAGAAATGATGTTTTTAGTTAAGAAATGTGAATTTGCAGTTTCTTAAGACATTGAGAGCTTGTAGTCAGTATTTCCTTTCTTCCTTCTTTTGGCCTTTATTTCCTTTCTCCCTTCGTTTGGCCTTTACCACTGAATATTATTGAGAAAAAAAATTACGATGTAAAATATTAAAATTGTGATGAAAACGATGTGATGTGATGTGATGAAATGTGATGAAAACAACTAGAGTTAGGTCTCTTTTTATATAGTTCACCTACTAACACTATTTGTTAAATATTTAAAATAACTTGTAACCATTACCCCTCCCCTAAATTAACTTTTACTTTTATATTCATTATCTATTAAATTCAACTTTTAAATAACCTTAAGGGGGAGAACATCAAAAAGGATAACAGAGATTAATTAGCTGATAAATATATGGTTTACTACCCCACTCATCTCTTTCTTTTCTACATGACATCAGATTTTCTAAGATTCTTACATTATTAACATTTCAATCCTGGGAGACATTTATGGGGTTAAAATGGAGAGTGAAATAAATGGAAAGCTGAAATGTGATGCCTTCTGTTTCTGCTATATTGGAAGAGAATCAAATACTAAATAAGGCCTTTAGCAATGTGATATTTCTGGCCAAATGATGGATATCATGACTTTTTGTTGTTACAAAAGGAAGCAATTTATTTAACTTCTTTCTTTCCTCCCATTCTTTCTGGTTTATTAGCCTCATTTCATTTCCATAAATTATCCTACTAAAGGAGGAAATGATTAATTGAAGATTGCTTCCTTAAAAACATTATTTCTTGTCATTAACAAATGCGACATATTGTAACATTGTGTTATTCAAACACATTGTGATGCTTTTAAAATAATTTTAATGTTTGTTGTTCTCAATTATTTTGCTCTAACTATTCAGTTCAACTCATGAGAATTCATTATGCCAATTCAACAACTAGCTCTACCCTTTTGTCTACTGGTAATTTTCATGACAAAAGTTTATGTTCAAAACAGTTGCTTTCTAAGGGCAAATTGTATTTTAAAATAGATTAAATGAGATTGCTTTCTTTCTGGAGATCCATAGGCTTGCCATCGGCACAGACATCCTTTAGACTTATAGCTGCCCCTTGAGGTGCAAGCATATATTCATAGGATTTCTCAGATCTCTTTCTCTTCTTCTTATTGCATATTTGGAATTGTTTATTTTGGAGTATACTTCATTCATGGTCATCTTCTCCTACCATATCTCAAATCAACTCTTGTTAACATTATAAAATGTAACAAAATTGAGAAGATTTAAAATGTTTACATTTGCCATGACCCAGTAGCATATTCTGTCAAACTCAGGGTTATAAACCCTGTACCCTTCTTAACTGATTAAACTTTTATCACTTTTTTTTTCAGTTTTTATGTATTTATGTATTTATTTATTTTGAGAGAGAAAGTAGGGTGGCATAGCAGGGGAAGGGCAGAGAGGGAGAGTGAGAGAACATCCCAAGCAGGCTCGGCACTGTTAGCACAGAGCTCGCCACAGGGCTGGAACCCACAAACCATTAGATCATGACCTGAGCTGAAGCTGGAAGCCTAACCAATTGAGCCACCCAGGTGTCCCTTAATCATTTCTTTTATGTAATTATGATATCCCCTTGATATAAGGATATCAAAGTTACATGAGGTTTCAGCTTTTAAATGTAGACTAAATAGTTATCTGGATTTTCCTCTCGCAAACATTAGCTAAGGGTTTATGACTGCCTAGTGCCAGGATTATAAAACATATGGTATGAAAGAAGACAACTAGATTTATACATAATCACAACAAAAAAGATTAATAAATAATCATAACAAATAAGACTACATGTGCCCTAAAAATATATGTAAAAAGATTTTAGGAAGTCTAGAAGAGAAAATACTTTTTTTGATGGTGGTCAGGAAGTAGGATTGATGTTGGGAAGCAGTTCATAATTTGCTGACTATGGATTCTCAATAAAGGATTTTAAGTTTTGAATTAACAGTTGAAACTGTCACAAGAATAGCAGTAACAATAATTAACCTCACATATTTAAGACTATTTCTGTGTCCAGGCGTTATACGATTAATTTTATGTAGATACATGTAAACAACAAAAAAGGTACTAAGAAGGGTTATAAAAATTTCACATTGTCCAAAATTGTTAGATGACCTAATATATGTCAGACAATTTGTCATTTTTCGATTGAAAACAAAGATAAGATAAAGATGGCAATAACGTCACACGGACAAAACATGTATACTGACAACAAAACCAGGCATGTAGGAAGAACATATTTACCATGACATTGTAAGGATAAAACATAAATTTGTCTAACACGTGTTTTCCGTGGTGAGGGAGAAATGTAATCAACAGATGAGTCACAAAGTTAATTCTCTGAAAAAAAAAATCAGTTTTGGGGGGTGCCTGGCTGGCTAAGTCACTAGAGCATGTGACTCTTGATTTCAGGGCTGTGCATTCAAGCACCATGTTAGGTGTGGAGCCTACTTTAAAAAAATCACTTTTTCAAGAGAATCTCAATAATTCCTGAAAATTAACACCAGAAAAAAAAGATTTCTCCCAAGATGAACCTCAAAAAAATAGTGCAAGGCAGTGGACACCATACTGGACAACACTGTGACCTAAGCACAGTGAACAAATCCATAGAGTATTGCTTATGGACTTCCTCAACATAGGTCAGAAGGACCTCACCCAACACAATTCAATAAAATCAATTATATTATTATATGTGTTCCATGTAAACTGCTCTCAGATCAACTAGTTTCATGCAGAGGGAGATTTCAGATGATGCTTAACCCTGAATATGCAAGATTTCATATCCTTCAGGAAATCTTTAATCCACAATGTTTTCTCAGCTGAGCTTTTGATTTGTATTGGGGAATTTTAAGGTCAATAGTATATGCTATGAAAAATACTTAAGAGTATAGCTATACTATGCTACCATTTCAGTGCAGAGCTCTTTACTTTAATAAAGCCATCCTATACTTGACATCCTAGGAAAATCGTTGCAAATCTGCTAAAAACAAGAATCAAAATACTGTTCCTGTTTATATTTTTTAATAGAAAGAGACAGAAACAAAGAGAGATTAGGGGCAGAGGGAAGGAGAAAGGAAAGAGAGAATCACATTATTATTGGAATTCTAATGTTTTCTATGTTGTACAACATTTACTCAAGCAGTTGGGGTAGAAGGATCAGGAAAGGGAATGGACAGTTATTGGGTGCCTTCTAATCATTTTGAAATACTTCTTGGGTATCTGTTTATAAGGTATCAGGTGTGAGGAAATGAACAGAAAAAGATGTTTACAGGTTGTTATATCTGAGCACCCAAATATATGAATGCTTGCCTATGACCACTTTATTTATTATTTATTTATTTATTTATTTATTTAATTTTTTTTTTAAGTTTATTCATGGGGTGGGGGAGGAGGAAGAAAGCAAGAGGGAGAGAGAGAATCCTAATCAGTCTCCATGTTGTCAGTGCAGAGCCCCATGTGGGACTTGATCCCACAAACAATGAGATCATGACCTGTACCAAAATCAAGAGCTCGTCAGCTGACTGAGCCACCCAGGAATCCTCTGAGGCCACTTTAGCTAAAAGTTCTGGCCCTAAGTTAAAAGCTGCTGATGATAGAAATATTCTGCTGCAGAGGAATTAATAGAAAACAACTATACTCAGTGGAAATTGAGTTTTTGCAACTGTTCCTAATGGCAGCAGAACCTAACAAAACCTACGAGAATGTCAACCCAAAGAAACTTGGTGGTACCTCTGCATACTGACTATGATGGGTAGTTGATGTGGCAGAACTTGTAACCTCAGTGCTTACTAACTAGAATACTTCCTTCTGCTTTTTTATTTGGGCAAAGGAAAGAAAGAAAGGCCAATTTAAAGGAGGAATGAGTCCTACAGGTATTGGCACAAGTGGTTATTAGGGCAAACTAAAGATACCTCGTCAGTGAACCAAATTCACCAGTTGTGGTTTGTCAGTTATTCAGATGGAAAAGTGCCGTGTTTCTTGAAGAGAAGGCCAGGAACTACTGCTATGTTAAACTCAAAACAACTTGGTATAAGTTCTTGATTAAATCACATGTCATCTTATATTAGATGCTACTATATGTAAGTAGCAGGTGAAATGAAATGTTTTTTTTTCAATAGAAGGAAACATATACTCTTAAGAGAACATTTCATTTCATTTCATTTCATTTCATTTCATTTCATTTCATTTTTATTCATTGGGAAACATTTGCTGTCACCCGAGAAGACCTTGAAGAGAAACTAAAAACTGAGCAGGTTTCCCAGGATTAGAAGAAATGTTAACTCTGTATGGAACAGATAGAATGATTAAGTTAATTGGGAAGAAGACAACTTTGTGAATTTTTGAAAATATACCCAATTGATGTTACATTTATAGTAAGCTCTCATTTCTTATTATACAAGTTACATTCTCTTAACTGTGTGTCAACTAATGTGTTAAAGATTTAAAGGGAGTTTTATGTTTGTAAGCAAGAACTTATGTACACCATAAGACTTCTACAGCTCTTGATGGTAACTTAGATTAGGTGAGAGACAAGTCAGTTATTTCATAAAGTTCTACAAGTAAAGTGGGCCTGGGTAAGGCAAAAGATACTAGTGGATCACTATGTTGTTTGTTTCTAAATTCAGTGGATTAAAAAAAATCAACTTTATTTATTTATTTTGAGATAAACAGAGACAGCATGAGTGGGGGAGGGTCAAAGAGAGAGAGAGAGAGAGAGCGGGAGAGAAAATGCCACGTATACTCCATGCAGCCAGCTCACAGCCCAACAAGGAGTTTGAACCCATGGACTGTGAGATCATGACCTGACCCAAAACCAAGAGCAGGATGCTTAATTGACTGAGCCACCTGTACCCCAATACAGTGGACTTTTTACTGTTATCAAGCTGGCATATATTTTATGATTCATTAATATGTAGAGATTAAATAAAAAGTCTCTGCCTAAATGGATTTTTTTTTAATTAAGGCTTTTTAAATTTTATTTTATTGGGGTAAGAACGCTTAACATGCGACCCACCCTCTGAAGTTTTTAAGTGTGCAGTACAATATTTTTCACTATAGGCACACTGTTGTACAGCAGATCTCAAGATCGTACTCCTCTTGCATAACTGAAACTTTATACCCATTGATTGACACCTACCCATTTCCCTTTGGCCCTGGCCCCTGGCCCCTGGCCCCCACCACTCTACCATCTGCTTTTAGGAGTTTGACTCTTTTAGATCTTTGGTATAGGTGGGATCATCACATAGTACTTGTTCTTCTGTGACTAGCTTATTTCACTTAGCATTCCCTAAGGTTCATCCATGTTGTTACTGATTGCAGACCTTTTTTTAAAGGCTGAGTAATATTCCAAATAAAAGGATTTCTAAATCAAAGGTTAAACTGCATGGCAGTTATCAGGAAAAAAAAAATGTGTCCATTGTAAACTGTATTGACCTCTGTGACAAGGTTTTCTAAATATGGTATCACAGGAGATTGTCCAGCCCCTGTTAGGCAGAGAAATTCAATTCACCTCTGTCCATGGAAGCACATACCCTGCAGATTAGCATAGCAACATGTGACATATCTATTCATTCAACAATGTACTAATAATTCCGGGGGGGGGGGGGATAAAAACACGGCCATATTCCATATAGATATTGACATACAAAGATATAGCTCCAATATAAAAAATACTGTGACTTAGAATCAGTTAAATATTGTTGTTCCTTTTCATTTCCTTTTTCCGGGGTATTGATCTGTTGAATAAGAAGGGACAGATACTTCCCAAGTTTAGAAGAGCCTCATTTCATAATTCAGAGTGATAGAAAACCAAGCGCTAATATTGACCTCCCTGGAGAGAGCAAACAGAGGTAGAATGTCAACTGTGGCAGGGTGAGAATAGGGGGTGGAGGACACAAGCTGTGTACAGGGATCGGGTGGAAGCAGGATTTTGGAAAGCTCTAAACCTAGTGAGAGCAAATCATATTGTCTGTGACAGACCAAAGTACTCAGTTAATTAGAACAAAGTGATGCCAGAAAAAGGGGGAAACATTTTTTTTAATTAAAAACCTAGTTGAGTTTGAAGTAAAGAGCAAAAATTTTTCATCTGTCTATCCTGTCAACCCTCCATGCATGTGAAAATATATTTATTATTTTCTGTATTAATTTAATGAGTTCCAGATTGTACAGGATGTCATAATGGAAACAGGATTATATAAGATAATAAGGAAGGGTTTTTTTTTTCTCTCTCTAAATGAGTTTTACCTAGACTCCCTGTGTCCCACTTTTGATCTTAACTGTGTTTCATTTACCACATTGAAGGAGGTTACATAAAGGGTAAAATAATAGAAACTTAATCAGGAAACAGGTTTTCTTACTGCTACATTTTATTATATACTCTTGCCATATTCTTTAGCCTAATTCTTGAAAATAATAAAAGATGTATCATTTTAAAATAAGGACAATTGAAACCACATTGCTTTATAATTGTGCATCTTTCTTCTGAGCCATCCCAAACATTTCACACCCATTGATCTTCAGAAAAACCATGTTGATTACTTAAGGGTTAGTGGTGGGGAGTATAAACTTCCTGAACTCTACCTTCTGTAAAATACTAGGTAAATATCAATGGCTGGTGAAGTTAATTTTACAGATGAAAAACAAACACAAAGAGGCAAAATAATTTCTCAGCAACAGATTCTTGTTTCCAAAATCTCAAATAACTTCTGCTAGAGAATAGTACACTATGAACTGGCCCCATTAGTCAGAGCATAGAGTTTTATAGTTAAAATAATTTCTTGGAAAGTATTACCATGGCATATAAAGATGTATAGTTATACTGCACACATGACTGGTTTTGTTAACGTAATGCTACTTTCTGGTAGGCAAATCTCTGCATGTGCTTTGTATAAGCTATACCGAAATAATGAGTCTGTTTAAGCAGCCACTTGGGTTCTGAAACCTTACGTCCATGACATTTCTGCCATCCTAAATCAATTTGGAAAAGACTTCCAACTTGGCAACAAATTTATCTTCTGAATTTCCAAATAAATACTTTGGAAGGTTGAGTTTACTTCTCTAACATTTCCTCATTTCATTTCCTCATCACTGGCCAGATAATCACCATGGCCACAGCCTTGAAGAAAGAATCATCTATGGAGTAGAAAATAGTAGCACGTTCCTGGAATGCAGTCCAAAATCACAGCGAGCTCTGGTCTATTGGCAATTCCAGAGGAGAAATGAAGAGCGAAAAGAAGAGGTATAGGAATGAAATTGACTGGATTATTTCTATCTAACATATACTGTTAAGTGACCCCAACATGGTTGACTTGAGGGTGAAAAAAATACTGTGAATCTTTATCCTTTTCTTAACCCATTAATAGTCCATTCATTAAACAAGCATTCACTGAAGGCTGATCATATGACAGGCTTTGTGCTAGGAACCGGAGAAACAAAGGTGAGCTGATAAGAATTTTGTCCCAGAATCCATTTGGAGATATATTTGAGAGTCTTCTTTTTCTTTGTAGTTATCTACAAAGAAAGTATGTTATCTATATTTTTGTACCAAAAAAAAAAAAAAAAAAGAAAGAAAGAAAGAAATCCTCTACTAATTTTAACTTTTGTTCAATTAATTCTGTTATCCAAACATGTTTTATTTTCTTTACTGACTTTCTTCTCAAATGAGGAGGAGAGGTTTTGGAACGGGGCTAGGAGTTTTAGGATAAAGAGTATGAACTGTACATGAAGTATGAACTATACGTGAAGCATCAGACAGATCTTCCTCATCAATGGATTGATTCATTTATTCCTGTGTGAAATTAAAGAATCGTACAGAGAAAATCTCCATACTCTGAGCCTTTTAAGCTTTTAAAAAATATTAAATAAGGGTAACTAATCGGACTGTGTAGGTATTTGTGAATGTATTCTGTGCAGATAATTTTACAACCATAATCTGAATATAAAACCCTCCCTTTTTTGACATTTGAAGCATCGTTGAATATGTAATCACACCCTACAAACGTCAAAGTTGATTTTATACAATTTTATACATTATCAGCTTAGGCCTTTCCGAGATGTCTGTTGTAAACCGTATTCAAAATAAAAGTAAGGTTAGGTACATTCAAGAGCATATCTTTATATTTATGACACACCTAAGACTTAGAAAACTGAATAAATAATTATTAAGCATGTACTCCTATGCATTTTTCTTCTTGCTCAACTGCTGATTCTTAATTTTTTTCAAATCTTCTGAGTTCATTCTAATGCTGTCCTGTTTTCTAATATCATGGTTCTGTATTTCTAAGATTTAATGTTAACTTTCTCCTCTATTTATATACCTTCTTTCACGTTTATAAAATAAAGTATATCTGTGTCCTTTCATTATCTTGAATATCTTAAATTATTATAATGAAAACTTCTATTAAGATAGTAGATAACCAACATTTTCCATTGTATCTTAAAAACAATTTACAGAAATTTCTAACTCTTTTTCTGATGGGGAAATGGTATCATCTCTCTTCAGCTAGAAATTTTATCAACTTTAAAATGTGCCTCAACACATAATCTAAGTTTTTACTGAGACAGCATTTTAGAACTTCTGTTTCTTTTAAATATGTATATTTTTACTACCATTTTCTTCTGCCAGATCAGAGTGGATGATCACATCATCAGGACAGAACAAGGCCTTCTACTGCGTAGCCTACAGCGGAAGGATTCAGGCAATTACCTCTGCCATGCTGTGGAACATAGATTCATGCAAACTCTTCTGAAAGTGACCCTGGAAGTCATTGACACAGAGCATTTGGAAGAGCTTCTTCATAAAGATGATGATGGAGATGGCTCTAAGACCAAAGAAATGTCCAACAGCATGACACCTAGCCAGAAGGTCTGGTACAGAGACTTCATGCAGCTCATCAACCACCCCAATCTGAACACAATGGATGAGTTCTGTGAACAAGTGTGGAAAAGGGACCGAAAACAACGTCGGCAAAGGCCAGGACATGCCCAGGGGAACAATAACAAATGGAAGCACTTGCAGGAAAATAAGAAAGGTAGAAACAGGCGGACCCACGAATTTGAGAGGGCACCCAGGAGTGTCTGAGCTGCATTACCTCTAGAAACCTCAAACAAGTAGAAACTTGCCTAGACAATAACTGGAAAAAATGCAATATACATGAACTTTTTTCATGGCGTTATGTGGATGTTTACAATGGTGGGAAATGCAACTGAGTTCCACCAATTATAAATTAAGTCCATGAGTAACTTTCCTAACAGGCTTTCCTCCTAATACCAACACCTAATAGAGGTCAGGTGAACGCAGAGGTTCACTTTAGCAGACTTAATGTTTCCTATGAGATTTCATTGTACAGGTTTCCCTTTCTTCTTTGCCTGAGAAATAAAAATGTCATTTGCCATATTGCCATCTAAAGAAGAAAAACTGCATCAGCAAAGCCATTTTATTGAACTAAAAGTCTAAAATAAACTGCATGGATTTATGAAGCTGATGAATATTCCAAAATATAGTTGGATTCAAGGATATTTTTTGTCTACCAGCACTTGTGTTTATATGTACTGGAGGAGTAAAATGAGACTGAATGAAATGGTCTGTGGAAATATAAAAAAACATAAACCATCCATCATCCAGAGGAAAAATGGAATACACTGATCTACTACTGATGTCTTCTTTCAGCTTTGATCTAAAGATGTATTTTATTAAAACTATAATTTAAATGTACCATGACAAATATGCAGTAAAAATTAGCTCTTTTCTAAGCTAGAGTAGGTTTTTGTCTTATAGTTATTGTGCTCTATAATTTGTGTTTCACAAATTCCAGTTGTGTGCTGCTTTTTTCCCCCTGACATTGTGTTTTTAGTTCTGCAAGAGGGATAGCCGATATTGTTCAAGAAACACATAAACATCATTAACAGTTGATTCCTAAAACCTGGACATAAATTATGCTTTATTTCTCTGAGGAATTGAAACAGATAACACCCCCCTTCTTTAAGCATGATCAAAATTAATTTTAACTTGCATAATGTTCTTAGAAAAAACAGAACATTTAACCAGAAGAAAAAGGAGAAACAATTTTGATTTGTTCAATGCACTGTGTTGCACCTAATGGTTCAATAAGGAGAAAAGGAACTGCGTATTTCATGAAAATAATAAGCATTGTTTTAATATAGCATTAACAGAAAATCTCTTAATTTTGTGCTTGAAAACCCACATGATATTTGAGACATAAAAACTCTCATTATTCCTTTAGGAATTACATTTGTGTCACTTAATTTTCTTGAAAGAGATCAGTAATATTCAGAACAACATCTTAAAAGCAAATTTTCCAACTCTGTTTACATCTGTATCAGCTGTCTCTTACCTCACCTTGTTTAAAGCAATGATCTGTTTTAAAACAGATCATCTTGATTCATTTCATGTTGATGGGAGTGACTTTTATACAAACTGTTTTCTGGGACACAACTCACACTTAAATCATGTAAAGCTTTTTGTTTCCTCCAACAACTTATAAAATAAGGTAAAAGATGTTCAATAAAGGACTTGCCTCGTCCCTTGTCCTAACATGATTCCTTGAGAATCATTGACTTCAAGGTTTATAAGGCCTTCCGCATTATGATAGTTTCTTTTGCACTGCACTCACCTTTCCAGGAATCCCTCCCTAGATTCTTCATCATGCACAAAACTGCAAAGGAAACATCTTCTTGCTAATTAATGAAAGCGGCATTGAAATTCTAACTCTAGCTGTCTTGGGATTCTAATTAACTCAGCATTAATTTCTCACCTCAGACTACAGTGAATTTTGTAAAAAAAATTCTCAGCTGAAATATTTCACAGATGGGAGCTCATGTTTCAATTTAGTTGTCTGAATAAACAATGTGTTAATGCCTATTTCAAATGAAAGTCTAAAAATATTCTACATTCAATTTTAGGCTCCATTGATTAATCCGGTGTTACTTATAGAAGTACATCCTTAAACTGTATTTGAATTTTAAATTATTTGAAGGACATATTTCTGTAGAGAAAAAGAAACGTTTGAAATACAAATCAAAGAACAAAGAGGGCTCCAAAAATAGGTATTTTTTTCTATTTTCATGGAGTATCTTAACTGTGCTAAAATTTGGTGTTGCATTTCCTTCTAAATTTGCAACTGAAACAGATTTGCAATAACAGAAGTATCTTATTTCATAGTAGTCCTCAAAAATAATGGACTTGAAGGGATAGAGGGGATGTCTTCCAATATCCGAACGCATTTTGTTAAGCATTATGAAATACCCAGAGAAAGTAAGTCTAGACTTCAAAGAAAAGAAACAAAACAAGGAAATCTACTTGCATGTCTTTATAAACTATCAGGTCTAAGTTTTTGAAGAAAATTATTGATATAACTTGCAGGTAGATAGTTCTTATTGCAGTCATAATCTGCCAGTGTGTATTAAGAGGGGACAGTTTGCACGAAAAATAATCAACGTCCCACTTAATTTAATTTTAATAGACTTTGGCATATGCATGTATCATCAGAGTTGAAACTTTGTTAAGACACTCATGTGAACATAAGCAAGTTATGACAGCACTCTTAAGATTGGAAAAAGATACATCGCAGCAGAGAAATGATGGCCCAGTTGAAATCAAATGTATAATGTAAATGCATGTAAATGCACACTTAATGCTACTTTATGTATTATTTAGTGATTTTCAGTGGTATGTGTTTAATATTTTTGCTACCTACACATTAGGCAGAAGAGATGTAAATAATTTTGAAAAGAAGAGGAAGGACAGTAAACTTCAACTTTTTATAGGGACTCCATTTCAGTGTGTTCAATATCACCCTAAAATGCAAGATTTCCCCACACAGGTGACAAGGTGGTTTATGTGCTATTTAAGGACAGAGGGTGTGTGCCCATTCAATAAGCATGTTTTTTGCCAGGTAGTAAATATGTTCCATATCTGTATTTATCACTGCATTTCAGATGGGAACTAGAAAACTGGAGAGAAAAATGTAATGAAACTGCTGCTGTAAATTATTCCTTTTAGCATGTATTCAGTTGCTAAATACACATTTCTTCAAAATATTTGAATTCAGATGTCTTTACTGTTCCCTGTAGCATATGGTGTCAAGGAACATAAGTTTAGAAAATGCTGAGAACCAGAGTCAGGTTGCTACATAATCAGCTAGCAGATTTCTCCGTTCTAGTCATCTGTAAACTGAGTTCTATATTTATGGTGATGATGTTCATTTTTTATGCCCTTTAAGTTAAATATTGTTATTTTTTATGTCATGCCTAAAAGAGGAAATATAGGGATGAAATTCTATAATGTGTCATTATCATGCTCAGTTTGGTTTCATTCAGGATCAACAAGGATGGCCAACAATTGTTACTGAAATTGCCTATCCTTAAGATCATAAGCAAGCATTTCATCAATATGAAGTGATTAGTATAACATTTTAAAAGCTTTGTTTTATGAGTTCATTTTTAAAACACAATTTGCATTCAAACTTTAATGGAAATTATCCATTGTGATGTCTTCAAAGACAAACTTAACAAACAGGATTCAACATCATCTTATTGTGTTATCATGTGTTAGATATAAACTGGCCTAATGCCAAAGGCATCCATGCTTTTTATTTTAAAGCTGTAATAATTCTCCAAATTCATTGTTAATGTTTGCAAAATACGTGTTTCCATAAAAAGGAAAACATTGTTTTTCACAAAGTCTGCAAAAGCCTATTAGTTTATCTGCTTTCTAACAATTTTCTTGCACTAGTTAATTAAAGACACATACTTTTTTAAAGTTAATATACTGGGGCGTCTGTGTGGCTCAGTCGGTTTAAAGGTCTGACTTCAGATCAGATCATGATCCTGCGGTTCGTGAGTTTGAGCCCCGCATCGGGCTCTGTACGGACAGCTCAGAGCCTGGAGCCTGCCTCGTAGTCTGCGTCTCCCTCTCTCTCTGCCCCTTCCCCCGCCCCACTTGCACTATGTCTCTCTCTCTCTCTCTTTCTCAAAAATAAACACACATAAAAAAATAAAGTTAATATACTAAGAGGACCTATGATGAATCTTTGAAGCCACCAGAATGGTATGGCCATTTTCACAGTCAGCCAGCCCAAAGAAAACAGCTTGGTTTTAATTTCAAACATGCAAGCACACACAAGCAAAAAGAGAGGCACCAAATGGAACCCAACCAAACAAAAAGATGATTTCGAATATAAAGAAATTAGGCTTCTAGACCCTTTGAACTTTAGACCCAGACTCCTACCTGTGCAATTAATTTATGTTGGTAGATCTTTTCTGCCTACTATGTACTAGGCACTGGTAGGCGATGAGGATATTTTACACCTTACCACACATACTCATTGATCCTATTTGGCAAGTCTTTCTTGATCCTTCCATCTCTAGATGAAATTAACCACCTTCTCTGCGCTAAATCTGTGCCTTGTCTATACTCTTTACTGCCACACTCATCACAAAGGAGTAGTTTCTTTGTTTACACCCCCATCCCTTTCTAGACTGTAAGCTACTTGAGCACAGGGTCTGTATCTAATTTATCTCTACCCCCAGTTCCTATCATGATGGCTGGGATGGGGAAGAAGCTTAATAATCACTGTTGGAAAGAACCAGGTCACAATGTGATGAGTGCCAAATGCAAACAGAGGATAAAAGTGCTGTGAGATCACAGGGGAAGGGATGAATTTCAAGAGAGCACGGAGCTTCAGAAGATAGATAAGTGACATGCAGTCTGGGAATTGACATACATGAGAAATGTGCCCAGATAAAGCAAAAGAAGAGCAGAAAAAAGAATGAAAGAGAGGCGTGAAAATAAATGCTTTTATTATGGGAACAGGTATTCCAAATAAATTATAGAGTTCATAAGCAAAAATAAAATGCCCCACTACCGAGAATCAGAGTGTTGGGTTTGTTTATTTTTTCCCTGATTTTGGTTTATTGCCCTCTGTTTGCACCCTACATTCTCATCACTGGCACATGGTGTCATTCACTCTGCTTCTCTCTACCCCCTCCCCATTTTGTTCACCCTCCCTATCTTCCCTCTTCATGTTGACCTCTTTTGTCTTTACTTAGCTGGAGTCATAGCAATGGGCAGTATTCCCACAGTATTTTTGAACTAATCTTTATGCCATAATCTCCTTTCTAGTTCAACCAATCTTGCTTTTGCAGAATTCGGAATTCCACACGTGAGTGGCTGGGAGAAGACAGCTTCCTCATGCTGGTCTAACACAGTTCAAATGAAATCTTCCCTTATACATCACCTGCTTTCAGCATTGCCCAACTCATCTAGCGTTAGTCCACTCAGACGCAGGTTCCAACATTGCTAATTAACAAGGTGGCCCACAAACAAGACATCATCAAAGATGGCATTAAAATATGAAGCCTTTGTTTATTCAATGGATACCCTAGATGGAGGGCTTCAGGGCTAAACAATGATAGGGGTGACGTTAGTGCACATAGTTGACAGGCAGAGACTCCTGTGTAAAAAATAATAATAATAACAATAATAATAATAATAATAATAATAAAACAGAAAACAAAAAAGAATAAGTCAAGAAAATGAGGAGGCTTAGCTGCCTCTTGAAATTGTCAACGGAACACCACCATTATATTAAACTGTCAAGTCTTTTCTCACATAACACAAGAAGGTATTTTATTTCTCTCAATCTAAACATTATACTTACAGACACACTGTATATTTATACAGTACCTAAGCACAAGTTTTCATAAATGTATTTAAGTCCTTCCAATTTGGGTAATTTGAAGTCTCAACTTCATCTTCTCTTTGTAAATCTCACTAAAGCATTAGGCCTCTAGTAAATACATTAAAAAAAAAAAAAGTCCCTGTCATTTGTGTATCTCGGTTCTTAATGTTTCAATCGTTTTTTTGATGACTAATTCCAGAAAGGCTTGCACTGTTTTAGACTAAGTTGTGTGTCTAAAATCAAGCATCATTTCCATTTTAGGGTATTTTTTATTACACCTCAATTTTTAGGAGGTTTCCATCCTTGAATTTCAGTAAAAGAATGACACTTTCATTAGTCCTGAAATATTTTTTTTTCTTTCAGTGTTTTTAAATTGCTGATAAATTTCAACAAATTAATATGGGTCTCTCTGTACCATTCCATAAATTTTACTTGAATTTATACACTGACTAAAAGTGGTAAAAAAAAAAAAAAATCTTACGTTTCAAATGTGCATATTGTCATCTACCAATTTCAGAAATATTGCTCATTTTCTTTTTACGTTAATTTTGACCCTAATGGTTGGTTATTGAAACTAGTTGTATTTTATTTGGCCCAGGAATAGGTTAAATTATTACTTAGTGAATATTAATACAGTATGAAAAATAAAAACTGGCATCCATATGAAAAAGTGTACTGTCAAAGAGTATATTGAATTCTTAAAGTTATAAAATAATATTTATTCAGAAGAGTTTGAGTAAATATCCAAGATTATTATATTTTGACCAAGATAATAGTCTAGTCACTTACTTGAGATACGTGCCATGATTGATTAAGGTTTCTCTTTTATGTTATTGTTAGCCTCTCTAGAATTTACAAAACAAACAACAAATTCCCTAGATTACAAAATCTCTAATTATTCAAAATGTAACATACCCTACTCCCCTCACTGGAGAATGGAATATAATTTGTAATTGTTTCCATACTGGTTTCTTCCTAAGCTCCCCTTTGTCACCAGACAAAATTTGTTAAAATTATGTCATATCAGGTAGCTCTGTATTCATTACTAAGAAGTAACATTCTTGAACTTGTGTAAAGGAAATGTTTATACATTTTTATGAAGTTAACTGATTTGTAGCAGTACATATTAAATCTAAGTACAAACTATAAAATATTGAATTGTTTTATAATTTAATATTGTAATATTTAATGAAATGAATGTAAGCAGAAGTATAGAGCATTATAAAGCCTTACTAAAGCTACTTACTGCTTAGTGATAGTAATATTACATTTTTTATATCACTGTATAACGTTCAAGGTATTGTTGTGTTCTCATTCAATTCTCCTTATACGAAGTAGGGCAACTTTATTATCCCAACTTTGTAGGAGAGAAGAATCACGAGTGGCTTGTCTTAGATCTAACTCTCAGCCAACTGTAAACCCCTGATTACAATCTTGTTATTTGATCCAATTGGAACAGAACCTTTTTGTCACCTTTTTATGATTTATTGAATCATATAGTGAAAATAATCTCTTAAACTTTTAATGAATTGCCCCTACAATAAGCATTAGTTTAGATCATCCAAAAACAAGGTACATCCAAGAAAAAAATTTATTGACTTGGGTACTTGGTAATGTAAGATATAAACAGGGAAAATGAAAGAACCAATGAAAAGTTGGTCAAATGTTCAGTTATAAAACAATGGAATAGATGTCTGTAATTCACTTTCTCTAACAAAAAGACTTCAAAGAAAAAAATACTGATTTCTTCATGCATCTTTCTTAAATATTTGAAATGAGGCAAAAAAAGGAGAATATTCTAATTGATACAAGATGAGCTTTCTTCACATATTTAACTATGTGACCAAAAGAAGAAAAAAATAATTTTGGAATCACATAGGCATTTATAAAGTCTGCTTTTATAAATGAAAAATATTTGTTAGCAAATACTTCAATTTTTAAATAACGATTTTAAATACTTTTGTGAGAAACAGTACCCTTACACAATAATTTAACATGTCAAGGATAATATCCCACAAACAAACTTTAAAAATTGGGGGCATTTTAATAAAAATATATACCTAGATCAACTTTACAAATACTTTTTCATTGACTTGCTACTTCTTGGTATATAACAATTATCAATACCTATGTCAATAAATGCCAGAAGAAATCCTATATAGATTCTCAGTTTTCAACAGTAGTAACTATAATCATCCCATGTATATATGTATTCAACTTAAATATATATAATCTTCTAACTTATGTTTTTACTTGGTGCATATATCAAGATGATATAATTTAAAATTAATTACTCTTACAAATAATTTCCACAATTCTCTTCCACCTTCTACAGTATCTGGCACATCTCTCCTTCCAGTTAACAGTCCATCTTGCAAAATTCAATGACCTCTCCTGTGACCCAGCTAGCACCTTGATTCCACAGTTAATTGACCTATTTCTTCAATTCATCTTCAGTCATCAACCCGAGACCAGGGAGATTTTAATGGCACATAGAAATAAAAGTTCAGGGGTAAGTGACATCAGCTCTGGACAGATAAAAGAAAATAGAACACAGTTTCAAGGAATAAGGATAAGTCGTTATTATAAATATGATTTAAGTCTCAGAAGATGAAGGAGCAAATGGAATATGGGTTGATTCAGAGGCAGAGAACACCTCTTTCATAAGGCAAAATAAATAATCAATGGCCTTAGAGACAAGCAAACCTGTCATTTCTCTTCCTTTACTTGGTGAGCTTATGCCCCTACCCACCGGGCTTCAGTCCCATCTGTAGAATAGATACTACCTTGGTTCTTTCATCTGTGTAGGAGAGATGATAGAAGACTTTTTCACAGAGGTGGAGTAATAATTAACATTGATATACAACACTACTGATATATATATTCACTTTTATTCAGTTCTGTCTTGATAATGAGAAAAAAGATGTTCTTTCATGTTTAAAAAATGCTCTTGAGTCTATGTACTGCCACCCTGTCAAGACATTTATCCCTCCACTTGTTGTCTTGGTTTCTTATATCTGTAATTCCTCCCTTTTTACATTCTACAGTAACAATTGTAACCATAACAGTAATTTCCCTCACATCATTCACTTGAGGACTTTTCTACTTGGCTTTTCCCCTAAAAAGTCTCAAAAGAAATGCTAAGGGACTCCCAATTAAAGATAAAGAACTTATGTGCTTGGATTTTATCCTCTCATAAAACGTCATTAAATTAAGATGTCAACACATTTCTCTTAATTTCCAACTAGGTCAACTTTTACTTTCTACTTTTTTAGAACTACTATTTGCCATCAACACCCCACAGGATATATCCTAAAGGTGAATTAGCCAACTGTTCTGTACAATCGTGTGTGTGTGTGTGTGTGTGTGTGTGTGTGTGTGTGTGATACAGTTTTCAAAGTTAGCTTTTCCAAGCTTGAAAATAAGACATTTTGGGGCACCTGGATGGCTCAGTCAGTTAAGCATCCAATTTCAGCTTAGGTCATGATCTCACAGCTTGTGAGTTCAAGCCCTGTGTCAGGCTCTGTGCTGGCAGCTCAGAGCCTAAAGCCTGCTTCAGATTCTATGTCTCCCTCTCTCTCTCTGCCCCTGCCCCACTTGCGCTCTGTCTCTCTCTCTTAAAATAAGTAGACATTAAAAAAATGTAAAAAAAGAAAACGAGACATTTCTATGTTATTTCATAAACAGTCTTCTAGAAAACAAAATATTTCTTTTCATATAGTCTCAAATAAACAAAGTATATTACATTAAGTGTGCTTCTATGTATGCAAAATCTCAAGATACAGTCTAAGCAATTGCAAGTGTTGATGAAGAACTTTCCAAAATAGGATCAAAATTAAAAATAGTGTAGAAAGACAGTGCATTGCTTGAAATAAGATATAACTCAGAGGAAGAAACTGTAAGAACAGGAATGTATTCATAGTCTGTAAAGAACACATGAAAAAGAGCACTACCATAATTCACACCTAGAAAGATAATAATTTATGCAAAATCACTCCCTTTAAAAAGTAGAGATGAAAAGAGACATGACACCTCAAAACCCTGCCAAGCTAAGGATAAACATAAGAAATAAACCATATGTGTTGTGGGAGGCAAATCCACAAAGAAACTGTTAGGCAAAAATTAGACCAAACTATGACATGATCCAGATGTTCACTAATACGAAGGTCTCAGCAGAATCTGACGGGCTTCAAGGTCTAGTAGGAAAGAATAAAAGTTCAAAAAGTGTGAACACTGATTGGCTCCAATTATTTAGTAATTCTTCTTAAATAATTGCTTTTTGTTTGAAGTATTGTCTTTCAGCTTTAACTATCTTGGAAATTGATAAAAAGCAGCATAAAGAGATGAAATAACAATGCAGCTTTGAAGTTGAATTATTCCGTTCATAGGAATTTTAAGAGACCATTTGGGCTGGGTCCCCAGGAAAGACTACTGTAAATATCAGACAAGCTGGAAGGAAGAAAAAGAATAAGAACTATGCAAAAGTATTTTATACTGTCCATAAACTGAAAAGAGCAGGAAGGTCAAAGCCAATGGGCAGTATACATATTCATGGGAGCCCTGAAAAGAACTTTCAGAGAAATTGAACTGGACTTTCTTTTATGGCTTAAGTCTAAGTCAGCTCTCTGGGTGTCTTCTAGGCTCTAGGTTTCTCAGTGCTCCTGATCAGTCCTGCTATGTTTAAATATCTTTCACCGAATACAACACAACTCAACTTGTACACAACTTTCATTTATTGGCCACCTGATGACATAACATATTGAACATAATATTAAGAGATTGGAAGAGAGTGCTTAAAAATTAGACATTTTGAGAACACAGGAGCAGAAGAACCTCAAATGCTATGAGAATATGAAGAAAGAGACAATAGTGGCTGGGATGGGCTTTGATCTTCAAAGGAAGGCAAGGCGTAAAAGAACACAGTGATCATCTTCTATTAACAGTGCAAATGCTTGTGTTCTTGTCTTCTTCCTCTTTTTATGCTTCTGGGGATCCCAACTTTGTGTGCTATTGATCTCTGTTTGTCTTCTCTATTTTGGTCAACCGTGCACTAAGTCCATGCTACTCAAAACATGTGGTTGAAGTGTAGACTGCTGACAGCAGCAGCACCTGGGAGCTTAGCAGAACTACAGATCCCTAGGACCTATCACAGACTTATGGAATTGGAACAGTCTCCAGATGATTCGGGCCTACATTAATGTCTGCACAGCAGTACTCTAAGTGACTCATTCCTATAGAATTGGATCTCATTTTCATTAAGGGCACAACTTTAGATCAGCCTTACTGTATTTCATAGCTAATTTCTCAAGACTTCACTCACCCCCATAGGCTTTCTCCTGTCCAAATCCTAAGAAGGCTTACTTATTTCCAGGGTCTGTTGGCACGAGGGGTGGAGATGAGACACTAAGACACGTGGGCCCTGGAATATCAGATAAAAATTACTTAGCCCATTGATGAAGACCAACTATTGCATATTTGATTGAAAGTAGAGTTTTAAGTAACTTACCCAAAGTGATACTGGCTGGATTGAAGGAGGGAGAATTTCACTTAGAAGATACTTCTATTACTCAGATTTTAAAAAGTGGTGCTTCCTGTGTTTGTTCTTGGATAAAAAAGAATATGGAAAATATCAACTGTATAAGTAGTTTTATCTAGTTTTTAAATAACATTCTTAATAGAGGGAGTGCAGTGCAATGACAGAGTATACTTTTTAGGTATTATCATCATCATCCCGTTTCCTCTAAGTTTCCTAGGACAACAAAAATACTAATTTTCCTGGAATATTCCAATAGTAGGTTTCCTGAAGTGTGGCAGGAGTATGAGATTGACTGCTTGAGTTTCTCAGCCATTTGTTTTCCAGTAATTTTATAGTATTTCAATTCTATGAAGAGAATGTGGTCATTTAAATATGTCGTATAAGTAGAACAACTCAGATTACCAACAGAAAGACTTTTTTAAATTAAACCTGCAATTTAGCAAAAACAGTCATCAAATGCTATTTCCTTGCAATATTTCGGTGCCATTAAATCCTAATAATGTGTAGAGCCAACGCTTAAAAACACGACCACCATTAACAATGCATTCATGTGTACGTGCCATATATTTCCAAGATTTATTTTTTACTTCATCCTGGGTGGTCTACTACTGCTTTTTACACTACAACCAACTGATCCCTAAGTTCAGGGTTATTGAAAAGCATCATAAATAAAATCCATGTGTGCATTGTTTAAGTACCAGATGATATTTACAAAGGTTTCAGCAGCTTTACCAGTTCACTGCCAGCAAAAATTACCAGTGTCTACCATTAGTTGTACAATACAAATGTTTTTATAATGTTAAATTCACCCCAAGAATCTTTCCTGGCAAATTCAAGTATGACTGTAGAGGAGTTATTTATGTTGCGCTCACTGTTGCATGTCAAAGCAACAGATACTATCTGTGTAAAGCAGCACATGAACTTCTTGTTAGACTCACCATTGTCACAGATCTGTACGTTGTTATCAACCAGAATATGTGTCCTTGAGAAAAGAAAAAGTGTCTATGCTATTGTCTCTATGCAAATAGTTGATTGATTAGCAGCAAAATGTGGGCCTATTAAAAGTCACTTCCAAAAAAAACCATTTATAACTGAAGTACTGGATGTTTTCTGTCAATGAGATTTCAGGAAGTGAGGACTTTAAATTAAAGCTCAAGGGAGTTTCCAGCCATGGAATTTGAAAAGTGAGTTTTCTCTTAAGCTCTCTGTAAATCATTTTAAAATACTGCTGATTTGCTAATGTGTAACACAGACTCCTAAATTTTTCTTGGGAAAAAGGATAAATTGGGAGCACTGGGAATGAGAGTCTGGGGGCAGTTTGAGGTACAAGAATGTTTCCTTAGCAGACAGACTACACTAAATGAGAAGTTGTAAGGACAGAGTAGAGTCACTACCAAAGAGGTGCTAGTTTACTGTCCTTGAGTCACGAAATAATTACTTTTGTACAATTGAGTATCAGTTTCTTGATATGACTTAATATCAAGTTATATTTTTATATTTTTAACGTAAAAGGGCAACCCTAGGATAAAATCTCATATAGCATTAACAGCTATATCATTAACCAAAACCCAATGCTAGAGATATTAAAAATCCAAAACTCTATTGATAGTAGGTAATCCACTCCATTCTTGGGTCTTCAGTACCAATGTGTTGTCTTGACGTATATTTGTGACAGTTTCTTTAAGGACCAATTAGCCTGTGAGAGCTATTTTGGTGACCAGGTACACTGGAGAATCCATATTCCTTTCCTGGTCAGTTCCTGTGCTGACCCCCAGAGTAGTGGCCAGTGGCTTATAACTTATAATCGTTATGTAAAATGGCCAAGGCTTTAAGTGGTCAGAAGTATTAGAAAATTGTTCATCATGAAAAAAAAAAAGAAAAGAAAATTGTTCATCATGGCGGAAGAATGACACTTTCCATTCTGGGGCTGAAGAGAGGACCATGTAGGACAAGGGCAGAGGACAGGGGCAGGAGAACTCTGACCACTTTCAGAGAGGAAGGATGTCTCTCCAGGGCAAAGCAAAAGAGCTGTGTGTGCTTGAGAGGTCAGAGGACATACCAGAAAGTGGAAGTAGGGAGAGAAGTAGGAAAGAAAGTGGAAGGGTAAACCAACTTTTCCTTCCTTCCTTTAGGAAGTCTGAATTTTCAAAAGGAGAGTTACACTGATGCTAGAAGGAAGAGAATTTTTGTTGGGCTTAATCTCAAAAATGAGGGGATTGGTTCAGGAAGCTTCTTATTTAGCTGGAAATACAGGTTTTCAAATCTTGGATTGTTTTATCTGTGTTATTAAAGAGTTGTGTGCATGTGCTTGTGTGTGTGTGTGTATGTGTGTGTGTGTGTGTCTTTTAACTAATTCAAACATGAGAGCCCTCTCTCCATTTATTCAAATTTGAAAGCAGCTACCATTTAGAAACCTTAAGTTCAAAGCTAAAATTACTTGTGGAGAATCTATAGTCTTTACGTCTCAAGCACCTACCCACCTTCCTCATCTTTGCATTTCATACATCGTTTGCCAATAGAATGGAATATAGCCCTTCTTTCACTAGGAATATACAGTCCAGTGGGAAGAAACCCAATAACCCTACCTTTGTCACAAAAGTCACAGGCAACTCATTTGGAAAAATAAAATGCAATATGGCACCTCACGGTTGTCAATTCCTCCTGGAAAGCCTGGCCCTCCAAGTTCTGTCCAGAGACCTTGCTGCAACCCATTTTCAGGTCCTGCTGCTCTTCTACATCCAACCCAACTCCAAGCCTCTATGACTACAGACCCGCACCCATCTCAAGCTGACTGTGACACTGTTGTGTGTACTCTTTTGAGTCCATCTCTGCTGACACTTACATCCCCAACACTAGATATGTGCTCTAGGAAATCACAGTGGTCCCTGGTACCACTGTTGATGCCCTCCCAATTCCTCCAGTGCCCCTGCCTTTCTATTCCTGACATAGTCTAGTTCCTGGCATGTCCCATTATAATTGAACAACAGAAGCAATATGTCTACACTGATTTTTTTAGATTCCCTTAATCCTTTTTAAGAGTTAATATAAACCCTGACAGACTTCAGACAAGGGGAAGGTTTGTGCCAGAGTCTTTCTTCTGTCTAATGTGAGAGTATTCAAATGCATTATTCTCATTTACTTCTTAGAGTGCATTTTTTTTTTTTAATTTTTTTTTTTCAACGTTTTTTTTTTTTATTTATTTTTGGGACAGAGAGAGACAGAGCATGAACGGGGGAGGGGCAGAGAGAGAGGGAGACACAGAATCGGAAACAGGCTCCAGGCTCCGAGCCGTCAGCACAGAGCCTGACGCGGGGCTCGAACCCACGGACCGTGAGATCGTGACCTGGCTGAAGTCGGACGCTTAACCGACTGCGCCACCCAGGCGCCCCAATTAGAGAGTGCATTTTTTAAAGGAGGAGATGAAAATAGGCCTGCGAGTCTTTCTTCAAACTCGTCCCATGGATGCCAAAGGAAAGAAAGTAAACCAAGTAAGTCCCTTAGGATCTACTACAAATATTATAGGACTGTTCCAAAAAGATTAAAAAATGTGTCTCTAATGACCTCCCAGTTTGTACATATGAACATAAAGAAAATAATTGCTATAACTGAGAGAATTTTAAAAATCTAAGTGATAGTATCATCAAATATTAAATGAGAAGCATCTGGGAGGCTGAAAGTGTCTACCTCAAATTGTATCATCCAGATTACTGCCTCTTATGCCTGCCTATGAACCTCATTTTACCTTCACTCTCTCCCTGAGAAACCTTTTCATCTCTGCCTACAATTGTGGATACTTAGGCTCTTGTACTATGGTTACAATCTGAACCCACTTAAAAAAAATCATCCTATATACTATAATGCATTCATACCATCACCATACTCTTTGTTAACTTAGGCTTTATCAATCAGAAACAAATGCATATGACAGACAATCATCTATCTTAGAATATGTAAAAATTAACAATGAAACACGTGTTGTGGAATTGACCCTAGGTTCAGGAAGACCAGTAGAGATTGATACATCTCATTAATTCATTCAGAAATTATTTATTAAGTCCTTACTTTGTTCTGCACCCAAGAAATATAAATCTGACTTCTAGGAGATTAAAACCTTCAAGTAGAGATGGGAGTTGAAACTGAAACATGTGATAGAAAGTGATGAACATTTTCAGAGAACATGAGGTGTACGTACTATAGCAATTGATAGATCACATTGTCTAGAAAGAATCTCAGAAGTAATTCTGGAACAACTCCCTTCTCTCAGGGAGATTCAGTATTCTTAGCCCCATTACACAAAAAAATGGACAAGTAGTGGAAGGCATTGATTATAGGGTGCTTTTCATATCAATTATCACTGTCTCTATAATGTATAAAGTTAACATAAATATTTCTCCATGGTAATTGAAATATTTATACAAATTCACTCATATAGAATGCTTTGTGTAAATATTTTTGAAATTTCAGGCATAAACATTTCAGCTTGGTAACTTTCTGTTTTTCAGTGTGCCTACTAGTAACTTTTATGATTTCATACCTATTAATCCCTCCTTAATACTTGTTTTGTTTTTATGTGGAAGGATCCTAGCAGTTTAGATTACTCACATCCTTCACATAACTGATGCTATGCACAATTTATATTTAGCTACATGTGTTCAGCTTTTAAAACTGTATTTCAGGAAGAGTTCAATCTTGAGAATGGGTTTGTACTGGTGGAAAGCATCAACAGTCTGTCAACTTTGCAAGTAAAGACCTCTCAGGATATGAGTATCCAGGGATTTTGCAAAGGCTATTTTCACATCATAAAATGTCTCAGTCTGAATTTCTTGGCAACTTTTGTTTTTGACATTTTATTTTTCAATTCAAAGACATCTCAATGTGTCATTATCTTGAAGAATGTAACATTACATGAATCCACATGAGTAACAAAAACTCCATAATTTTAGCCAACCTGCACCTGCCTTCTTCCCTGGAGACCCACTCCTGTGTGATTTCTTTACATGAAGTAAAATCTTTTTACAGATCACCCTACAGTAATTCCTAACTGTTAGGGAGTTGTGAAACCCTTTTGTTGTTTGATTTTTGTACTCCGCCTCTAGCATTTTGGAAAATTTTGAAGGAATTTTAATTTAATCTAATACTTTAAAAAAAACTGTGGTGAAATTATATAATGAGCATAAAAGGAGATTGTGAAGTAATTATTAGTTCCCCTTTTTAGATTGGGCTTGTATTGCTGGACAAGGAATTCTTTCTGCAGATGATATCTCTTTCTGTACCTCTGATCCATATATCATCACTCCAAGAGACCATGTTTCATTCACTCATTCGTTCATTCAGTAAATGTTTGATGGGCACTACTCATCAAACCAAGCATGGTTCTAGCTGCTGAATATTTAGTGGATAAAAAAAAGAAGACACAATTCCTACAGTAAGCGCTTTTCCATTTCAATGTGTGAAACAGACAATAAAACATTAAATAAGTACGTAACTAGTATCTAGTAGCCCACAATTTTCATTAGTACCAAGCAGTGTTTTGTACATCGTGTTTATGAACTATTTGCTGAATGAAAGATAAAGCCTGGCTTTGCTATTTACTAGCAAACTACTTGTCATCTTTGATAACTGAAAATAACAGTAGGTGTCTAGTGGGTTTTTATAAAGATTTACAAATGTTATGTATTTCATATGTAAGTCACAGTGCCTTGCCTATAGTAAATGATGGAAAATGCTCATTTATGTCAGCACAAAATTACGTGTTACACATTGTAAATGTTATGGAAATTGAAGGCAAGAAGTTAGTGGTTAGTTACAGCTAAGTGGGATTGGGTGGCCCTAAGTGCACGTGAGGAATGAAATAAAAACTTGTTACTCATTCTTCATCTTCAAGGATGGTACAAGACAATTTATAACTTAAAACCAAGATATACAGAGGAGCAAGAGCGATTTCAGCTAATGCTTTGAATCAGCCTGACAAGAGACAGTGATAGCTTCATAAAATAGAACATGGGTCAGTACTGGTATGAAGGCCATAATGGCTAACCAGGCACTTCCCCAGCTGTGGATGAAAATTAGTCTCTTCCATGTGGCTTTAATATACAAACTAAGGTGGTGAAAGTACTGGGAATGGCAGATGTACCAAGTGGGGGAATAAAATGCATTACACATATGAAAACTGGTAGTTACGTTACTTGACAGCTCCACTCTTGTACTATATCCCTTCCCTTCTATTATCATTAACAATTAAGCTTTGATTACAATATACACCTTAAGTCATTAATTCAGCAACTTTTGAGCACCTCTAATGTGTGTTTACTTAAAACTGAAATATCACACAGAAATCCTTTAATATGGGACAAACTCTACCATATGCTATCATAATATAAATTCTCAGCTAACCGACCCTTCACATCCTTCTATTTAAATTGATTCCTGTTGTCCAACCATGTGAGAGCTTTCACTCACAAATTTTGTTCCATGACCACAGAATCAAGTGGAAACCATTTAATGGAGAACTGGCCCCATTCAGTTTGAATCTCAACATGTGTCCTTCTCTGAATTAAGAACCTCCAGGGGGGAAAATGACACATTGTAAATCTGTGATAGTTTCAGTCAGTGTCAGTTGGTAGAACTTAACTAATGCTATTTGAGGTTGTAATTACATGGAGTCAAAGTGTTTGACATGTGTAGATTCCATACATTAATTTAGTTCATTTACTAAATTCGCCTGTTTTATTAAAAGATAGTAGGTGTCATAAATCACAAAATTAAAATCCTTCACTGTAGAGGAGAACCAAATAAACTGTTGGAGAACCAAAATAAACAGGTGAATAAGTATACTTGCAAATACTGATTAATTAAACCAGCACCCAACATTTATTTCTTTAGCCTTTAAGATCTTACTTGTTAGAATACATAGTATGAAAAAGTATGCTTTTCTTTCTAACTTTCCTTATGAGCTATTAGAGAATAAAACCTGGTTGGATAGGGGAAAGGAAGTCATATAAAATCCAATGAATAAATGGGATAGCTTAACATGGAAAAATGTGGACAATCTACTTAGGAATGTTTTCTTAACAGCAACTCTTTTCTGCCACTATCTCTTAACTCTGAAAACCCAGTAGAGTTGGATATTTATATTTTCTTATTTGAATTGATTTCCCAAATTCTTCGTTAATTGAGAAAGCTGATATTATATAAATTCTCCAAATGACTGTGGTTTCAAATGAGGGGTACATTTATAAAAGAACTTTAATTCCTCTACTTTTGAAATGAGAAGACTATTAATCTTAATTATATATTATTAGAGCACCTAATATTTTAGTAAAATCAAACTTAAAAAAAAAAAGACTTTCCCATTAGGATATAACAAAATTCTGTTTTAAATATGGTGAATTTTTTTTCTCCAAAGCATTTAACACTTGTTTCCTTTAAAGATTCTGTGCTTCTTATTCAATGCTAACTAAACCAACTCTGATAACCAGGTATACATTTCAGTTAGCTATATAATGGAAAATATACTCTCTGGTATACTGGGGCAAAGGCTCGATCTGGAATAAAATATCTGGATAAATATTTCAATTCACACTATTTCAACCACCTCTCAATTTTTATTACTACCTTATATTAATTAAATAGTTTTTATTACCTTCATCACATTTATAACAAATTAAATGCAGTGAGATAATAGGAAAAGAGAGGAATATTAAATATTTATGCAAAAATATGCAGAAAATAATCTCAGAAGTATTGTGGAATATCAAATAAAACTTTTATAAAGATATGTGAAATGTCAGGAAAACATATCAACCTAAAACAATGTTATATAGAATGATTTCCACTTTTCTGAAAGCTACCAGCTAGTTAATATCCCAAATTCTCTAATAGGTAAAAAAGGAAACTGCAACTTAATACTTCCATATAATGAAATTTTAATCATCTTCTAATATGTATTTTTCTTCTTAAAAACAGAAGCATGAAATGTCTATGCCACACATGAGAAAACGCAAGCATGATCCTCTAAGATCTGGCTGAGGAAAACCCATTCTAGTTCTATATAATTGGGACTCTATTCAAGCTATTTTGGGCCAGGTGTATATGAAGAAAAGCAGTAACAAGATGATTTCTAAAATCAAATATTGTGACCCCAGGCAGAAAATAATACAATAAAGGTGTTGAGGAAATGCACCTGCCACCTAGATTTGTCTCCAGCAAAACAATGGCAACAAGTAGTTCAGTCTGATACTTGGTTAAGATACAGTGACATATTTGAAGGAATGATTTCATACAGCTCAAAAGACAAAGAGGCAGAGTCAATGTCAGGTTGTATAAAAAATTAAAAACCAACAGAAAGGGTTGTGTGCTCAGAAAACCATGACCATAGGAAGCCAAGTGACTCAAACTGTGAAGCCTTAACCAAAGCACCACTGTCCTCCCAGTAAGACAGGCCCTGATCTCCAGTGAAGAACACCGAGGAAAACTGACAATGAGTGCAAACCAAAAAAACAATGACAAAAATAAAATCTTGATCCTTCAAAGGCATAGGTCATTTTATTTATTTTATCTTTGCTTATCCTCAGACAAACTTCCCAAATATCTCCTATTCTAGTACTCATTATATTATATATCTATATAGAGATATACTCTATATTTTTATCAGACTGGCATCTTAACCAGATGGTGAGCTTTTTGAGAGGAAAACAAGTGTGTCCTATTTATCTTTATATCTGTAGCTCCCAGTTTGGTTCTAGACACATAGTAGTAAGTACTCAACACATGTTTAATTGATTTACTTAAAGTTAAAGCACTACCAGCCACATGATAAATTTTCTTAACAAGTATATTAGAATCAATAGTGCCATCTCTGAGTATGAATGAAAAATGTGTGTGTATGTATGTGTTTGTATATATATGGCATAGTAGCAAGTGTAAATAACTTGATATTATACTGTAGCATTGGGCAGAAAGGCATATTGAACACAGTTATATTTTTCTTCCCTAACATGATACCCTAGAACTGCACACACACACACACACACACACACACATATTTTTTAATTGAATAAATGAAGAGCATGTGCAGAAATGGGAAGCAAAGTTCCAGAAGGTCAGTTATTTTTTTAAATGTTCATTTATTTTTGATGGAGTGAGAGAGCATGGGAGAGGGGCAGAGAGAGAGGGAGAGAGAGAAATATAGAGAATCCTAAGCAGGCTCCACGCTGTCCTGAGTAGAGCCCAATGTGGTGCTCAAACTCACAAACTGTGAGATCATGACTGGAGCTGAAATCTAGAATCAGATGCTCAACTGACTGAGCCACCCAGGTGCCCCAAGTTATTTTTTTTTTTTTTTGAGAGAAATAGAGTAGTGGAGGGGCAGAGAGAGAGAGAGAGAGAGAGAGAATCCCAAGCAGACAGCACAACGTCAGCACAGAGTTGGATACGGGGCTTGAACTCACAAAACATGAGATCATGACCTGAGCCAAATTAGGAGTTGGACACATAGCTGACTGAGCCACCCCAGTACCCCAAGATCAGCCATTTCTGACAGACTGCAAAGAGACAAACTTTGATCAAGTAGAAGAATGTCAGCTTATCAAACTTTGGCGGAGTAGGGTTTTTAAAACATGATAGGACTGAAGCCTGAGAAATTCCATGAGGGGTTCCTGGAGTGAGAGGGAGCTAAAGTAACATTAGTAGGATTAATTGAGGTCCCACAAAAGGAATAGTCTATCTGCTAGCCTAAGCCCATTTGCCACCCCTCTGCCCCATCCCACATGACACATCTCTCTTCACCAAGACAAGTTATAGTATTGGTGTTTGTCCTCGGGGGTTGGAATAAAAGATGATGTTCTAGGTGGCTGGCAATGCTGGAGAAAAGCGGTGGGGGGTGGGGGTGCGAGAGGCAGGAAGTCCAGAACAGAAGAGCAGAAACATTTCTTTCTGAGGTTAGTCTTGCCTCTCTGCCAGAATCATTGAAAACTGTGAGTAGTAGAAAGGCCAGTTGTAGTTTGAGCATTCTGCCCTCAGATAGACTTCAGAATCTAAAAGAGCTAAACACCGGAAAGAGAAGCTGAACTACAGATAAGAACTCTTTGATAGACCACAGGGCATCTTTGGAGAATCACCCCCATGAAAGAGAAACAGCAATCAGAGAAACCAGATCAAAGAGAGCAGTGATTCTCAACCACTGTTGCACTGGAATCTCTTCAAAGAATGTTGAGACCTCAGTATTTGAGTGTCAGATATTATCATGTATTTGGTCCAGGGTCCTACCTGGGGATCAGGGTTTTTAAAAGCTCCCACGTGTTATTAATGTGCAGCTAAACATGAAATCTTCTGTGATAGGAATTTAAAACACCTATATACTCTCATACAGTCAAAGGAAGGATTGCATCTTTGGTGCCTATTTTGATATTCAAAGGTTTTTATAGAATTTCCGATATTATCTTTATCTTCTGCCAGTTTTCCTCTATTACCACTGACTTTTATTGGGAGAGTGAGAGGTTTGAATAAAGACAGGCTGTGTTGGGTTAGAGGATCTCCAGGGATATCCTAAAGATTAACCAAACAAAGGCCATATAAAATAGAATTCCCTTCTTGTATTCAGCAAGTTCCAATGTCTGGTCCTTACATACTCAGAAACGTGATCTGCCACATTTCAAGAACCGATATACTCGGGGATACTGACTCCAGACTGCAAAATACAATATGGAAAGCAGATGGACAACTTATTAATTTACAATCAGAAACTGTGAATGACAGAGAAAGCATGCAGAGGGAGATTTTCATTTTGCCTGGAATCAGAACAAGAGGAATTAGTGATATGCCTCAAATGGCATGTGTTTGAGAGCCTCAGCTACAAAGATTGCAATCATTGCTTCTTCATTTACTTGTTAAAAATTTAGTAAATTCCCATTGTATATATAGATAGATAGATAGACAGACAGACAATGTTTCTTGTGTCAGGGAGCTGGCATTCTACTGGTGGATGGGATGAAGAGAACAATAAAGAAATCAATACATAATCAAGAAAAATATCAAATAGTGAGTACAGTGGGTTTAACAATGTCCCTCCAAATCCATGTCTAACCAGAACCTCAGAAATGAGAACTTGTTTGGATTGGACTTTTGCAGAGGTCATACTGGGTTGCAGTGGTCCTGAATCAAATGACTATCATCCCTATAAGAAGAGGAGGAGATACAGAGAGACACAAAGTCTCTCTATGAAGATGGAAAGAGGCCAAGATTGAGTGGTGCTTCCACAAGACAAAGAATGTGAGAAGGCACTAGACGCTAGAAGACAAAAGGCAGGAGGCTCCCACCGGAACATCTGTAGAAAACATAGCCCCTGTAGCAGCTCGGCTTCGGACTTCTGGTCTCCAGAACAGAATATCTAGTTTGCGATAATTTGTTTAAAATGGTGGTCCTAGGAAACTAATACAGCAGTGATGAAGAATTAAAAAGAGAATGGAATGATAGAAAGTCAATGAATGACATTGATTCTGGGATCTGAATGAAAATAAAGAGCTAGCCACAAAACAAACAAAACAAAAAATGATTCTGGGATCTGAATGAAAATAAAGAGCTAGCCACAAAACAAACAAAACAAAAAATGAGCACTAAGAATGCTCAGATAGAAGAAATTGCTACAGTAAAGATACTAAGGCTGTAACAAGCATGCTGTATTCCAGGAAACAAAGTTAGGCTGGTGCCCCTGGAGTTCAGTGGGCTGTGGGTAGAAGGGTAGGAGACCGATTAAAGAGAAATTCAAAATGCATGTAACATAAGGATTTATGTGAATTTTAATTTTAAACGCAAGTTGAAAATGTTGAAAGATCTTAAAAGAAGCTGGAAATGGACTCAATCTGACTGAAGATTTTAAAAGACCTGTTTGTTTTTTTTGGAGAAATGTGTATTGTTTGCTTAGTCCTTCAACAACTGGCATATGGTCACAGAGGGGAAAACTTGGGGTAGGCATACCATGTCATTCCGATGTCTCACTCAGCTGGGTCACAGTAGTGTGTTTTAGTACCAATCAAACGGCAGTGGAAAAGCTGAAGAATACAGAAAGAAGGAAATATCAGCACGAAATAATTGTCCTGAGTAGCAGGCCTCCTCTGCATTGGCTTTTTATTCACTCTCATTGCCAGCTACTGGTTTTCAAAACTGAGAGTGAAGGGGTGAGACCCATAGCTTATCTGTCGATATTACTGTAATTCTCCCAAGCTATGAATAACTCAGAAAAGTCCTGTTTGTTACCTACACAACTTCTCACAGAAGCACATAGCTAAATAGCAGTAGTATTTCTTATTAACCACACCTGAGAATTTGAAATTTCTTACAAAATGACAAAAAAAAATGCTAGCTTGAAATGATGGTTACTGGCTATCAAGTCCAAAAGGCAAGGTGTTGTGTATTACATAAGTAAACAAAGAAATTAATTACACACACACACACTCACACACACACACACACACACACACACAGAGGCATATATATAAAATGTAAGTATACATACACGTATATATACATTTGCATGCTAGTGATCCTAATGTTTATGATAATTCTGAACATTTCCAATGTATAACTTCATTATTTACAAATCACTAAAAGGAAAATGAATAGGAGGGAAGTACTTTGTTCTACTAATAAGAAGCAGTGATGGAGATATAGGATCATATATTGTGACCATGTGAATTTGCTAGCACATAAAGTTGAGAATAACAGCTAGTGAAGGCATGATTCTTTGGTCACCTACTTTTCAGGGGGAAAAAAAAGAAACCTGGAGAACTTATGCTCACCTGGGGAACTTGCTCTCATCAGCTAATTTTGAGAACAGGAAAAAGGAAATTGCATCCCAGGCAGCTTGACACAAGACAATGGAGCAGTCTCCTTATTGCTTAAACACACGGCATTGTGCGAAGCCATTCTGCACTTGGCCTTTCACAAAAAGTAAAATCAGTTCCAAAGACTAGTGAAGATATTGCAGAAGGAGGATTTATTGAGCTTCATTACATCTTGAAAGGATTAGTTGCACCTGCACATAAAGAATCTCAATTGGTTCAGATAAACAGGGTGAAGGCGCCTTCTTTATTATATTTCTTTCATGGAGAGATAGGTGACTGATACTCCTGACAGCTTCAAAGCCTCCAGGTTCACTGCTGAGGAACAAGAGTGCCATCTTCTGGTAACTGAGATCACGAACGTACAGAAGGCTTTCCTGGTGAACAAAGTCAACAAAGAGTATTCAGTTATTTGAAGCTGACTTACAGAAATTGTTGAAAATATCATTTATTTCTCAGGATTTCATTCCACTCTCAATTTCATAAAATAAAGGAAAAATGCACTCTAAAAAGTAAAGTGTGTATAAGGGGGGAAAAGGACAAAGAGATGTCTTTTGACAGAAAAGTTCTAATTTTACAGTTAAGTTTTCTTTTCCTAAGTTGTTATTTATATGTTCTTGTAAATGCCTTCTGGTAAGTTATCTATTCAATAATCTGGAAATTCCTGGCAAGTCAAACATAATTTTCTCTACTCAAGGACATTAATATCAATATTTCCAATTAGAGCAAACGTAATAGCTTTATTAATGTTGAATTTTTTCGTTTTTTTAAGTTTACTTATTTTGAGAAAGAGAGTGCAAGCGGGGGAGGAGCAGAGATGGAAGGAGAGAGAGAATCCCAAGCCCCAACGTGGGCTCATGGGCTCGAACACACAAACCCATGAGATCACGACCTGAGCCGAAGTCAGACGCCTAACCAACTGAGCCACCCAGGCGTTCCTCATGTTGAATTACTTAAATAAATTCTTTGTTCCAAGTAAAACACCACTCACGTATGCAAAGGAACTTCACATTTTTCTCTCAATTTCTGACCTGTAATTTTAACAGTATGCGCTAAACACTGATATGTTATTACTATTTTTTAATCACTACATTGAAAAAATACTACTTGGTCTACAAAATGCATTTTTGTTCCTGGCTACACTTACCGATTCCAGAGCCCCCATTTAATCAGAAGTTCGTATAAATTCTCCATAGAACTAAGCTGTGATAGACATAGCCAAGCACTTCCCAGATCTCCCTTCCCAGAAGGACTTAGCCCGTATTTGACCTTTAACCTCTTTAGGAATTCCTCAGCTGCACATACTGACTCTTTAACTGCTCTAGTCCCCTCCATGGTCCACATCCAACAATTGGTGGATAAGGAATACAAAGACGGGCCATTTCAGCCTAACTCTAGACAAATCTAATGGACCATTCTTAGCTCCAGAGCATCGGACAGGACTGACTTCTGCCATCCTGTGAAGGATTTGAATTCAGTCTTTGCCCAATCCTGCTTCCTCACCTTACCTTCCGCGGGTGACGAACACAATGGTGTTCCCTCATGAACATCTTGCAGGGTGACTCCACCGTGGAGTGGGCTTCCAGGAGAATGCAAACAGCAACTCAAGCCATGAGACAGCTTTGCTGTGACCATTTACTTTGTCCTCTTCGATGGAAAAAGACTTCATTTTTTAACCTAACTAAAAATCATCTTTCTTTTAACAAATCTTTTCAAATACACATTTAGATAACTAAAATACATTAAGAGGCTTGGTTTGTGGCCACTATGTTTATTTTATATCATTTAAATGGTTTACAAAGCCCTATATATGTATGTATGTGAGTGTATTGATATATTGATACATAATCTAAACTGGAAAACTGTTTGTTGGATCAATGTTTTAAATTCCAGCTAGTTTAACTATAGAATCTGGATGCTTACACTATGTGCCATAAAGAATATATGTTCTTAATAATTTGAGTTAATTTATTGATCTGAAATATTTTATCTTTGCAAGTTAATAAAGTATACTCAGTACCTCCAGTTTAAAAAAAAAAGAAAAAAAAGACAGGGACGAAGAGTTTAAGATGGGAGGAAAATGCCCTCTAGTGGTAAATATTATTAAAATAAGAAGGGTTTTTTGAAGCCTTAAACTTAATACAAGAGCATATATGTAGTGAAGAAGGTGAGGGGGAACAAACAGGATTCTGAGAATGAGAACAGGCAAAGGGGAACTTGCTTTATTATTGAATGTTACTCACATCTTTCTTTCAAGGAAACTTCAATATCCTCACTTATATTTTGTGGGCTAAAGATGGTTGCTTTCTTTCATTTTGCTGTTGCTTTGCTTTAAACATTTGAGGCACGTGAGTGTATGAAACTAGAATCTTAAATCTGGCAGAGGATTCAGAGCTAAATCAACTGTCTTGAGACATCTTGGAATACTAATTCACATACACAGCATCTAAAATTTCATATAGCGATTTTGCACGTTTTGCAAAATAACAAAGTACACAGAAACTCATTATATTACCAGTAGGAGGGATTCACAAATTTGAATTCACAAATTCAGAACCTTCTTCTCACTCTAAGAACATAATCTTATTGGTATAAAGATACAATAACTTGTGTAAATCCTCATAACCCTATCAATTAGATGAGCCCTGGGCAAAAGAAAAACCAATTTCAGGATCCTACAAGATCCCGTTGCCTTCATCATTGATGTTCATTGGCCTCTTTCAAATTTTGTTCCAGCATTGGACCCAACATGTTGCTCACAGATTGTTCCTTGACAACTTCAGTCTCCCAACCACACCTCCACGGTTCAGGCCTTCTTATGAGCAGTTCAAGGCAGGGTGATGATTGTTGACATAAGACAGAACTCTTGGAATCTCAGTGACTTTCTATTATGAAAGTGTGTTTGTTTACTTTTGTTGCTATAAAATCCAATCTGATGTTGCTGACCAAGAAAGGGGTGAGAGAGTGTATTTCCATGCAAGTCCTATAAGGTTGCAGGTTATGGAAGGTGTTATCACCTTCAACTAATGCCTTCTAAAGTCAGCTTGGGAGTCAAAAATCACCTAGTGGAAGGGAAATATGAATGGAGATTCCAGAATTTACAAGCTGCCTTTAGAGGTTCTGTGTGTCATTTCCACTGGCATTCAGCGATGAGAAACCATTCATATGCCACCCCTTACTGCAATAGAGTCTAAGCAATGGAGTTCGATATTATTTCCAGTGGGAGAGAGAAATAGGACTGGAGGTTAGCTATACATCATTGTCATAACATTTCAGACATATCAGCTGTGAACTTTATTTATTTTTGAGCAGAAATGAAATATCTTTGAGTCTTGTTTTCCTGAAACATGAAAATGGATTTGACAAAATCTTCTTTATAGCAAAGTCTTTTTTTCCTTCCAAACTTTTATTGGAATGTTGTCGACACACAATGTTACACTAGTTGCAGGGGTACAACATAGTGACTCAACTCCTCAATAATTATGCCACATTCCCCACAGGTGTAGCTACTGTCTGTCAACACACAGTGCCATTACAATCTCATTGACTACGTTTCCCTGTGCTGTGCCTTTTATCCTCATGGTTTATTCATTCCATAATTGGAAGCCTGTATCTTCTACTCCTGTTTACTCATTTTGCCCATCCCTTTATTTCCCACCCCTCTGGCAACCATCAGTTTCTGTGTTAATATTATAGGTCTGATTCTGCTTTTTGTTTGTGTATTCATTGGTTTGTTTTGGTCTTAGATTCAATGTATGAGTGAAATCATATGATATTTGTCTTTCTCAGTCAGACATATTTCCTTTAGCGTAATACCCTCCAGGTCCATCCATGTTGTCACAAGTGGCACAATCTCATCCTTTTTTATGACTGCATAATATTCCTCTGCGTGTGTGTGTCTGTGTGTGTGTGTGTGTCCATACCATATCTTCCATTCATCCATCCTTGGACGCATATTGTTTCCATATCTTGGCTATTGTAAATAATGCTGCAATAAACATAGGAGTGCACATATCTTTTTGAAATAGTGTTGTTCTTGGGGAGAGGGTGTAAATATACAATAGTGAAATTATTAAGTCATATGATATTTCTATTTTTACCTTTTTGATGGACCTTCATACTGTTTTTCACAGTGTCTGAACCAATTTACGTTCATACCAGCAGTGCATGAAGGTTCCCTTTTCTTTATGTCCTCATCAACACTGTTATTTCTTACCTTTTTTGCTTTTGCCATTCTGACAGGTATAATGTGATGCCTCACTGTAGTTTTGCTTTGTGCAGCAGAATCTTAAGGTTCACAAAAATGATTTATGGAAAAAGGACTAACTCAGTGTCAGGCCTCCAATAGATGCGGACTTTGAATATTTTTGGGGGCGGGAAGGGCACAAGTGGAGGAGGGGCAAGCCGAGGAGGACAGACGATCCAAAGCAGGCTTTGCTGTGACTGGCTGACAGCCTCAAGCCCGGTATGGGGTGCGAACTCACGAACCATGAAATCATGAACTGAGCCAAAGTCGGACGCTCAAATGACTGAGCCACCCAGGTGCCCCAAGTTTTGAGTTTTTAAAAATGTATGTATTCCCAGAATATCATAAACCCTGAAAACCTTCCTAAATGACTGTATAACTGATTCTTGGGAATATTATCTAATAAGATCAATGTATCATCCCTCTGTCATATCATATTTCTATTATTAGTAGATTTTACACACATAGCGTAATGCAGAGTACTGACTCTGAATCTGAGAATTCCACAAGTAAGGTCAAGCCAAAATGGGATAGTATTTTAAATACTGCATCTAAATAGGTGTGTGGCTTTCTCAAGAAGAAGGAAACGTGGAGCGAAATGATCAATTATGTTATAGTATTGAAACTGGATGTGGACAGTCCTGGGTCCTCCCTAATATTTCATGCTTGGCAACAGGGAGTTGGCAACTGGGGAGTTGAAGCTGTAAACTAACACATAGTATAATCTAAACTAAGCTCTAAACCTTGCTGTTTTCAGTGTTGTCAAAGTATTCAGTATATTGCTTTATACACTGCATAATATTAATTATCCACGAAGTTAACATTCCTCCTTCTATTCATTTGATTCAGAGTTCCAATATGATGCCACTGGTCTGTTTACAAACTTTTCCTATAACTTTCTTATTAGCCTAGCATACATTGATAGGATCCTAAGCTGTATCTCTCACTTTTATTTCTGGCTACTTCATCCTATTCAGCCTGCTGTTCAGGCTAAGACGCACTTTTATTATAATGATTGGTATTCTCCAAATACTCCATGATCTGTCATGTTTCTCTGCCCTTGCCCAGGAAATGCTTTCATGCTTCTTTCTATTCTTATAATTCTAGCTCAAATGCCACATCTATGAAATCTTTTCCAACTGTTTCTCTCACCGAAGAATTTGTGTCTCCCTAGACAATGCTTCCACAAAATTTGTGTCTTTCCCTTTGCATTTTTTGTTTGCACACCTGCCCCCGTACAATGCAAACAGCTAAAGACACCTTTCTATAATGTATTTACTTCACCAACTAAAGTACTATGTGAATTGGGGGTCAGATGCATGTCTGGGCCAGTGACAAAAGGGTCATAAGCTCATGCTGACCTAACCTAGTGCTTCTCAAATTTAACATACAAATGATTTGGGGGAATTTTTTGAAATTCAGATTCTAATTCAATAGATCTGTTGTGGGGTAGGAGATTCTGCATTTCTAACAAGCTCCTGGATGATGCCAATGCTGCTGATCCAGAGAACACACTTTATTTATTTATTTATTTATTTATTTATTTATAAGAGAGGCAGAGAGAGAGAGAGAGAGAGAGAGAGAGAGAGAGAGAGAATCCCAAGCAGGCTCCACGTTGTCAGTACGGAGTCCGATGTGGGGCTCAAACTCATGAACTGTAAGATCATGACCTGAGCTGAAATCAAGAGTTGGAGACTTAACCAACTGAACCACCCAGGTGACCCCAGAGAAGACACTTTAAGTGAAAGGAAATGTGTATGCCCATCGACAAATACTTATTCAAAACAAACAAACAAAAAAACCCTGGGTAGTGAATTCTCAGTATTGTCAAGATGTTAGTTCTTTCTTTGACCTATTCAATCTATAGATTCAATGCATTCCCAATCAAAATCCAAAATCCTAGCAAGCAACTTTTTTGGATACCAACAAACTGATTCTAAATTTTATATGGAGAGGCAAAAGACCCAGAACAGCCAACATAAGTTTGAAGAAGAATGAAGCTGTAAGACTGAAACTACCCTACTTCAAGATTACTGTGAAGTTATAGTAATCAAGACTGTGTGGTTTTGGTGAAAAAAATAGACAAATGGATCAATGGAATTGAGTGAGACCCCAAAGTAGTCCTATCTAAATATAATCAGCTTATCTTTGACAAAGAAGCAAAAGCAGTATAATGAACAAAGGTAAGTATTTTTGACAAATGGTTCTGACACAAATGGAATTCATATTTAAAAACAAAAGAAAGAAAAGAAAGAAAAATCTATCTGGATATAAACCTTACACCCTTCACAAAAAGTAACTTAAAATGGATCACAGACCTAAATGTAAAATGCAAAACTGTAAGAGAATATCTGCTTGACTTTGGGCTTCATGATGACTTTTGATACAATGGCAAAAGTACAATCCTTGAAAGAAAAATTGGTAAGCTAGAATTCCTTAAAATTAAAGACTTCTGCTTTTTGAAAGACAATGTCAAGAGAATAAAAAGACAAGCCACCTATTGGAAGAATATATTTGCAAAAGACATCTATCTGATAGAGGACTGTTCTCCAAAATATACAAAGAACTCTTAAATGTCAACAATCAGAAAACAGAAACCTAATTAAATAATATGCCAAAGACCTTAACAGACACCTCAGCAAAGGAGATATTCATATGCATATAAATATCAAAAGATGCTCTACATCATGTATCATCAGGAAAATGCAAATTCAAAGTATAATGAAAAACCACTACACTCCTATTAAAATGGCTAAAATCTGGAATATTGACAACACCAAATGATGGCATGGATGTGGAATAACAGGAACTCTTATTCACTGTTGGTGGGAGTGTAAAATGGCACAACCACTTTGGAAGACAGTTTGGTGGTTTTTTAAGATACTCATACCATACAATTCAGCAGTCGTGTTACTTGATATTTATTTAAAGGAGTTGAAGACTTATGTCCACACAAAAGCCTGTACATAGATGTTGATAGTAACTTTATTCATCACTGCTAAAACTTGGAGCAACCAAGATGTCTCTCAGTAGATGAATAAATAAATAAACTATGGTATATTTAAACAATGAAGAATTATTCAGTGCTAAATAGAAATGAGCAATCAAGCCCTGAAAGAACATGGAAGAAGTCTCAGTGTGTATTAGTAAGTAAAGAAGCCAATCTGAAAAGACTACATACTATGTGATTCCGACTGTATGATATTCTGGAAAAGACAGTAAAAAGAACAGTGCTTACCAGGGATTAGGGTGGGGAGAGGGGGAGGGATGAATAGGCAGAGCACAGAGGATCTTTAGGGTAGTGAAACTACTCTCTATGATACTATAAGAGTGGATATATGAAATTATACAGTTGTCCAAACCCATAGAATGTACCACTTTAAGATTTAATGGTAATGTAAACTATGCACTTTGGGTACAATGATGTGTCAGTGTAGATTCATCATCTGTAACAAATGTGTCACTGTGGTGGGAAATGTAATAATGGTGGAGGCCATGCATGTTCTGTGGCAGGGGAAATCTCTTTACCTTTCTCTCAATATTGCTATAAAACTAAAACTGCTTTTAAAAAAGCTTTCAAAAAGGTAATAAAAATAAAATACTCTGTTTTAGAATGTCTTTAGACTAGATTTAAGTGGCACACAACCAGCTTGGAATTCTCTCTTCAGGGTAAAGTTAGCAAGACCTAATGGTATGTCTCCTCACAGATATAATCTCAGTGCCCAGCCTAGTGCCTGACCTGGAGCAGTTAGTATATAAGATCTATTAAAAATAAGTAAATGACTGACGAATCAATGAAAATGAGTGGAGAAGGAGTTAAATGTAACATCAAAAGAGTAATTGATTGTCTTTACTTTCTGGAACATATTTTGTCCAACATCATGTGCTATTTCTGTGCACATTTCCTAATGAGTTGCTCTTTTCCCATCTGCTCTGAATGAGAGCAACAATTTTTTTTTAATAATTCACAAAAGATGCTAGGCAATTCCTAATTTTCTAGTTTATAAAGCATTCAGGAAAGCACAGAATTCTGAGGTTAGGTAAATAAAAAATTCACAAGACACTCTATTATAGGTAAAAATAAAATAAATTGTGAAACACCAGTGATCTGAGTGGAAAAACATTGAAATGAAATGTATATAGGCATTGTATTCTTTATTCCTTTTCCCTCGCTTAGGATTTAGGTAATCATATTTAGGAACTAAATACTCTAACAGAACTTTAACTAATTGAGCTGAAGGCAGAGAACAGTTTGTCAGTAATCATGAAGAAAATTATTTGAAGGACACATCCACTAAAAATATCATATCCAGCCGCTCAATAATTTTCCTCTGTTTTTGCAAAGAAATGTTCTTAAGCTTCATCAAAGAATATCATGGACAACTTATTTCAAATAGAAGGTAGGTGGCAGCTTACACCAGCCACTAATGGAAAATCTGACTCCTGCCATAATGAATTTTAGTCAGAGAGAGTAGTGTCAAACAAGTTTGAAAGCCTAAGATCATCACCATCTCCAAACTACAGGTCAGACACCTAAGAATAGGTTGGTAAAAATCAAGGAAATAAGACCTCGATGCATTTCCACACACAAATACTTGTTACAAAATTAGAATTCACTAGGTTTACTCTAACATAAATTAAAATACATGCTTCAGTTTATTATTGTCCTTTCTTCTTTTGCCCAGAATTGGGAAGGACCATTTTATGTTGAGAATGACGCCCTCCATAACATGATAATCTGGGTACTTAGTTAAAAATGTACACTTTGTATGATCCTCCTCCTTACTTGTCACTCATATTAAATAATCTTTTTTTTTTCTATTGGTCCTCTAGAATAATGCTTTTCAAAGTATTTTTTTTCGGACTCTTAGGGAACCCGGAGCCCCATTCAGGAGATCCATAAGATCAAAAGTATATTAATAATAATTTCAATGTGTTATTTGCCTTTTCTTGCTAGTTAGTTCATAAGTGTATAGTAGCGTTTTTCACAAGCAGGTAGGAGAATCCAGCCATTTTCTAATGTCAGACATTATGGAATTTTGACGAAAAGTAAAACATCACCAGTGGAACGGAATCTGCCAAACCTGAGTGAGTTTAGAAGTGCATTCATTACTTAACCTTCCATGAAGGAACACAGTCTTCCAACCGTTGATATTGCCTTGTGAAACCCAGTACAAAGAACCAGCTGAGCCACACGTTCCCTGGACTTTCAAACCATTGAAACTGAAAGATAATATGTGGATGCAATTTTAAAGATTTCACCAAATTTTTGGTAATTTGTTGTTGTGTCAACAGGAAACTACTACAGAAGATAACTATTCCTGTATCTTTCTCTATAAAAAATATATAGTCAACAAATGTTCATAAAAGACTAGTAGTGAAACATTTGGAAGTAAACTTTTTTTAGTACCTAGGTAGAGAAAGCATATATTTTTTGATATAATATGTGCAATTATATAGATTAGTGTTGTGTAAATACATTTTATGGCATAGGAAATGTAAAAGTAATGCTCTTTGCCTATGGTAGGAAAAAATCGGTTTTAAAGGGTCCTATGAGGCATGTGTTTACTGATTTAATAAATATTCTGATCAGTATCCCGGTAACATTGCTGAACAGATTGGAAAACACTGACTGAAGAAAACCAACATTATTCTAGAATCTTTGGTTAAAAAGATTTTTGCATATTTTAATATTACACAGAGGTAACATCATGAAAAGCAGAAAAGGATTCCTGCTTATATCGATAAATTAGAAAAATATTCCTTTATAAAGAAACGCAAGTTCCATATGAGAACAACTAAATATTGAACATAGAGACAAAATATTTTAAAAAGTAAGGTTTAAAAAGGATCATTTTCTTTTTTAATGATGGAAAAGATGACATGGAATCCATCTTGTGCAAAGGCTAAATATAAACTAGGAATATCGTTTATAGTAAATTCCTGTTTACTCACAATAGAATTCCCCAAAGACCTTTGAGAGACAATAGTGCACCCGGAGACTACAGCTATGACCATTAGGGTGATAAGACTGAGAGATCAAAGTATACTCTTTAGCCAAGGCTCCCGTGAACCAAGCCAGTTGGTATCAAATAAATCAAAGGATGTACCTGAAGGAGCATTAATGTATTTTAGCCCAGTGGCTTATTTGTAAATTTCTTATGTTCGCTATAATACCAGACACATCCGTCATGGTAGAGTAAGAGGTATTTGCCATGGCACAGACTCTTCTTTGTTTAGCCAATGAGTAATCTAAAGCAACTCTATTATCTAAATCCACTTTACCAAGAGTGTCTAGGAACTTATGTTGTGCAAGACTTAGTGGTCTGACAGTCTTTTAATAACACTTTTTTTTCTTACATTTTTGGTTGCGTATACTTTGATCGCCTCTTAATGTAACAGTAGTTTTTAAGGGCACCCGAGTGGCTCAGCTGGTTATGTGTCCAATGTCAGCCTAGGTCACGATCTCATTGTTCCCGAGTTCAAGGCCCACGTCAGGCTTTGTGCTGACAGCTCAGAGCCTGGAGCCTGTTTCAGATTCTGTGTCTCCCTCTCTGCCCTTCCCCCACTCATTCTCTGTCTCTCTCTCTCACAAAAATAAATAAAACATTAAAAAAAGTTTAAAGAACAATAATTTTAATAGCATTTATTATAAAGATAATAGAAAAATACTTCTGTTAGAAATATTTAAATCTCACAACTTGTTGTTAGTTAATGTCATGTAAGTTTTTATGATCACTGTCAAATTGGGAAAACATCTATCAAGTTTCTTCCTATATAAGGTATAATCTTGTAAGTCATGTGATTGTTTCTTAAATATTCCATATTCTGATTATAGTAGCATACTATAAGTTTTACATTATTTTTATTATCAGTTTCTCAAATGAATTCATATGATTCATTTCTCTTCAGTAACTGATCATCATCTAATCAAAGACCTATCAACTATTTACACTCTTCCTTTTCAATTGCTACTTTTAATATTGATCTAAAAATATTTGTCACAATTCACTTCTAGATTATAAGCATGACTGCTACTGGCTTTATTGTGCATCCCTATCTTTTTGTTTTATAATTTCATTTTTATTTGAGTTTTCTCTCATTTTTAATAAATACATTTTAAACTGATAAAAGAAGATACCTTCAAATATGCCCAAGTTCAAGAATCTGTCATTTCTCTTTTGTTTTGCTAAGCATTCCAAATTGTAATCAAAATAGCACACTTAACCTTTATCAACTTTTAAATACATTTTCACATTTTGCTCATGTTCTGGTTTTACTTTCAAGCTTCAAAAATATATTTACAAGTTTATAATAAGGAGCAGACTTTCTCTTTAGAGAAAAACCCAAGTTGTCAACTATATTTAAGATAAACCAAAGAGAAAACTGGTAATTGTAGCAAAATACGAAAGCAGTATTTCTGGAACCATGGCAGTAGCTTTTTTTTTTAAATGACATCAAAGTTAGGAGGTGCCCATGGCACATAATCTATATATTTAGTCATGTTTTTATGGAATGCTTGCAGTCTTAAAAGTTACATTGTCATATAGCAGCCAATGAATGTTATTCAAAGGTATATTACAATTACTGATTTTCCAGTGATCAAACAGTCAAAAAAATAACTTGGAGGGTTTTCCTTCATAATAGTAAGGCACAGTAATTGACAATGGTTGACATTTATCAAATGACATAAAATTTACAGCTATGAGTAACAATAAATTTCTCGTTTATTTATTTAGGTCATTATCTTATACACACGATCTCATAATTTAAATTAATCCTAAGAATTTGTATTTTTTTTCATATGAGAATATGTTTTTAGTTAATTCTCCCCCCTTTTTATTAAGATTTTTAATTTTAATTTCAGTATAGTTGACATAGTGTTATATTAGTTTCAGGTGTTCAATATGGTGATCCAACAATTCTGTATTAGTCAGTGCTCATCATGATAAGTGTACTCTTAATCCCCTTCACCCGTTTCACCCATCCCCCCATTCATCTCCACTCTGATATGCTTTTTTTAAACAAGTACTATCAGGGGTGCCTGGGTGGCTCAACTGGTTAAGCATCTGACTTCTTCCTAGGTCATAATCTCTTGGTTCCTGGGCTTGAGCCTTGTGTCCGGCTCTGTGCTGACAACTTGGAACCTGGAGCCTGCTCCGGATTCTGTATCTCCCTCTCTCTCTGCCCTTCCCCCACTCATGCTCTGTCTTTGTCTCTCTCTCAAAAAATAAATAAACATTAAACAAGTACCCTCAGGTTAAAGTTATTTGTTTTTCAACAAGAACATTTTTTACTGGAAGCATACTTCAGAATACATTGTTCTAAAAGATATATGTAAAACATTCCATCCAAGAAAAATAGAATGCACATTTTCTTCCAGTACATACAGAAGAGAAGAATCCCCTAGTTAAATCACATAAAAAGGGACATAACAAATATTACAAACTTAAGAAGACTGAAAACATACCAAGTATATTTTCCAACCACAATGGTACAAAACTGAAGATCAACAATAAAGCCGGAGAAACCTACAATGTAAATATTGAATATTTAATATGTAAATATTAAACAACATACTACTGCAAAAGCAGTGGGCCAAACAAGAAATCAAATGGCAAATCAAAATATGTCTCCAAACAAAAGAAAAAGAAAACACAATATTCCAAAACCTATGGGATGCAGCAAAAGCAGATGTTAAAGTGAAATTTTTAAGGTTAGGCATTTTTTTTTCATTTTTAGGTTTTTCAAATGCTGATGCAAAACGGATTATTTTAGCGATTAATTTAATATTTCATATGCAGTTTACGTTTTTTTGAAGAACGTTACTTTTCACCTTGAACGCTGAAGGCAAACAGATTTTGCCCAAAAATGTGTAACTAAAACTCTCTTTGTCTATATTTCAAAATAAAGTTGAAGTTCTCTTCTGCTTGTAAGGAGCTTGGAAGCTGCCACTCCATCCTAACAGAAAGTAACAATCTGAATAGATTAAAACATCAACAACTCTTGCATCCAGAAGAGGGGAGGACACAGGGCAAAATGCTGCTTCTAAGATGAGAGAGAAAAACAGGCAAATACGGGGAACTGTTTTTTCCTGGAGCAGAGACTCACAAGCGGAAACCAGTGAAGTAGAAACCAGCTCTGCGGTAGGAAAACCTGACCTGTAAGTGATGGATTGCTGGAGACTCAAGTGTGGACAAGTCTGAGAGTTAAAAATCTCCAGAGGGGCCCAGTCATAGGGGAGCCCCCACAATATTTACCTGGAGTTAGGTCTCGTATACTGTAAGTCCAGCAGTCATGTTCCTTGGTATTTATCGAAAGGAATTAAAAACTTATATTCACACGAAGCCCTACTCATGAATGTTTATAGCAGCTTTATTCACACTTACCAAAACTTGGAAGCAAGCAAGATGTCCTTCAGAAGGTGACGGATAAATAAACAAACTGTGGTGCATCCAGACAATGGAATATTATTCATGATAAGAAGTGAACTACCAAGCCATGGAAAGACATGGAGGAATGATAAATACATATTCGTAAGTTGAAAGAAGCCAATTTAAAAAGGCTATATATGGCAGGATTCCAACTGCATGACATTCTGAAAAAGGCAAAACCATGGAGGCAGTAAAAAGAACCGTGGTTGTCAGGGTTGGTGGTGGGGGGAGAAGAGGTTATGAATAAGCAGGGCACAGAGGATTTTTAGGTCAGTGAAAATATTCTGTATGATACCATAATAATGGATACATGTCATTATATATTTGTCTAAACCATAGAATATACAACATCAGATGAACCCTAATGTGAACTATGGATTTGGGGTGATTGTCATATGTCTATGTAGACTTATCAGCTATAACAAATGTACCACTTTGATGGGGAATGTTGATAATGGGGGAGGTTTTACTTGTGTGGAGCGAGGAGGTATATGGGAAAGTTCTGTATGGTTCCCTCAGTTCTGCTGTGCATCAAAAACTGCTCTGAAAAGATAAAGTGTCAACAAAAAATAAATAAAATAAAGTTGAATGTTCTTTCTTGCCTTTTCTTCAGGTAGTTGGTACACTGCATTTTTATTTGTTACATGCTAATGAAGCAGACATGAGATCAACAGAGGCTTCACAATCGAATGTTTTGGTATAAACACACACACACACACACACACACACACAGTCTTTTTGTAAAGAGTTGTTTACAGAAAACAAATAGGCAACCTTTGGTTCTCGGTAAGACTAACTAGGATCTCATAAAAGTGTGATAATTTTAAAATGTCATTTCAAAGTATTTTGTGTGAGATGTGATATTTTTGTGAATTCTATCTTTTAAATGATTGTCTAAAATCATTAATTGGATCATCATAATAAAAAGCCCTCTTTAATTATGTAGTTTTGATTAAGGTTCTTATCAGCATAAGAATCTACATAAAGATGATGATATTTGTCACAGTCAATGTCTTTATCAGTATGAAGATGCTGCTTCATTCACCTATTTGAATGCTCATTGAAGGGGTTTCAGATGATTGACTCTTTTGGCTCATTGACTGTACTCATTGAAGGGGTTTCAAATGATTAATTTCATCTTTTTTTTTTTTTTCATTTATTATTTTGTGTGTGTCCTAACTCTCATAACTTTTTGTTATCATCTTTCTTGTCTATACTTTTGTATGAGTCAGGGGTCTCCAAATATATATAATATATATGCAAACATTCACAACACAATCAGGAATAAATACTCAGAACAATTACAATCCTCATTTCTGCAACTAATCACATAGTTGTAGCTGGTATTTATAACTACATTCTTTCACTGCCCATTCTTTATTCTCTTTACTCCAAGCAAACACCTAAGCTGGTTATGTTTCTTTGCCTCATAAGGTGATCCAAACCTTCATCCCTGAAGAATCAGAGCCATTAGTAGTCCTTCATGAATTGGATAGTTGTAGCTGTGCATGGATTTTAATGAGCATGGTACTGCTAAGAAAGACCTAAGGGATCTGTGTATCAGCCATGGTCTTCTTTATTGCCACTGTGGAGCAGCGGTCCAATTTCCCCTTAGAATCAATAACCTCAATAAGTACACTAACTCTCTTCTTTGCCTGTAGTTTCAGAGGCATGAGGAGTCTAGGGACTGGGAGGCAGTCTTAACTTCCAGTCCAGTAGAATCATTGTTGCCTCTCCTAGTGGAAGCATTCCTTCCTTTGGTTCTAAGTCTGCTAGAACAGCAGAGCATAAGATTTCAGAAACAGAGGGGCGTCTGCGTGGCTCAGTCGGTTTCATGTCAGACTCTAGATTTCAGCTTGGGTCATGATCTCACGGTTCATGAGTTCAAGCCCCACATTGGGCTCCACACTGGTAGGGTGGAGCCTAGTTCGTATTCTCTCTCTCTCACCCTCTCTTGCCCTCCCCAGATTGCTCTCTCCCTCTTTCTCAAAGTAAATAAATAAACTTAAAAAAAAAAGATTTCAGAAATAAAACAATTTTTTTTTTTGCTACTGGAACGTCAGATGTAATGATGGGTGGTGTCGCCTCCATTTCTACCCCTTGAATTTTGGACCCGTGGATCCTGGCTATGGAAAAAACGGTACAATATGTTGGTAGCTGATTTAAAGCAGAATGATGGGGAACATGATCAATGGATCCCATGAGTATGGATCCTCTGATGCACTTTGTTGTTGTGAAGTGTGTTCCTTGGTCAGAAGCAACACTGTGTGGAAATACTATAACAGTGGATAAGGCATTCTGTAAGCCCATGAATGGTAGTTTTAGAAGCATTGCATGCAAGCATGTCAAATCTATATCCAAAGAAGTGTCTTTTCTAATAAGAAATGATGATTACCAGTCAAATGTTACCAACTTATCACCAAATAGCAGTCTGATGACCCTGCAGTATGGTGCTAGGGGGGCTCAGTATTGGCCTCTGTTGCTGGAAGACTGCACACTTAGCAGTGACTATAGCCAGATTGGACTCAGTGAATAGAGCCCGTGTTATTGGATCCATGCATAACCTCTGTCATTGCTACCATGACCACTTTGTTCATGAATCCATTGGGGAGTGACAGGAGTGCCTGGGGAAAGAGGCTCATAGCAACAAAATGGGACATCATATCCACTTTATTATTAAAATCATACTCACGTGAGACTCAAATATCTATATATTTTCTGTCTATTCAGAGAATCTGTCCATAGGCCTTTTTTCCTGGACTTCCTTATCACCAATTTTCCAAGTCCCTGACCATTCAGGCAAATCATTGGCCATAGTCCCTGAATTGGTATAAAATCACACATCTGGCCCTTTCTCCATCTAATAAAAACAAATAACCAAGTACACTGTTTAAAGTTCTACTCACTGGATGAATTTCCCTTCATTGTTGTCCTTCAAGGATGTCTCAGAAGGGACTGTAGTGCTACAGATATCCACTCTTGGGAGATGTCTATATATTTCATAGAACGATACACAAAGTAGTCCTACACAAAGTAGGGCTGAGGCTTTTCTTCCTCAGTCAAATGATTGTGGGAGACTCTCCATGATGCCATGGATGCAGGCTGGGAGAGAAAAATAATATAACAAGAGTGGGAACCATGGGCACTTAAACCGCTTTATCATGTAACTTAGTTGCACCATCATGACGTGCTTGAGACCAGTCTTATACATGTCACCTCCATTTTGATGGAGTGTTGCTGCTGTGCACACCCAACTTTGTCACTTGGTGGATCAGACAACACCCAGTTTATGATGGGCAGCTCAGGCTACATGGCAACCTGATCTCTTCTAAAACCCAACAGGAAGCCAAAAGTTGTTTCTGAAAAGATTAGTTGTCCCCAGGAATGGCAGGGCATTGTTCCAAAATCTGGAGGATCTATGCTATTATTCATCTATGGGCCCTGTTAAGGATTCCAAACATCATCTCTGTCTGCCACTAACACTTCAAGTATCACTGGATCTGGTCCAAATGGCACATCAGCTTGCACAACAGCCTGGACCTGCTGCAGAGCCTTATCTTGTACTCTGCTCTACTCCAAACTAGCAGCTTTTGGATTACTCAGTCAATGAGCCAGAGTAGCACATCTAACTGAGGAATATGTTACCCCAAATGCAAAGAGGCCCACTAGGCATTGTGCCTCTTTTTTGTTTATAGTAGAAGCCAGTTACAATAATTTACCCTTTATTTTACGAGGGATATCTTGATATGCCCTATACCACTGAACCTTAGGAATTTCACTTAGGTAGAAGTCAATGAATTTTTAATTTATTTCCCACTCTTTGACATGCAAATGTTCAGCCAATAAGTCCAGAGTAGTTGCTACTTCTTGCTAAGTCCAATCAATATAACATCTATGTAATTAGTGTGACATCTTGTGGAAGGGAGAGGCAATCAAGATCCCCTGAGAACTAAATTATAAACAAGAGCTGGAGAGTTGATACACCCCTGAAGTAGGACGTGAAGGTGTTTTGCTAGCCTAGTCAGCTGAAAGCAAACTGTTATAGTGGTCTATACCAGCAGGTACTGAGAAAAAAAGCATTTGCTCAATCATGGCTACATAGCAGACACCAGGGGATGTGTTAATTTGCTCAAGCAATGGTAATGTTTGGTACAGAACTGCAATAGAAGTCAACATGTGGTTAAGCTTTTGATAATCTACTGTCATTCTCCAAGATCTGTTTTTCTTCATTGGCCAACTAGGTGAGTTGAACGGGGATGTGGTAGAAATCACAATCCTTGTACCCACCAAGCCCATGATGATGACCCTAAATTGTGCAATCCCTCCATGAATGTGATATGGCTTTTAGTTTACAATTTTCATAGGTAGGACAACTCTAGTGGCTTCCACTTTGCCTTTCCTATTATAATAGCCCTTACTCCATATTGGTTCTCCAGGTCAGGAAACCAATATAGGGATTCTGCTAGTTGCTGAGTATCCCTTTTCTAATGATGCATTCCAGAACTGGAGAAATGATCAGAAGATGGGTTTGCAGACCCACTGAAACTACTTTGAGACAGACCTGAGCTAAAACTCCATAGATCACCTGACCTCCATAAGCCCCTACTCCTATTTATTTGTGGAACACTGTGACATTTTGGGTTTCCTCAAATTAGTGTTAGTTCAGAGCCAGTGTCCAGAAATCCCCCCCAAATTTGATTATTTCCTTTTCACCAATGCCAGTCACTCTTGAAAATTCCAAAGCTCCCTTCTTGGAAGAATGAATGAAAAATAAACAACATATATTTTTTGGCAGTATAGCCAAATCCTTATTCAAGAGGACCTAGTCTCCCATTCATTCAAGGTATTCTGGGTCTGAAAACTGGCTCAAATCTTAGAATTGCTTGAGAAGTTTTAACTCTTCTTTCCTCTCTTCTGGGACAGGGATGTAGAGAAGGAAAGAAGGAAATAATGGAGGGAGGGAGGCAGGAGAGATATGGAAGGGAGGAAGGAAGGAAGGAAGGAAGGAAGCAAGGAAGGGAGTGCTTAGAGCACTGTAGTAAACAAATGAAATCTGGTACAGACCAAACATGTAGCCTCTGATTGGCCTATTTGTGTGTGTGTGTGTGTGTGTGTGTGTGTGTGTGTATTTTCACTTTAAAAAAAAAAAAGGCTCCCCTCTAGGTGTGGAGCCCAACACAAGGCTTGAACTCCCATCCCAGAGATGAAGATCTGAACTGAGATCAGGAGTCAAACATTTAATGAACTGAGCCGCCCAGGTGCCCCCTGATTGGCCTGTTAAAATGTAGCTAGAATTTGAGAATATCTTTTCAGGATATCAATATTTTTCTGAACACACACACATAAGCATTCATTATTTTTGTCAAGAGTGAAATGCTACAATAATTAATCATGATTGTGAAAGATATTGACATATATAAACCGAAATAGTAAGTTTTTAATAGATAAGAAATCCTAGAAATATTAAAAGGTCAGGGACCCCTGGGTGGCTCAGTTGGTTAAGTGTCCAACTCTTGATTTTGGCTTAGGTCATCATCTCACCATTTGAATTCGAGCCCCACACGGGGCTCTGTGTTGTCAGAAAAGAGCCTACTTGGTATTCTCTCTCTCCCCTCTCTCTCTGCCCCTCCCTGGCTTGCTCACTCTCAATAATAAATAAATAAACTTAAAAAAAAAAGAAATATTATAAGACCTAATGCATTAACTAGGTCATTTTAGGAACAATATTCTATCCTTTTTAAGGTAATACATTTTCATGACAATATAAGACAAAATTGTAAAAAGTAATTGTATGATAGTTTTGTAATGTAATTGTAAGAATTATATAATAGTTTTAATCTTTATAGAATTGTGTGTATTTTAACATTTTAACATTAACAAGCAGGGTTTAATTCTTTAATGATAGTATTTAATTTTTAGTTATTTCATGTAATTTAGGTCGTGTGATTTCAAGAAAAAAAACACTAAACCTATTTGGTTATTCTTCTCATAATGATAAATTAAAAACATAGTGTCAACATAAACATAAATATTCAGTAGGATGAAAAAAATCCAAGGTCATATACATTTAATCTTTGATAAATCAGTTTTGATCCTGACATGATAAAGAACACAATGTTTGAAGAAACAAGGAAAGTACAAGAGAAAAGTATGCACCTATAGCACATTTTGTTTTTCTCATCAAAAGTTCAGAATAATAAAGTTACAAGATGATTCAAGAGGACAGTTCCTCATAATTTTCTGTCTGTGAAGGCTAGCATTTTAAATAAAAAGCTGGTCAAAGTGATTGCTATAGTCTGCCAACCATTTTAAACATTACAAGTCAATATAGTCTTGAGATTTTCTCACGTATGACTCCTTGGTTTAAAACTCCTTCTGGAAAACATGCTGTTGAAAAACATTTCCCTGAATTATATACCACAGTGCACAAAAAAATCTTAAGGATATTATTAAATGTGCTGTTTCAAAGTAACTGCATACTTTTTAAGTTTATTTATTTTTATTTTGAGAGAGAGAGAGAGAGAGAGAGAGAGAGAGAACAAGCAGGGGAGGGGCAGAGAGGAGGAGAGACAGGGGCAGAGAGGAGGAGAGACAGAATCCCAAGCAGGCTGGTCACCATCAGCACAGAGCAGGATGCAGGGCTCGAACTCACAAACTGTGACATCATGACCTGAGCCAAGATCAAGAGTCAGACGCTTGAACCACTGAGCCATTCAGGCACCCTGAAAGTAACTTCATATTTCATACTTTAGTATTAGTGTATAACTCAGGCATATTATAGCAGTTAAAATTTTTGAAAAATTTATAGTTTTCAATGAAAAATTAAGTCTTTAGGAAATACATTTCTGTTTAATAATTGAATAATAATATTGTATTATTTTACATAAAAATCAGCATTTCTTCTTGAATACCAGAAACTCATTCTATATGTTGATTTTTTTTTTATAATTCACACTTCTAGCCATATTTGATTTTAAGTAACCTAACCCTTTACTATTGAGTAACATGTGTATTTAGTTCCCCTCATGATACTTTCAATTAGCCAAAGTGTCAAATAAGCCAGAATATGCTTTTTATTGAAAAAGACAAGAACTTTAACAGGAAATCCAAGAACCAGAGTGTAATACTTCCTATGTTATTAGAATTAGGAATTGATGGAATTATGATCAATTTTGAACCACCAAAAAGTGAACATCTCAGAGTGTAAAAAGTGGCTCTAATGAAAAAAAGTACAGACATTATAAGCATTAATACAAAGGAATCATACATGTATACAAAAGGATATATGAGAAAGAAATTTACTGGAACTTAACCACAACAAAGAGATTTTGAAGAGTCATATGGAAGAAGTTTTTGATATATTAGACCTTAAAGCCTTCCTGAAGGAAGATGGAGTCTCCTTTGTGGAATTCTAAATGAAAAAGTAGACCAGAATTTATCTTTCAGACTTAAAACGCGTGTAGTGTCAGGAACTGAACAGACGACCTTTCTGTTCTATGATTCCATTATTTGAAAGGTTTGTTGAAATCCCAGCCCTTAGATTGCTTTCTGGTGCTTGTCTCCTGTTAAGTCCCATAGGTATATTTCCCTCTCAGGCACCAGCCCACTTACAGCAAAGCAGTCATGGGAGTTGCCAACTCATCAAAAGAGAGTCTAGTCCAGCATTAACCTAATTATATGCCACAACCACTTTCTTATGCATCTGGGAGTAACTCCTTGGCTTGGAGCCAGTATCGCTGGGATTTGATTTTCAAGTGGCATAACTAGTTACTTTAAAATGTTTACCTCTTGAATGCTAGAGATGGAATGTCATCATCACAACAGAGCATATTCACAATGGTATCAAAAGCTTGTGCTCATGTTAGCCAGCATGGTTTTGCCAATGGCCAGAGAGCCCTGGATCTCTGGTTTCCTCGGACTCGTATTTTCTCAGTAATGGTGTAGTATCTTGTTCATTATGATTCACTCTGAGATGATGAAGTCATTATGTGCCTTGCTTTTTTCTTTCAGAGTATTGGTAAGCATTTTTTAAGGAAAATTTTATACAAACCTTTGAAATTTCTGGCAAGGAAATTAGGCAGACATCTGGAAAAGAAGCAGCATTGCTTATTGCCGTCCAAACTGTATTTTAGCTTCATGTCTATACTTTTTTCAAAAGACAATATACAAGCTCCTCTTAGCCATGAGCCTTTCTTGAGCAAAAGTGTCTGAATAGTCCAGGGGTTGTCTTCGGTATCTTAGAAAAAGAGGTTTAAATTTGTATTCCATGCCTCCATTTCAGTGGTGTAGAGCTGTCACATGTATTAAATCAATACCATTTACTGTTGGAAGGAAAATATAATCTGCACCCAATAAGTAGAAACATAAATACAGCATCACAAGGAAGTTAGTCAATAAGTGCTTTCTTCTCCATCTGTTGCTGCTGAGTTTGGCTGGTTCCCCCTTATGGTGGTTTGTAGTCTCTGTCTTCTGATATGTTCCCCTTGGTGGAGGCTTTATGAGGTGGTTTCCTGAGCTGTTATAAGAGTCTTTTCCACACTCATTGAGTGGCTGCCCTGATTGATCTTAACAGCACCTTCGAAAATTCTGGTGGAAATCTTTTCTTAGTTGAGGTTTTTAGATATTGGCTATATAACTGAATAAGGAGTTCCATATTTCAAAGTAGTATGTTTGGAAGGGTGCCCAGAGTAAAGAAAACATTAATAGGCATAAAAAGCTAGCATATGGATACTATAAGAGGTATAATGGAAAATGTCCAAATAAAGTAGTGGAACCTTCCAATCAAAGGGTGTGAGGGGCAGTAAGGAAAATATGTTCTCTCTTATGTTTCTGCCAAAATGTGAGGACAATACAACCTATAGAGTAAATTCAGCAGATGCTGGAAATTGCAAAAAGGAACACTAGCTGCAGCTAGCTTTGTTTAAAATAACATACTATTTATGTCGTATTCTAATGCAATTATATTTGATGCTAATTGATCTATTTTACTTATTTGGTCTCTTAAGTCCACCTTAAATTAATATAATTAGCTTGGACCAAATTGTTCACACAGAAAAAATGAAACACTGAGAATTATTTCCTGAGAAAGGCCAATCTGAGGGGCGCCTGGGTGGCTTAGCTGTTAAGCGTCCAACTTCGGCTCTGGTCATGATCTCGCGTTTCGTGGGTTCGAGCTCTGCATAGGGCTCTGTGCTGACATCTCAGACCCTGGAGCCTGCTTCGGATTCTGTGTCCCCCTCTCTCTCTGCCCTTCCCCTGCTTCTGTCTCTCTGTCTCTCTCTCTCTCAAAAATAAACATTAAATTTTTTTTTAAAAGATGTATAATACAGTAATCTCCCTTTTCCATAGGAGATATGTCCCAAGCCCCCTAATGGATATCTGAATCTATGGATAGTAATAAGCCCTGTGTATATATATATATATATATATATATATATATAGTATGTATATATAGTATTTTTATATAGTACATATATAGTATTTTTATAGTATATATATATATAGTATTTTATAGTATATATAGTATTTTATAGTGTATATATATAGTATTTTTATTATATGTAGTATTTTTATAGTACATATATACTATTTTATAGTATATATATATAGTATTTTTATAGTATATATATAGTATTTTATAGTATATATATAGTATTTTTATAGTGTGTGTGTGTATATATATATATATATATATATATATAGTATTTTTTCCTATAAGTACATACTTATGATCATGTTTAATTTATAAATTAAACACAATAAGAGATTAATGACAACGATAAAATAGAACACTTATAACAATATACTCTAATAAAAGTTATGTGAAAGTGTGTGTGTGTCTCTCTCAAATATCTTATTGTACAATACTTACTCTTTCTCTCCTTGTAATGATGTGAGATGATGTGAAAAGCTTACGTGATGAGATGAAGTGAGGTGAATGGTGTCGGTCTTGTGTTAGGCTCCTATTGAGAAGCATCTGTTTCCAGATCATGGTTGAATGGGTAACTGAAACTGTGGAAAAGGGGAACTACTGTAAATCCTGAACACAGTCAGTTGACAATTGTCTTTAAGTTCCAATTATGCACCTAGATATATATGAGTCACATAGGTGGGGAAGAAGGCATAATTGCTTCTTTTTTAGGAGTTTAAAAGCTAGGTACAAACGATGGCTGGCAACATTTTCTTTGTCCACACCAGGACAGTTATTTCAAGGTTTTTGATTATAAATATTTTTTTGTTCCCAAATTCCAAGGAACCCTTATTTTGAGTCCTGAATACAAATGTTAAATTAGTTTTATTTGATGCACAGAGCTTTAGGTAGGGGTTGTCATGCATTGCATAAGATTCGAAGACTCTTTTGATGGTAGAACATAACACCCTAACACCCAGATGGATGAAAAGCAGGACCATTTGTTACAGCACCAAACTAGAGAAGGCTGCCAGGCAAGGCTGAAAGGGAGTTGCCCCCAGGGAAAGAGCAACAGCAAGCTGGAACTCTAAAAGGCAGTTTTTGTACGGCAAGCAGGGTGGGAACAGCAAGGTTTTTCAAGTTCCCTGCAGATTGGTTAAACTGAATCCTTGGGCGGGCTCTGAGGCGCAGGGGCTGTCTCAGTTGTGTCTTCCTGGCGCTGGGATGATTAGGGCTGATTCATAGGGGCTTAGAGTAGGAGGGCTCACCAAGGGAAGTAGTCGGGAATGTACTTAATTAGCTTCTCAAGAAAAGGAACTTATTGGACTCTAGTCAGGGACTCAAAACCGGGTCAACACAGCACAAGTAAAAAAGAACACTGTATTACATAATGATACAGATCCAGACTATAAAATATTATTTATAATTTATTCAGCAATTTAGTATTCATATTTGTGATATATATTTAATGAACACACATTATGTGTTGATCCCATGATAGACACTGAGAAAAGAAGGGTGAATAAGAGGCTTCTATCTAGTTCAGTGACAGACAAAACAATGATAATGTTAAAAATGTAAGAGAGTCATAACAGAAGGTACTGTTGGAACACGAATGTAGGTGTCACTTTCACAGTCCAGACGCTCACAGAAAGCTTGCAGACATAGGATGCATTATGAAAAAAGACACAGAAGCAAGATATTAGCAAACAGCCTAGCATACCTTCCACACTTAGTATTCATTTGTATTTTCCCTTGCAGGTCAACATCAGTGCTGTTGAATCCCAATTGCACATATTTGACTATCTGCACATGATATATAAGCATGATGATTACATGGCCAGAAGGACTTATCATAATAAGGAATAGGCTTAGAATCTCATTCTTTTGAAATGAATGCATACTCTTCTCTTGGACAAGTGGACATTTGGGCCCTCCCCTTAGACCTGAGCTTTGTGGTGGCTATAACTGGGATGGAGCTTTGCATGACAGGAGTGAAGCAAAGGCAAGGGGTAAGATGAAGTTGTAGCCTTAGGCAGAGACATAAATGAGTTCTCAAAATGTTAAATGTTAAACCCAAGGAAAAGTCAGGGACCAAATTCAAGGTTTAGTGACACTTAGGGGGAGTAGGTTAACTCCTGGAATGCAGCCTAGAAATACACCCTGAACAAGGACGGGGGAGGAAAGATGTCGTGAACCTTGTTGACTTAATCTGTGGGTAAGGAGGGAGCACTTCAGGACTCAATGTGTGAATGGTGGAGTGTTCACTTAGAAAAATCAAGCCATTCTGTGTGACATTAACATAGGTCTATCCTGGAGGAAACACATTGGGATACTCAATTTTTATGTAGCAGTAAATTATATAATACTCTCTCATTTTCATATTAATAGAATTAACTTTATGATATCAATCAAGAACGCGTATAGAATTAAACCTTCATAATTTAAATGAATTATTGGTATTCAAGGTCAATAAAAGTTGTTAGGTGTAGCTTTAGAGCTCCTACTATAGGGAGGCTCATAATATAGTTTAGAAAAAAATATATAACCTGCTTATAATCTCATTGAGATATGGCAAACCAGCATAGCCAAAGAAACGTACAAAATGTTCCAGAGGTACACACCGTTTATGTGAAATAGTTGACTTCTTGGGTTATCGCTGAAGATACAGACCGTGATTTTGCAGGACTGGCACCCTACATGTGTAATCTTCATTTCTGAACCAAGCCCTGAACCGTTGGTAACAGGCCTCCAAATTTACCTTGTCCAATTCAAACTGACTTCATCACTATTCTCCTGTTCAGATTTCCCCTTGTTGACTAAAATATGCCTTTTTAGAATTGGCTTATCTATAATTGGCTTATCTAAGTCAGTATTGGAACAAGATATAGTCATTGAATTTGGTTTTTTGTTTCACAGTGCATACACACACTGATTTTACTCATTCATACTGATCTCTTCCACTCCAACTTCACTATTATTTTCATGGCATTGACTTGTGGACACTTGTCCTCAGAATGTTGACTAATCACTTCCTAGTTTTGCCAGTGAAGACGTTTCTGCACTCCCATATTATTCTTATACAAGTAGTAAACACTTCAGTGGATTTTATTTCATTCTCTTATTGGATAACCTGCCTTCTGACAAACTTGGCCTAGCACATCTATTGTGATAGCTGACACATTTGGACTCATTTCTACCATTTTTATTTTATACTTTTAATGTGTCACTTTTCTGTTTCCATTTTTCGTATATTTTCCTTTTTTGACATGAAGATTGCCTTTTCCTTTTAATTTTTCCCCACTGGATAGAAGTATTTTGAAATTTTATTAGATATAATTAACAATTTATAAAATTATTCTGTATCTCAATCCCCTCCCAAATGATACAAGGCACTTAGAACATATAAATTCTGATCTCCTCTTTCCTGATTTATATGCCATTATTATATAAAATTTTACTTACGTTTTTGTTAAATACACAGTTAGCCTATACTATTTTTACTATATATAGAGAACACATATTGCAATTTACTCACATATTTACTTATTTCTTTGCTCATTATTCCTTTCTGTGTGTTATGTCTCTTTTCCTCTTCCTTACGTATATCTGGTAGAAATTCTTTTATTGCAGATCTGATAATGTAAATTCTAATTTTAACATTTATTCATTTTGGTTTTTATTTTCATTTGGCCTCAATGTTTTTATTGTTGTTGTTTTTATTGCTTATTCTTATTCATCCCCAAAATTTCTTTTTTTATTATCCTGGTAATGAATTAAAAGTATTTTGTATTTTCAATGATTCAGTATCTCATTATTTTATTTCCAGAGGGCTATTCAGATATCCAGACCACGTGCTTCAGGGCAATAGATATCACAGAGGGTTTTGATTTGGAAGACTGTACAGGAAATGGGAGAAAAATAAGTAAGACCTAAGGAAGGGAAATCTACATAGGAGACTGAGAGCAATTCAAGGACTAAGTGTCTCAAAAGGGGGTGGGGACTTGGAAGAAAAACCGTATGAATGTTTTTATACTATAATAAGGATTTTGAATCAAGGTCACTGATATTGACACATTAAGAATTACTATTATTACCACTTGATTAATAATCCTGCTAATATAATGTTTTTAAAACAAATGGAGTTCCATATTTTTTGTCAACATAAGTCTACAACTGGTAGCTCTCTTACTGTTAATACCTTTAACTTATAAATTCTCTATTTGGAAAATAGACACAAAATAGTAACTTACTAAAGATAAAACAGGACTGTAGCCTTCCTGTAATATGTAGAATAAAAATATGTTTGTATGTGTGTGTTTAAAAGTCCCTTTCCAGGGCACCTGGATGGCTCAGTTGGTTAAGTGGCCAACTCTGGATTTCGGCTTAGCTCTTGATCTTAGGGATGTGAGATCTAGTCCTGCATTGGACTCTGTGCTGACAGCCCCAGAACCTGCTTGGGATTCTCCCTCTCTCCCCTTCTCTGTGCCCCCAGCCCACGCATGCACATACTCACTCTCTCTCAAAATAAATAAATAAACAGTAAAAAAAATCCTTTTCCATCTGGTTTAGACTCCTTATTCCAGATCCATTACATCTGGTCATCAACTTTGACCCAGGGATGGGATTTAAAAGTCACCCCACCATCTGGCATTCTTTTTAACCTTGCTCCTGAGATGAGGTTTCAGAGAAGCTCATACCGTAACAACAACATGGGACTCTGAGGCTGCCAATTTTTGGCATAGCTCATTACTCAAAATGTTCCTCATAACTCATCTCTATAGACTCCTTTATACCAATCATGCAAATGAGTAGTCTCTCTCCTATCATTCAAATGACTTAAAGGAAGGTACATCATTTTACTTGCCTTTTTCACTTCAGTATCCAGTAGGATTGAGCAGGGTGTTTTGCAAAGGCACACTGAATGAATAAACCAATTAATAACTTGATTCCTCCTCTCTGGAAATACCCCATCTACCCCTTTCTTTTAGCTCTGTTTCTTGTCCTCTGAGTTACACTTTAAGTGATAGCATAGGCTCTAGCACTTACCTACTGAAAGATTAGTGTCTGAAATGTGCTAGCTATTGGGTATGGCAGTATGTTTGCAAATACAAATATAATGTTCTTCTCTTTGTAAATAAGTTGAGTGCAATGTAAATGCAGATGCATTGCATTTTGTTGAATTCTACTTTCATAAAATATAATAGATGTAACTATTACTCTCTTTAAATTCTAAAGATCACACTCCTTCCAGAAGTATAAAATGTACAGTAACCTAGAGACATCAAGATAATTAATTAGTTCCTAAAATAACTCACTTGCTACAAAAAAAAAAAACAAAAACATTATTTCTACTATGAAATTAGAAACAGCAACAAAAACAACACAACTGGATTTTGAGGGGGGAGTTTTGGTCAAAAACACTTAATACAGTGACCTTGGAACAGCATTCTATAAACTTACTACTGTTTATCAGAATGCAATTTATCATTGACTGGAGAAGCCAAAAAAGAGGCCAATAAAAACAAAACAAAACAAACAAAACAACAAAAACAAAAACCAACCAAAAACCAAAAACAAACAAAATCCTCATATGACAAGATAATTTAGCTGGAGTTTAGAAACCATCTGTTTGGTTTCAAATATTTATAATTGATGTGATTTTATTTTATCTATGTAGAGCAAAATATGATGTTTCACTTAATAAGATTAGGCTTTTACAAAAGTGAAAGAAAACTCTCATCTCTGTTATCTCTACTTGAGTTACTATCATCACTTGTAAATATAAGGTTTCCCGGACATCTGTTTCATGATCCTCCTCCCAAGGATGACTAGCTAAAGAATTTAAATGTCATGATGGCTCCAAACCAGCTGCCATGCTTAAAGAGCCCTTCCTGGAAAGAGTTTAGTGAACAGGCATGAAGAATGCCCTTCTTGGAAATAAGATTGGAGGCACCAAAGAGTGTTTTTTCCCAGCAATTTAGCTGTCATGTATCCTCAAATTCAACACTAATCCAAAAAAGACCTTCCTCTTGATTTGTACTTGTGATATAAACATTTATATAAAACCAAGATTTGAGGGAAATCAAGGGTTGCCATGATGTGAATTATCCCAATGGAAAAGATTATTCTGCATTCATAATTTATATGCATAATTGACACATATTTTACTCATGTATACTGTTTTTGTAAAATAGACCACTAAGGTTTTATAAAGAAGATGAGGTGCGCTTTCTTTTTAAATATTGTCCAGTGTCCTCCCTTCATCTGTATTTTCTTTCCACCTAAGAATATGTTAGGTACACGCAGAAATGTAGAACCTATGATACATGCGGATCTATGCTAGCAAAATTCATACTGAAACTCGGCTCATCAAAAAGCTTCATTTCCCTGACTACGGTAAAATATTTAACTGATAAAAACATACAATTCTCATTTAAATGGAGTGTCATATATTCAATTATTTCTTATTCTTCTTATGTAAGATAGTTGAAAATAATATAATTTAATTGAAAATAAATTTATAAAAAAGGAAATGCTAGATAGTTTAATCCCCTCCCTTAAAAACCTAGATGTATTCTGAACTGCCAATCAAGATGAGAATAGAATGTTAGGAGCAAAGATGTAGATGGCAAATGCAGTGACGTAGCCCTGAGAGTGACACATTTCATAGGATAAACAGAACAAAGGTTTTGGATGAATCTCGATTTAGCAGATAGAATTTTTCCAATGGACCAATATTCAGTAAAGGTGACAGAAGTTTATTGATGAGGCTCATGTTAGATGTTATATATTCTTCTTTGTAGAAAAGCCAAAAAATGTGATTGAATATGTTTAATTAGTTTTCAAACTCTAAGGAACTAATATACTTCCAAGATAATTGATTAGTAGTAATAGTAGTTTTAATGATAGCTATCATGGTAATTGTACTATAGTAATAATAGTAATAGTGGATCTTTACTAAGCACCTATTATGCCTAATATATACAGCAACCTATATGTGTTAAGAAATTTACATGAATTAAGCACATGACCCAAGACCTTAATGCTTAGATGAGGTGGAGCTAGACTGAGAACCTAACTGAGCTAACTCCTGAGCCTGCGTTATTGCCTAGTATGCTCTGCGCCTCCATCTGTATCACCATATCACCACATGGGGGATGAGAGCACAGAGAAGGTATAAACGAAGTCTTTAGAAATAATACATTTAAAATTATGTTTTATAATTATTTTTTAATTACTTTTAAGTTACCATTATGTAGGTTATTGATATTTTCAAGTGGAGAAAAAGATGAGTTAAGGAAAAATAAGTGGTCGAGGCAAGCAATAGAAACAAAGATAGCAATTTTAAAACCATTTAAATGTTGCGCTAAATTAGCCTAACCTGAAAAGCTTCTAAAAGGAGAGCAATAAAAGAAAACCAAAAAAGAAAGAAAATAGACTCGTATTCCATTATGCAGTGAACAAGGGCAAATGCTCTCTTTAAATTGATGGCAGTGTTGTACCAGTCATGTTAGTGCACATGCCTGCCTCACTCAGGGCCTGTTACAGAGCATTTACCCCATGCAGACTTTCTGGAATTGGCTGCCCTGGTGTGACATGAACATTGCTGCTTGCATTGGGATAGGCACACAACCCATAGGTAGAGGAGGGATTCATATGGTGAACTAAACCAATCAGATGTTTTCCTTTAAGAACTTCAAGAACATAGATTATAGTCAACCAACATTGGATGCTAGCCAAATGACATATTTTGCAGTTAAAGCTACAAGCTTTGAGTTATTTAAGGGTAACAAGTAAGCAGAGGAAGCCATTTTACTGACCAAAACGGGCAAGTATATAGCACATAAGCAGAGAGGCAGAAACAGGAGACGTGTAAGCTCTGAGAGACAGAGATAAAGTTCAGTTACTCCCAGCTTTCCAGGTTCTGTGAGACCAGACTCTCCTTATGTTCATTTCTCAAAGTCTCTGAGTCTGGGTTTATTTCACAACACTTCCTTACATGATCTTTGTTTAAGTGACTCATGAATCCTTGAAATTAAAATGACCTTGACTGGAACAAAATAAGAATAGTATACCCATTCCCACTTTCTTATTTGAAGATGTTAACTTAGTTTAGAATGAATGAAGGGCATGTGAGAAATGGTAAAGTCCGGCTTTATGTGAAACTGTTTGTTTTTTGTTTTTGTTTCTTGTTTGTTTTATGACTGGACAAACAGAAGAGAATTGACTTCCTGGAGCTAACTCCAATGAGATATTTCCTAAACCAGGCCCCCTTGTTCAGTAGCTAAAACGGGAAGGAACCTCAGCTTCTGATCAAAAGAATAACCAGAAAGGAGAAGATGAAGGAATTGAGAAATTCCAGGTTTCACAATAGGAAAAAGTTACATTGAAATTCAGTGCAAATGTATCCAAGTTATTTGGTTTATTTAAAATATGTTCTGCAGCGCCTGGGTGGCTCAGTTGGTTAAGCGTCCAACTTCCCAACTTCGGCTCATGTCATGATCCCGTGGTTCGTGAGTTTGAGCCCCACGTTGGGCTCTGTGCTGACAGCTGAGAGCCTGGAGCCTGCTTCGGATTCTGTGTCTCCCTCTCCCTCTCCCTCCACCCCTCCCCTGCTCGCGCTCTGTCTCTCTCTTTCAATAATAAATAAACGTTAAAAAAAGTTAAATATATTCCATGAAGGTGGGTTTTTTTTTTCACCATTAGGGTTAAATTGGTGACATCACAAAAATAATGATACTTTTGTTATTCAGTTCCACAAAGAAAAGAAATTCTATTAAATTTTTTGATTCATTCAACATTTATTGACGTGTCTAACCTCTGGCCTGGTGCCAGAGTTTCAAAGGAAATAAGATAGATCCCTACTATAAAATAGCTTCCAATTTAGAGGACAGAATACTGATTTTGAAGTACAAAAAACATATTAAACTTTTAAACGATGTTTTAAAAGTTAATAATGATTTATTAACGTTTTCCAAAAATTAAGAGTTCTAATTTAAGTGCAATATGTTATTTGCTTAACTGATGATGAATTTATCTTTATTAAAACTTATTTGTGAAATACACTACTGATGAACATTAGATTAAAAACAAGTCTGCCTAATGATTTAATCAAATGCTTAATGAAATAATTATGTTTCAATTATGTCATAAAAATTCTATCAGGCAAAAGTAATTTTTAACACATTATTCTCCTATGGCTTCTTATGGGTTGGCTTGTCAAATACATAATTTAAAACTCTTTCTAGAAACTGATGAATTGCATGTTAAATCATATTGTGTAAATTGAGTGTTACTTTAGCATGAGAGAGTAATTCCTTAGACATTTACCAATCCTCACCTCATCACTACTAAACTCAGTGATAATATATAGTAGGTGCTTAATAAAAATTGTTGAAAAAATGAGTAACTCAAGCGTAGACATTTTAGAGTCTATTTTCTATGCTAAGCAATTCTCTAAGTGAAAAAAAATAACTTTCCTAAGGGCTAATTATATATTTAGAAAAGTGATACCAATACAAATACTCTATTTTTTTTTTTTTACTGTTTGCTTTCTCACTTTGCTTTAGGAAAGTCATAGTTAAAATAATATCACCAACTACAAGGAAACTGTGTAATTTAATATAAATGTATCATTTTGTGCAGTGGCACGAGGAACTATTTCATGGATGACTCTGGTAAAAATTATGGACTCAAACAAAGAATGAATATGCTTTTTTTCCCTCTCTGAGGTCAGTTCAAATTAGATAGGCATTAGTACTTTGAAAGAAAAATAAAGTATACTTGTGGTAAATATTCCTTATATCAAGTAAAAATCCCTTATATCAAGTTAGAATTGTTTAAAAAGAGAATTTTTTAATGTTTATTTACTTATTTTGAGAGAGAGCACAAGCATGAGCTGGGCAGGGGCAGAGAGAGAATCCCAAACAGGCTCCGTGCTGTCAGTGTGCAGAGCCTGATGTGAGGCTCGATCTCACTAATGGCTGAAGACAGACGCTTAACCGACTGAGCAACCCAGGTGCCCCTCAAAAGAGAAATTCTTGCTGTTTAAATATGGATGAGCCGATCAGAGGACATAATTAAAACCAAATGCAAAGAAATTCATTCAGCCTTCCTAAAGGTTGTAGGTTGTTTATGTTTGGGGTGAAAGGAGCTAGATAACTGACAGTTTTGAGTACAAGTGAATTCAGATAATTATATTTAGATAGAAAAATAATCTGATAGAAAAAATCAAGTTTCCTCAAACTTCTGAAATCCATTGACATTTCATAAAGTTTTCTGTTTCTTAACAATAATATAGTTTTTAAAATTATACATATAATTCCTGTTTATTACAAACGGGACATGATATCCCCTTTATCAACCTTCCATATTTTCTAACATCAGTAACTTGAACTTCTGTATGAAGTGATACCCTTCCTACATGTTCTGAGTTCTTATATTTACCTGAGTTTCACTTGTCAACACTCACTGTATACTCTTGTTCTTTCCCTTAGTTAGACTTGAGGATTAAATATAAAAATTGCAATCTAGAAAATGAAAGAAATTGAAATCATACTTGAAAACATCCCCAAAAAGAAAATTGCAGTTAAAGATTGTCTTTATGATATATTTCTCCAAATATTAAAGGAATAAATGATATAACATTTATACAAATTATTCTAGAGAATAGAAAAGGAAGAAATACTTCTCAAGTCATTTGTTGAAACCAGCGTAATCATCGTATGAATATGTGCTATGAGCATTACAAGAATGGAAAATTATTACATGTCTCATATACCTAGATATAAAAACTATGAACAAAATATTCATAATTTATCAGTGTCATATATATGTATGTATATAAATACACACCACACACACTATATCATCTCTATATCTATATCTATATCTATATCTATATCTATATCTATATCTATATCACCATGTCCAAGTTGGAGTTATTCCAGGAATTTGAAATTAATTATTGTTCCCCAGGTAACCAATGTAATTTATCACGTTAAATAAGGGACAAGGACCGTATAACCATCTCGAGAGTCACTAACTGCATTTGATTAAATTCAGCAACCATTTATGATAGACATTCTAAAAAAATTAGGAATTGGAGTGATTTCCCTTGATGTCATAAAGGATTATCTACCAAAAAGTCTACAGCTATCATACTAAAAGGTGAAATATGTAATGCTTTATCTTTAAGATTAGAGAAAAGATAAGGCTATCCACTCTCATCACTTTTCAATTTTGTATGGAAGGTCCTAGTGAGTGCAGTACAAGAGAAGGTAATGAAGCTTATAAATACACTAGACAGAAAGAAGTAAAATTTTATTTATCACAGGTGATATAAGTATGTCTAGAAATTTAAAAGAATGTATAAAAGTGTTAATAAATGAATTTAGAAAAGTCATTTAATGCATCATCAATGTTTCTATGTACTAGGAACAAACAACTGGAAACAATTATTAAGTACCATTTACAATCTTATTAAAATCAAGTGTGTTAGATCTTTTCTCAGAGAAATGTGTTAGGTTTTTGCTAAAACTCTTTTAAAAGGCCTAACTAAAAAATGAGATTTTCTTGCTCATGGATTGGGAAACTCAATGTTCTTCTCCCAAATTGATCGATAGCTTCAATGCAATAATGATTTAAATTTCAGAATGCTTTCTTTTTGTGGTAGTACAGAAACCTCTAAAAACCATGTGGAAATACAAGTGACTTAGATTAGGCAATAGAAAATTTTAAAAAGAAAAGCAAATTTGAAAAGCATACATAATGAGATTTCATACTTATACTGAAGCTACAATAATAAAGATAGTTGGGCACTAGTACAGACGAGGCTCTTGATGTATGACAACAGCACTATTCTAGTTTAGAGGGGAAAGGATGGTCTTTTCCATAAGTGGTCCTAAAACAATCGGATACCTATTAAAAAAAATAAAAAGACCCTTGGATCTCTACCTCATACCATGTTTCAAATGTGAAAGTTAAAAATGTAAATAAAAGTATTTATTTTTTTATAAAAATACATTTATTTTTTATAAAAAGTAATTTTTTTTTGCAAGAAACATAGAACAACTTCATGACCTTGTGGTAGGTAAGTGAACATAGGATACCAAAAAGTACACGTTGCAAGCCACTGATATGTGCAACAATGTATAAAACAAATAACAAGAAAAAAGCCCTCCATTCTTAGCAATCAAACCATTTCACGATCTAGCTTTAGGCATCTGCATTTGATTTATTCATTAGGATTAATGTGTATTTTTCTTAAATGTGGGTGGTTTAAAATAAACCCCACAGTTCAGAGCGACAAATTTCAGGTTTCGTCGTGCATTATAGAAACCATTCACTCTAATAAATGAACTCTGTTTTAACACCACAATATAGAGAATATGGGAAATTTAGAACGTACAAAGTGATATCCCTTGCATATCCGAATAGACTGTTGTAAATACTTGTTACATTTATATACGTAACTTTAGAGCATACACACACACTGCGTCTACATGATAAAAAAATTGAATCATGCTATATATGTAATTTATGTAGAAGAGACGAATTAGGAGTTGCAAAGTTTAGGAGTATATTTCATGATACAGCAGTTGGTCATTATCAAGAACCCAAATACAGGTGAATATTCAGTATGTCATTATGAATGAGCAACAGGCTCAGTTCAAATTTAGACCGAAATAGCAACACTTTTAAGTCAGAGACTAATAGTTTTATATCCCAATATATGTTCTTCTCTTCTTTTTCTAACAAAACCTTGGTCACAAGGCACAGCTTTCCTTGAAGCTTGGTGTGGCTACGGGACTAAATTGTAGCTAATGAATTAGACCCTACAATGGTGGAGGACTGTGTCAGACAGAACTTGGTGGAGCGGTCATTCCAACCCATCGTATTCCTTTCTGGTAGATAGCTTTTTCATTGCCAAACATGTGAGTCTTTACTATGTGTTAAGAATTGTCCTTTTTGTTTTATGTGTACTCTCTAGTTTAACCCCCACAGTGATCCTCCGACATGAGCACCACAATTACCTCCAGGTGAACAACAGAGTGAAATTGAGCTTTGAGGCGGGTAGCTAGGGGAGACACATGGATTTGAGTCCAAGCTGAGGCTGTTCATGTAATTTTTTTGAATATGCTTTTAATATTCCTTAATGTTTTATTTTTTACACATACTAATGACACTGTCACTACGTATTTGTATTTGTGTTTCCTCAACCTGCTTACAAGAGTTTTCTTTAGCGCTTAGTTACCTTTGTGATTTTCCTCTTAGAAAGACCAAATGTTCTTTTTATTCAGTTTACTCCTACTGTTTTTAGCATTTCATTTGGTGTGTTTCTGAAAGACACCCTGAGCAAATACTTGCAGTGCTTCAGCAGTGGGCATGGTTTTGAGATGATACCATAGAGGCATTTGATCCGTGTGAGGTAGGGACGAGGGAAGAAGGAGAAGGGGAATTAATGCCTAGGATCATGGCAACAGGTAGTTAGTTACCTGTGCTTTTATTGTTAAGGCCGGCTGTAACCCTCCGTTCTTTATCTGAAAGAAGTTCTTAATATCCTTTTATGATTTCCAGTCTCATCAAGTAAATCTAAGGAGTAAAATCCATTGAATTCAGAGACTGTGGGTTTCTGGGTTCCTGAATTTGTTGTCTCACTGTTGATGGCAGCAAACCATTCTGTACGGCAGATGGCATGGTCGGCTCTAGCTACAGAAACACGAGTCACCAAAACTAATAGTCATGACGAAGACAATGGCACTCATTACTAATTTGTCATATTTGAATAAAATACATGGGAGCTGGCCACATATTTAAATCTTTCTTTCGCCTTAACACACACTTATTTAGTAGAGTACTTGTCTATGCCAAATTGAAGTATATTCATATATATACATTTGGTTGTATAAGCCTTATAAAATGCTTAGCCTTGGAATGAATTATTGTATTAAATGCTCCTTGTGCTCATAAAGGTTAACACAATTGAGAAGCAATAATCAAGAAATTGCAGACATTTTACCAGAGGAGAAACTGTATGATGCACGTACATCGTAAAAAGAGGCAAGTGATCACTCTGAAAGTGTTGGTATGTTTGGCAACAACCACAGTGTGAAACTCCTGAATCACTACTGAAACTCACCTGAAGGTTTAGGTGCTTTTAGTGCCTCCTCGGATAAAGTAGTGGTTATTTATTAACAGCATGACTAGCTTCACTAAATCTTAGCTCCAATATTTAGCTGATGTGTGTCACATGGAATAAGTTATTTATCCCTGTTTCCTTAACCGGAAAATGGGGGTGATAATAATTGTACTACCTTGATGGGATTGTTCTAAGAAATCAAAGACTTAGTACATACAAGATTTAGAATGCACAAACATCCAATAAATATTAGCTGTTGGTAGAAATAGTAATAACAGCAGCCATAGTGATATGGATTCTGGAGATAATAAAAAGGAAGCAACAAGAAATTTTAAACAAGAAATTTTAGAAAAGGGAGAGAGAGCCTGTATGTTTACATGGGAAATCATGCCCAACATATTTGGTTTTAACTGTGTTGTTAGAAATGATCACCCATGGTCTCATTTTTCAAAGCCATGTTCAAATTTTAAAAGCAATGCACTTTCCAGGGAACCATAGAGTTCAGTTGTCTAGGTCTGGCTTGTTGTCTCCTTCCTACCCTGAAATAGTTTCTATTGAGTTAGTAATATTGAGGAAAGGCTCTCTGAAATGAACACATGCTCTGTCAGTGAATCACAGTAATACCACAAAACACTGTCCGAACCACCAGTTGTGAACATAGCACATGTTGAAATGATTCCTTACTGAAACAATATTAATTGAGGAAAGCTTTAAAATGGAGACTTAAGAGTTATATAGTACCACCTCTGGTATATTTATTAGTGAGCTATTTTTAAGGCAAATGAAGAATTTGATATAAAATTCCTCAGTTTGCATGGAATTATAATAAAATATTGCCTCCTCTGTAAAAAAGAAACAATGTTTTACCTTTGGAATGTTTTGCATGTAGAAGAACATTCCCTTTAAGAAACAAATGGAAGAATTTGATGTCTGCATGATTGTGCCTTACCAAACGGCCCTACCAATAATTGCGTAACGAAACCAAGAATGTGATGTTAGAATCAATAATAAAGAAAACATACTTTTTTCGGATAATTTCCTTGCGGGGATTGGATAAGGTAGATATATTGAAGAAACTCACCTACGTGTAGCATGATGTAGAAAAAATAGGGGTTAGATTAACTTATATTACCTCTAGTAGCCCTGATACCTACCAAAAAGTGATGGTTAAATGCAAAATCTCTTTTTGCATATGTATACTTATTCCATGTACTAAATGGAGAAAGAAGGAGTTTCTATAAGTATTGACAATAGTCAGAAAACTTGGAATGATTATTATCTAGAGGAAATCTAGAAAAAGACTAAACTTTGTGTTTTATCCACAAATTTAATTCTAGAACTCAAAATTCACAGTCTAGACTTTACTTAAACATACAAACCTTATAGTCTTTCTCTGATTATTTACACTTAATAACATATTTGAATTTTACTTTGCATGAAAAAACACAACATTTTTATGTATAACTTACTGTGATAAAAAATGTGCATATATGTTCCCTGCAATTAAAGAATGATTTATCATAACATCTAAGTCTTTCCTGATAGATATTATTTAAAAAAACAATGTGAAAAAGGGATTATGTAAGAATGTCTAACTTCAGTTTTATTAAGAAGTAAAAATCTAGGCCATTAAGTGCCAAATCTCAGAGTCCAAATCGTCAGTGGCATGGAAGTGAATGTCAACTTCAGGAACCAGTGTTCAACTTTGGCAATGACCGTTAACCTCAATGGTTGTAATTGGGGGGAAGTAGAATAATGCATATTGCTTACCACTGTGATTCATGTATCTATATGAATTTCTGATAAAAGAATTTACTTAATAAATATTTATGGGAAAAATGAATGAATGAATGAATCAATCAATCAATCAATCAATGTACTCTATGCATGAGGGTGTTCTGTATGGCCGTGGGACATTTTGGTTATCATCTTAACTATGGTTAGACAAATATAGTATTTCCATTAGATATGTACAGTGCAGTATATTTATTCTGGAGGAAATACTTCTAATCTAACTTCAAACTCAACTTTAATTTCTTTTCTCTACCTCTTCAAATTCACCAGTAACAGATGAAGCTAAAAAAATTTCCTTTTACAAAATGAAGAATCTGTGTTTATAAAGTATATAGAAGCAATTGAATTCAGTATTTCTGGAACTTGTCATCTTTGGTAACACTATAAATATATTAACTACACTAACTGTGTATTTAAACTCATCATGATGAAGTTAATTTTGTGTATTATTTATTATTGCTTAACAAAACATACCCCCCCCCCCCCAAATTAGCAGACTAAAACAACACACATTATTTCACAATTTCTGTGGGTCAGTAATCTGGAGATGGTTCAGCTGGGTCCTCTATTTCATTGTTTATCACAAGACTGACATCAAGGACTCAGAGTATGCTGTCTTATCTGAAGCCACAACTTTCAGGCTCCTCTGTGGATGCCAGGAACATTCCAGTCCTCTCAGGGTGCTGGCCTGAGGACCTCCTTTCCTCCGTGTCCTCTGGCTGGATTCTGTCCTCATTTCTCCAACACAGCAAGTTGCATCATCATAGTATGCAAGCCACAAAAGCAACAGTCATCTATCAAGATGGAGGTCACAACCTTTTGTAAGTAACCTAATCACAGAAGCCATATCCTCCTCTCAACATCACCATAGTTTATTGGTTGGAAGCAAGTTACTCAAGGGGAAAGTATTACACAAAGCTGTGAATACCAGGAGATCTGGATCATTAAGGGCTATCTTCAAGGCTGCCTAGTACAATACAGTTTGTTGAATTTGTCTTTAATTTGCTTTATTTTGTGCTTTATTTTGTGTTTTATCCACAAATTTAATTCTAGAACTCACTCAAAATTCACAGTCTAGACTTTACTTAAACATACAAACCTTATAGTCTTTCTCTGATTATTTACACTTGATAACATATTTGAATTTTACTTTGCATGAAGTGTCAAATGTTTGAATTATCAAGTGTAAATAATTGGCTTTATTTTGTGCTCAGCAAAAAGATTTTAAATACTTTTAGCAGATAACTTGTTTTGTGATTTTAAATTTCATCTGGATGCTCATATTGGTTTAATTCAAGCTGTTTCACAATATAAAGGTTGGGAGAAAAAAACTATATATTTAGGAAGGAAAAGTATCCTGTGAAAACAGCAGCAAGAAAGCTGCTTGTAGCTTCTACTCACATCCAAGAAATCTGGAAGGCAAGAAAGCCCCTTTCTTATTTTTTTGCCAAACCATACTCTCTGGAAATGTAATGGACATTAAATGAATTCATTTTAAAGTATGGAAGAATATGACTAAATTGTTCAGACATTTGTTCCTCTTCACCATTTCTTGAAAGCCTTGAAAATTTGCCTTTTTGGTGGTTTGGGTTGGAGAACTTTCTTTCATCCTTTTCTCTTTTATAAATAGACTATAACATAACCAGGCAACTCACAACCACTGTTAGTCACCATTTTAAAGTCCTAATTTCAATGACATTTTTATGTAAGGAAAACTGAAATTGAAATGAAAATAATGATTATAAACGTTTTAAAATCTACTTTCCCAATAATGCCTGAGAATACTTGAGTATGCTACAGATCCTTAGACAAATCAGAAGTTATATTTATATCCCTGATATTTAAAAAAAGGTTATAATAAAATTAGTATAACTTTCCTGAGGAAATTTTTCCAAGGCATTCTAACTGTATAGTGAATCTCTTATAATGATCTCACATATCCAAAATTGGTGATTTTTCATTTTTTTTCTTCCGGAAAGCCCTCCCACCCTCCCTTCCTTCTCTGACTCCTTTTTCCCCCTTTTCCTTTCTTTTTTTTCTTTCTAATATGAAATAAAAGTAATAACATATGGTTCTCTTCCCTGTCCTGTGTTTTCTTTATTTTGCCTATTACATTTATCTATGCTTTAAAAATTAATTAGCTTCCAAATCTTCCTTTCTGTGAATGTGCCATAATTGAATGACTGTCTTAGAAGTAATATTGTTACCGTGCTTTATTTTTTTAAATATGCAGAAAAACAACTGAAAAGTCTGCTTTGAGAGGCTTCCTATAAAGGTCATTAAAAGACCATGAAGGCTAAAAGTTTTACTGAAACAGGCAGATTTTCTTCCAGAAAAGATGCATCAGATTAAATTTCTACTAGAAATGTATTACAATTCCCAACTTGCCATACTCTCATCATGATATCTATTTCTATCTTTAATTTTTTGTAATTTTATTGGCATTCTTTGAGTATTGGTGATACTGAACATTCATGTACAGTTATTGGTGATTTGTGTTTCTTTAGTTAATTGTCTTATCTCTGGCTTAGTAACATTTATCATTATTGTTCATGTTCTTGTTTTAAAGTTTATTTACTTTTGAGAGAGAGGGAGAGAATGCAGGAGAGGCAGAAAGAGATGGAAAGAGAGAATCCCAAGCAAGCTCCGCACTGTCAAACAGATTCCAACATGGGGCTTGAACTCTCAAACAGCGAGATCATGACCTAAGCCAAAATCAAGGGTTGGACGCTTAACCACCTAAGCCACCCAGGTGCCCCAACATTTATTATTTTTGATTTCAGATTTCTGATTTATAGGATATTCCAATATTTGTGTGTAGAAATGCTTTGGCTTTTTAAAAAAATTCCATTGCTTTTTAGAATAATATGTCCTTGCCATCTCTAGAGCCATTAAACATTCACCTATATATTTTATCCATTTTCACTTTTTATTGTAACTTTTTAGCCTGAAATTTTAGCATGTGAATACATATATCATGTAACTACACCACACACACACACACACACACACACACACACACACACACGCACACAGTATATTGTGGAGTGTGGAGCTTGATTTTTCCCCCAAGTGGACAGACACTTTAGCTCTATTTGGTGAATATTTAACTGATTGTCTGTTGGTATGTATCAATTCCCACTCACCTCTCCCTCTCTCTCTTCCTCTCTCTCTCTCTGTCTCTCTCTCTCTCTCAGTCTAATGCACCTGATACATACGCAAACACACACACACACACACACACACACACACACATCCTTCCCACACAGTATTTTCTCATTGGTTTAACTTGTGGATTCTTTAACAAAGTTTCACATTTCACTGTTTTATTCATTGTAATCTTACCATATATATTTTCCTGTAGAATAAGTTACTGTTCTTTGTTCTTCTTTTGCAAGCTATTAATTTATTGCACTTTGTATTTGTGAGGATTCTGTAGTTGCTAAATAGAGAAATCAAGACAAAGGGGATTTATTGGTGCTTTTATCAAGGAATCTCATTCTTAGGCAGTGTCCTCAGGTACTCGTTGGTCTCTCTCTCTCTCTCTCTCTCTCTCTCTCTCTCTCTCTCTCCTGGACTTCTTCTTGTAAGTTGGCCTCTTGATCCTGCTTCTCCAGATGAACTTACTTGGAACTTACCTGGGAGTCATGACCTCTGACAAATCCAAGCTTACTTCAGTCCAGGCAGCTATCCTAGAGAAGAGAAATATTTTCTCTTTCCCAGTGTTTTCATATAAAAGCTCAAGATTTTATCAGATCTCTGCCAATAATGTACTTGAAGGATAAGGTACTTTATTGACCAAGCCTGAATTAAATTCTCACTCTTAAAATTCAGAACAGAGTTCAGTATTTGGGACCCCTGTTAAAGCCACATGAATGAGGAAGCCAGATTCCTAAAATAAATTTGGATATTACTTCCAAAACAAATGAAGGAGAAATCTAGCAAAATAAAAATAGGAAATGTTATACACAACTATAGGACTGAATGTATTAGAAATTTTCAATCTCCAGCCTAATAAGCTTTTTAATTTATTTTGCACAAATTCTACTATTTTAATGGAATAACCGAGCATATATGGAGTAGAAAGCTAGAATAATAATATAGGAAATAATTTTTGCTTCATCTGAGCATTTATTCTTTTTTTTTTTTTTCTGTTCTGGTGAGATTTGAGAAACTTATATACAATCATAATACCTCTAGGAGAACATCTTTCCCTTTTGTTGTGGACCTTAATGAATTTTAAGAGTTAATTAAGTTTAAGTGTTAAATAATAATAAAATCACAAAAACTGGTTTAAAATACCATTACCAAAAGGTAATACAATAAAAAAATAAAAATCTAGAACTGCATGTATAGCATACCCTTGGTAAATTACTGTATTGTCCCTTTGTGCATAAAGACATCTGCGGATGATGTTTCTAACTTCACCATAGGTTTCTATGTAATTGGAACCACATATATTCAACTTCATAGAATTTTAAATGGTCAAATTTTAAAGGGATATTATTAGACCATGGCTGACAGTGAATCTTAGATTACCTGTATGCTAGTGTAAATTTAATTTCTGTAGAACTTGGACATGACTCTTATTTAAAATAATTTAAACATTCAGATTTAAAAGGGTAAATCACAGTTTTAGTTTGATCTTCTGCTTAGAGTTGCAAAATCCCATTCACATTTATCAAGGATCTATATAATTCTAATTTTTACATAATGGAAGCTAGGATGCATATATGCAAAAATATAAAGTAATTTTCAAACTGGCTACAATGATCTTTTACTTTCTTTAAAATTTATCACTTTTTTTTACTTTCAGTTTGTTCACTACAAAAGTGTTCTCATGATTTCACCTGCTATGTGTAATAACACTAAGTGAGAGATGAGATTATTATGATAGTAAGGAGGTGACCCAATTAAATCTAATTATCAGATTCTATTCTTTTTTAAAACTCATCCCTTTCTATCTTTTCTCCCATAATTTCCCCAGAGATTTAATTCTGGAGTCCACAGGATTTGAAGATGCTAAATTTCTTCCTGTCCTTTGATGCTCAAGAAACTTGTTTTTTAAAGCAGTCAAGGAAATAAAAACTTCTATCTACTCTCCCAAATGCACTTCCTTTAGACAAGGCTCTTTAATGAAATCCAGAATTTAAAGCCACAGTAGCATGGGTGGCTAGGGCATGGGGACAAGAGGCATCAGAGGAGATGAGCATAGCCTATAAAAGGAAGATACTCTCTAACAGAGTTGTTCCTGACTCAAGTCATTGCTAATTTATTGGCTATTTTCTAGCAGGATGCACAGGGAAGAAGTTGGATTGGATAGTCTCCAGGCCCACTTTACATCTGAGATTCTGGTGATAAAGCCCTTAGTAAATCCAAAGAAAGTCTTAAATTTCTTCAGTAAAACCATTATATGTAGCACAGGTCCCAATAATTTAATGAATACTTACTGTCTAATGATATAGATTATGAAGCCAAAACTCTGACATCAGAAAAAATATTATATATTATTCTTACAATCTATAAGTCCTCTTGTTAAATTGGCTCTTTTGATATAGTTAATCAGTTTTTTTAAATGTTTTTTAAAAGTTTATTTAGTTTTGAAAGAGAGCACACGCGCACACACACACACACACACACACACACACACAGGAGCTGGGGAGGAGCAGAGAGAGAGGGAGACAGAAGATCCCAAGCAGGCTCTGTGCTGACAGCAGAGAGCCCTATGTGGGGCTTGAACTCACAAACCATGAGATCATGACCTGAGCCAAAGTCGGACGCCTAACCGACTGAGCCACCCATGTGCCCTAATATAGCTAATCAGTTTTAGTTTACAATGCTGACTTGTTTTCTTCTGAAAGCAATAAGGAGAAGACATGACTGAGCATGCAGTCATAAAAGACTTCATAGAAGAGGTAGGATATTTCATGTTTTGGTGATAAGTTATAAACACTACCCTAGAATACACATTATAAAGCCAATTTCATAAACAGCATTCACACTGTTAGCAACTGAACAAATAGAGGGAAAAGATGAAAATATGGACAAAGAGCCTAGTTTTATAACTTCTTAAGAACACCCAATATCAGAAATAACTGCACCCACATCCACCTTTTTTAATTGTATTCTCGAATTTTCTTTATGCAAGGTTCAACATTCTTTGTAGTTAGTTGTCTTCCATGTTAAAAAGAAAAAAAAAAATGCTGCAAAGTATTTTCACAAAATCGCGATTTCACATTCCATAAGTGGGGCCTGAAGATCATGTACTGGTTAATGGCCTATAGATGAGTGATTTTTATTATTCTCTTTTGTTAACAGATAACAAGTAATCTTGTCAACAGAAGCATCTTCAAATATATGAAAAGAAGTGCATCCAAAGAAGTAAGTGGCTTCTTTTGATGCTCTCTTGATAGACGAGTTGGGCTATCCTGTATAATCACTCACTATTCAGACCAGGTCAGAAAAATTAATTCCACCTCTGGCTTTATCTGTTCATTTTCAGATCAAAATAAATTAGTGGGAAAAAAAAAAAAAAAACATCTTCGCGTATTGATCTTAAGGTCCTGAGAATTTAACAGTTTCAAAATTTATAAAGAAAGAAAAGAAAGATTAAGTTAGGATGCAAGTCATATTGTCATATTTGGATTTTCCTCCATCCTGTAATCATTTGGAGACTTTAGTGGTGGGAGTAAAGAAAGAAACGTAATTTGCTACGTCATGGAACTGAATAATCCTGTGTAGAGGATAAACACATTTTGGTTTTAGCCTTGACTGTGAAACAACTAACGATGTGACCTTGGAAAGTCATTTCATTTAGTTATTATATTGTGTAATTTGTAAAATCAAAGATTTACTAGACACATTATTTTCACATGATTTTTGCCCATGAAACTTTGAGGCAACCATGAAAGTGCACCACTCAGATTTTCTTCGAGAGAACTTTTTCCAAAGAATGTAAGTAGCTGATGGCCCCCAGGTGCTGCACCTTTAGAATCTGACATGGTGTTTATGCCAAAGCTGCTTTCTTCCTGGGCTACTTCCAATGACTAAGAACAGTGGGAGGACAAGAACTGTGTCATTTGTGCCTCGTGAGGGTCATTTCGTTCCTCCATCAGGTAATCTTTCCTCAGAATGTTTCAATCAGGTTAGTGGGAGTTTCTCAGAGTTGCACGGTAGTTTGAGGCTGTTACCACCTGATCCTTTCCCCTTCCCCCTCTTTCTTCACTGGTATCAGATCACCATTGTGGTCTGAAGTGCACCCATGTGGCCGCCATGAGAATGTACTTCCCAGACCTCCAACAGCTGGGAGAATAATTGATCAAGGGCTCCATCTGCTGTGCCCTGGCAACCATTGCCAAGTTTGCACTTGAAATGTTACCCCTACAGCCAAGCCACAGTAGAAGTGTCCCTAGCAGCAGCCACAAAACTTGGGGCACCAGGCAAGGTTTAAACTCGTCTTTAGGAGCCACCGGCAACCTGGAGCTAGGCAGAGGGAGAGAACAAAGATGTCATCCACCAGCCTCTGTTCCCTTAAAGCAGCTTCTAGATGGATACTGAGCCAGAAGCCTGGCCCTCAGGCCGAGGCCTCTGGATAAGCAAATAGGCCTCTTTCATGGAAAGACTGGGGAGTATTTCAATCAGCTGTGGTGCAATGCCCCAGGGAGTTGTAGCCTATCAGAACTTTTTCTCCAATTGTTCCAGTGCAATGGGACCCCAAACACAAGCTCCCCAGGCCTTCAGAGAAAGGCCATCAAGAGGTATCCCCCCAGGCGGCACCAGAGCAGGTAAGCGCTCCCTTCCAGGAGACTGTGGCTTACCAGGCTACATCCCCGCCCGGCTGTGCGGGTTCCTGGATGTGAGTGTTAAATTATGGCCATCAGGCCAACAATATAATATAAGCAAAAGAGCCTCCTTCACTCACAATCAGCTGCCTCTGCGCTGGGCCCTGGTCCAGGTAAGTCCACAGGTGTGAGCTTTTTGAGAGATGTTTCTCAGCTCCTCACAACCTTGGGGGACTCTTGAAGTTGGTTTTCAAAGCTAGGTGTTTTGGGAGGTCATGTGTCACGCGCCGGTCTTAAAATTGTGGGCTCCCGTTGTGGGGTTCAAACACTTCACTCGAGGAGAAGCTCTGAGTTCTGAGATCCCTCCTGAGTGTGGGTCACCAGAGGCTGGATTTATGGCAAGATTATATCCCAGCCTTTCCTACTCAGTGGATGTGTTTGTTGTTATTTTTTTCTTCTTTGCTCAATTTGTAGTCTATGCTCAGCTGGCCTTTACTTGTTTTTTTTGTTTGTTTGTTTTTTGTTTTATGTTTTTGCTTTGTTTTTTTGTTTGTTTTTGTTTTTTTCCGCTGTTTCATACATAGCTGTAGACTCAGCATGTCTGTGGAAGAGGTGAGTTCAAGATCTTCCTACTTCACCAATCTTGAACCAGAACCCCCCTTTCTCTTTTAATTGAGAATTTTTCCATTTGATTTAATCTGTTTCTTTGGTAGACTTTTACCTTCTCTTGATTGTTCTTGTTTATTGTCTCTAATTTTCTGTGGCTTGGAATATCAGGATTGTTACAAAGTTTTGTGTGAGACAGTAAGCGGAAGACAAGAGAATACGGTTACATGGCTTTAAGGTAAAAATCATTGATTTGGAGTTTATTGTAGACAAATCCTTTTTGCAGCTTGAAGGGAAGTACGCATAGACCACTTCTAACAATTTCATGTTTTTTCCCATTTCCATGAGAAGCATTACGTTGAGTGTCTAACATAATCGTCCCTCTGGTAATGAGTACCTGAGACTTAACCTTATGCTAATTCCCTTTATAAAGAAAATAAAACACTTTTATTTGCTCATCTGTTGCTGTGATGTACAGGTGCATGTGTGAGGCAGTGATTGGACCTGAAGGGTTGGAGTGGGCACAAGGAAAGAAATACTTCTAAATTATGTGAAAACAACAATATCATGTAGAAATAGTGCATCAGATAGATTGGGGTGTGTATATAGATATTAAATCATTGCCTAAAGAAAACTGTCCTATTAATATAATCATTAGGGGTTTTAATAAAACGATAGCAACATAACACAGCCTGAGACTAACAGACTTTCAGATTCTTTGAATAACAAGGATGGAATCTGAAGTTCTAGTCCTGTCACTGACCCAAGCAATTTTTAAATAGTTTTCTTTTCAGTTTGATCCGGAATGAAAATTTACTCAGGGCCATTCACTATTGTAAGCATTAAAAGGGCAGTTTGTTCACATTATTCTGATATGTCATCACTTTTCCGGGTTCATTAGAAAGGGAAACATGGTTGATACCTGTGAGTTATAGTCAACTCAGCAGGCATTTAAAACATTAAAGGAATGTGTTCCCCTTCAAAAGGGAAGAAGCTGTGTGAGCAGTAACTTTTTATGTTTAGAGTAAATAGGAATTATTGTCTTTTGTGGTAGTCAATTAATCACCTGGAGTTTTACATATGATCCTGGGTGGGTTAGAAAACTTTATTCATATTATTCATTCTTTTTTTTCTAACTGTTTTAGCTTTGGGCAGTTATCATGCTGTTAATTTCTCGGCATTCATTTTGGGTAATTTAGAACAGTGTTGATATTTCATTGCTAGTGTAGACACTACCCTAACTCCTCCATAAATTTTTTTATGACTGCAGAATGTCTTCTCTGCTCAGAGTTTAACTTGCTTTCTCTACCATTGACTTGTCACTTTCTACCTTGAATTGTAATATCTTGTGTCTATGCATGGATTACATCCACAAACAGATTTTAATCTACCTGAAAGGCGTTTATCTGAAATCTCTTTCTATCCCCCAATTCTTCAAGTCTTTCATTCATTTACTTTTTATTTTTAGTATTGAATGATAGTTGACATAGAATATTGTATTAGTTTTGGATATACACCGTAGTGATTCAATTTTTATATATGTTATGAAATGATCACCATTCATTAACTCTTGCTAAAATTTTACAGCATGAATTTCCTCAGGACATAACATGATTTTTCTGAAGTAAATATCTCACTCTGTATTTTAACTTGTGACACATTCTGATAATGCAAGTAAAATACTGAATGCAATTGAAAATTCCCATATTTTATGACCTTAAACCGTAATTTATAAATCAGATACTACAAACACTAGAGATGAAAGTCATTTATTTATGCATCTGTATGTAGATTTTTCCAAATAAGTTCATTGCATTTACATCAAAAATGATTTATCACCTGGATAAAAAACTATCTGGAAACCAACTTGACATTCAGTCTGCCTGCTGTATATTCATTGATCTAATTGTCAAGTTCTTAAACTGTAAAACTAATGAATTTGGAATGTCAAGAAACATGGATACCAACAGCTCCTCAACTTCACATCTTAAAAAATCATCTCTAGTGATCTGTCATTTTGCGCATGCATTTAACCAATATTTATTGAGTACACGCAATAAGTAATTTTATAAGTACACAGGATTCCACAGTGGAAAAAAAAATAGAGTTGACATTTTTGTGAGCGTGCGTGCATATGTGTTGGAGTGAGAGTTGATAGTGAATATGTCAGATATCAAGTTGTTTATAAATAAGCAAAGAAAAGGGTAAGTAGGGGTAGAGAGTAACAGATATGGGTACTAATTTACACACATGGGTAGAGAAGGACTCTATGATGAGGTTACATTTGAGAAGAGACTTAAATGAAGTGAACAATTTGGCTATTCAAGAGAACAGACTTCTAGGAGTGTAAGCAACAAGTACAAAAAACCTTAAGAACAGATCTTGGTTGGCACAATGAGGGAATAGTAGGTGACCCGATAGAGTTAACAGTATCTGAGCAAGGAGAAGTGTGGCCGAGGTGGTCAGGTGTCTGATTATAGGATCTTGCAAGACACATAAAGCATTGTAAGTTATATTCTGATTATGATACACCAATGAAAGGTTGGAGCCATTTGAGATTATGATCTGACTTATGCAATGCACATAATGGTTAAAATAGACTATCAGAATTACTGCAATGATAAAACATGATTTTACGTCGTTAGGTGTTTAAAACATTAAGGATATGGGCTCTTTTTCAAAAAGTCATATATGTAATTAAATCATATACTAGGACTTTGAATCTTAATGATTAGCCTCAACATACAAAGACAGTTTGTTAATTGTTATTGTCTGTTTTTAAATTCTGGTGACTCTAGATCTGAGTATTGTGGAATTCAGAAGGGTTTGGCGACCTCATAGCCAAGATGGTGGTTAGTAGCGACTGCTTAGGCTCTTAGCAATTTGGTAGCTCTGTCTGAATCATTCACATGGCATAATGCAGTGACATTTTCACAGGCAACCTTCTTCAGTCTCTCATAGGGATTTAAAAACTGAAAACCAGGCACTCTCCCTGTTGAAGAGACATTACTGCCAAATGCAATTTCCACTACCAAATAAATATGAATACAAAACTAGAGGACTTAAATTGACTCCTTTGGACCATTTGTTTCATTCTCACACAGGGAGCCATGGAACAAGGCCCAGTCCTCTGCATTAGGACCTTATCCCAGTGATGTGGGAGAAAATTTGCAGGAAGATACTCACATCAAAAATCTCTTTTCCAGTTACAGTGACAGAGCCTGGGACACATAGCAAGAGACACAGTAAGAATAGAGAGCGGAGAATCAGTGAAAAATAGAGAATCTTTGGAGACGAGATTTTAGCCAAAGTAACTGTAACAGCAACATTGATTCATTCATTAAATATTTATTAAGTGGCTAATATGTATAAGCATCTGGAGATACTGTGGGTGCAGTGATGACCTGGACAGAGTCACTATCGCTCATGCACCTGCATTATATGGTGATTTTCATCCCCCCTTATCCACTCAAGTCAATCCTAAAGGGGAAAAAGCTTTCATGAAAAAAGGGATATAATTTCTGAGAAACAGAAGGCTGACAGCTGTATTTGCTCAAAGGAAGAAAAATCAAAACACTTTGTGACCATATTAGCTCCATAGCTGCTAAGTTTTAGGTGTATTTTTCAATCCCTGGGAAGCTTTGAAAAAAAATCCCAAAGCCTAGATTGTAGTCTAGACCAATGAAATCAGCTCTCTAGGATGGCAGTCGGGCCAGGCATCAGTAATTTTTAAAGCTGCCTGGGTGATTAGGATGTGCATCCAGATTGGAAAACCACTGTGGTAGCTTCATGTTTGACTTTTGTCCTCCTGGGTATTTTCTTGGGCAAATATATACTCCAGAACATATGTATGCATGCATATTTGTATGCATGCATGTCCCTGTGTGTGTGTATTTCTCTTTATATGGTGCAGTTATTATGTGAAGCAGGATTAGCTGACAAGAAATGTATTTGGGGGACTTTGTTTTACTAAATACATCCAAGCTCTTCTATAAGCTGTGGCAATTTGGTATCATAACATATCATGTCTGATAGCACTGCAGACAGTAATCTACCTGAAGCTATTATTAATACTGTAATAATAATAATAACTAATAATAATAAATCCAGCATTAGTTTCTGACTGAAAACTGCATTAAATCCATGATCGTGTGTACTGCTCTAATTTATTTTCCTATTAAAAACAAACAGCAAACTTGTCACAAGTTAAACTTTATCTTTTTTTACAGTCTATTTCCTTTTTTTAAATTTTTTTTAATGTTTTTATTTATTTTTGAGATAGAGAGAGACAGAGCATGAGCAGGGGAGGGGCAGAGAGAGAGAGGGAGACACAGAATCCGAAGCAGGCTCCAGGCTCTGAGCTGTCAGCACAGAAACCATGCGGGGCTTGAACTCACGGACTGTGAGATCATGACCTGAGCTGAAGTCGGACGCTTAACCGACTAAGCCACCCAGGCACCCCTACAGTTTATTTCTCTTGAAAGAGAGAGTGTGAGTAGAGGAGAGGCAGAGAGAGAGAGAGAGAGGAAGAGTGAGAGAATCCCAAGCAGGCTCTGCGCTGTCAGCGTGGAGCCTGTCACGGGGCTTAAACTCACAAACCAAGAGATCATGACCTGAGCTGAAACCAAGAATCAGACACCCAGGTGCCCCAGACTTTGTCTTTAAATAACATGAAACTCTTTTGGTATTATAACTCTCATTCTACTATTAGATGTTGATGTTCCATTTGTCATCAAGCAAACATGTTTCCTGCAGTACTGACTTATCGAAAGCCTCTTCTTGCTCATGATTAATAGATGTGTGAAAATAGGTGATACACACTGGGGATGGCACTCACCATCCCCTGACCAGCCCTGCTGTACCTCTATCTGTCCTTCTTCTAGTCTCTCCGGTCTCTCTCAGTAACTGCTATAAACCCAGCCACACAGAGGAAAGCATCTTATTCACGAGCTTAAAGTGAATTTGGTCTCATAAAACAGCAAGGGAATGGACCACTGATGGCCTCTGCCTTTAGGGAATATATATTCCTTAGTGTGGGGTAGACACCAAACCAACATTAAATCACCTCTGCATGAATAAATTATGTGACATCAGTAATTAAGAGATGTGGACATAAAAACATGGCCTCATATATGAAAAGATTAAGATTTACTTCCAGATCAACTGACATGCATCTTCAAATCCTTTCATGGTACCACCAAAACCTTTAAGCAGTTTGATTCTCAGCCTCTCTCGTCATCCTTCTAGTAGGGTCCCAGCTGTGATTTGTCAAATGCTATGATATTACTATCAGATCTAGACTGAGTGTGCTCACTATTCTTTTAAAAGATGCCAGGATTTGATCATGCAGTTACAGTATTTTGCGCCTCTTAGAATACTTTGTTCCTCTTTTAATGTCAAAAAGTTGATTCCATCACACTCTCTGTATCGCTTCTTGGTTTTTATTGTGTGTTTTTTGTTCTTTGTGGGGTTTTTTTGGTAATAAACAATGGGGCTTATTGTATTGCTATTGTTTTTGGGATGCATGACAAATAGTCCTTTTAACAGTGTATAAACATGAATAGACCATACAAGGGTTTATTGCTGAAAATTCAAAGTCTGTTGCTCTTGGCTTCTTGATCTTTTTTACATTTGCGTGGAATAAAGAGCCTGTGACTAGTTTTATTTTGTTGCTGCTACTACTGCCAGATACAGCAAAGCTAAGACATGTTGCTTTGAGTTATGTCCTGGTAGGTTTTGTCAGTTCTATGACTGAGCTTCTCCACTTCAGTTCACTTGAGTGGTTCTGTGGAAATCTTGATGCGTTCCATACTATACATGGTGATAAATATCCTATAGAGAAGAACTATACACAATAGTTGCTGCTTCTGTGGTTAAGACATGGGTTCATTCTAGGGCTAAGACTTCTTTTTTATTGATAAACAGTTCCCAAAATTTAATTATGCATGGGTTATCAGACCAAATGGGTTAATTATGTATCGGTTAACAGACCAAATACGTTGGAGGCACATGTAACCAAATCATAACAGAAAGGGTTGTCTTATTGTCCATCATTCCCTGAACTTCCATCATCTGGTGAACAAACTTGGGTATCTAGTGGACTCCATAGATCAGCACCTGTCAGTTTTAATGTGTGTACAAAATACCTGGGGATTTTACCAAAATGCAGATTCTCATTCAGAAAGTTCAGGGTGGGACCTGAGATTTTCAGTTACCAAAGGTGCCCAGTGATAACAGGCTGTTTGTCCAAGGACCACTCCTTGAATACAAAAGAACTAGGGAAACGGCTTTAAAAAATGGAGATTCTTAGGCTCTGTACCTCACTTGCTAAACTGGACGAAATTGGAATCGCCACAGAAATATGATTATTTTTTAATTTCTCTGTGAATTCCGATGAAAAGCAAAGTTATAAAAACCACAAACTCGGAGACACAATATGAAGAACTCAACAGGGTAAGTCAGAGTCTGATTTCAAATTAATTCATCTCGTGACTCTTAAATCTTGGAGGAAGTTCATCAAATTCAGCACTCCTCAAGATTAGGTTTTTAAAGTAGAAGCCTGCTTGGAATTTCAGTGCTCCATTAGGAAACACCTTTCTCTCACCTGTCCCCTCAGGGCAAGGTTTCTGATGCATGGCCGCTGTGAGGCCTGAAGACTGAAAACCACGTTATCACTCCCTAAGCATTGCTTTGTTCTCAGTGTTTGAGAGCAGGCTCCGGTCTGAGGCAGTCTTCCCAGGGCAGCTGATCCCACCATGCCCAATGTTGCTTAATGAAAAGGGAAACTTTTAACAGTGTATCATATGGCGGGCCTCCAGTTTGCTTAATGGTATCCCTAATGTTGACATTTTAAGTGATGATATTTTTCAAGTATCCTAGAATATCCATACCATAGGAACACCTTTATGCATCATTTTCACATTTTATATTTCCTTAAAATATATTCTAACAGATAAATATTTCAATTTTATTTAATGTTGATTTAGTTTTGAGAGAGGGAGTGAGAGCGCGTGCAGGGGAGGGACATGGAGAGGGAGTCCCAGAATCCTAAGCAGGCTCCAGGCTCTGAGCTGTCCGTATCGAGCTGGACTCGGAGATGGAACTCATGAACTGCAAGATCATGACCTGACCCGAAGTCGGACACTTCACTAACTGAGCCACCCAGGCACCCCTAACAGATGAAATATTTAAACATAATTCTTTTAAGGCTATCATTGCGTAGTGAAACAATTAAAGAAATGTTATGAATTTCATTTTAACAAGAACCTATAGAAATGTATCTTTTACTTCATCTTTGCAAACATTGAGTGGAACTTATCTAAAAATAATATGGGAGTTTGAGCAGTGAAAGTACAAGGGAGACAAGATTGGCCATGCTTTGATAACTAATGAAGCTGAATAAAGGATATGTGAGGTCTCATTATTCTATTGGACCTATTTTTGTACATGTTTAAAATTTTCCTCAATAAAATATATAAAAAAAAGTCAGATCACACTGTAACTGTAAAGCCAGACAGAGCTTCCTAAAGGAAAATCTGCTCATATCTGTCCCTTCCTCATAAACTCTGGTAGCTTCCATTGTTCTCAAACTTCAAAAAAGTTAACTGAACTCCTATGACCACATAGATTGCAGCTTTCATGTGCTTATTCAGCTTCACCTTGAACTAGGTCCTCCTTTATTCTCTAAGGTTTTCTAAGTTAATTTACTTGGACCTCCTGTGACATGCTTTTCATCTCTGGGGTCACATTTTCTCTTCTCTTTTGAAACTTCTTTCGTTAACCTCTAATCCCAGTTTTTCAGAAATATATATTTTTTAACTTATGGTTTCTCTTTTTTCGAGTTCAGCGTCCATATTTTGTCCATGAATCTTTAACCTTGTCTCAAACAACTTTTATCTCTTCTTTTACCTTTGTTTTCTTCCAACGCTTTTGACTTTATTGCTATCACCAAGTAAGTATGAAGCATTTGAATTTATACTGGGAATGGTAGTGCTGATTTTGCTGTTGCTATTTTCGTTTTTTTATTTCAGTCATCCTTTGTCCAGTGTATTGTGACATGTGATGTTGAGTCTCTGTTTTCTTTTACTGACAATGAAAATGATTTTAAAACTCTTTCATTTCATCTAGTACATTATTTCTAGATGTACCTCCTTCATGTATGTTTTCAGGGCAATGTTTCCTCATCCTAATTTGCAGAATCATGTCATTAGTTCTGACTTAGATTTTAGATTGTGTACATACAGATGGACTGAGTTGGAAATTTTCAGCAGAGGTTTACTAAGGAGTGCCATTTGGAATACCACTTCTAAGATGTAAGGAAAGCAGGATCAAGCAGAGAAGTTGAATTGCAAAGCAGCTGAAAACGACCTCAGCTGCACCATAGTTTACCCTGAGAGCAGTCTGCTAAGGAGGTAAGCATTCCAGGTGTCGTATACCCATCCCTACATTAATGTGAAAAGACAGTTCTGGGGTGGATGCAGCGTTGAGACCTCAGTAGCCCATGTGCTATCAGTTGGGAGATTAGATGCCTTTATGGTATCTTTATGGATAGCACATCAAAGGGTCACTACTCTCTTCTCAGATCCATTTACTACTTCTGGTAATTTCAAGCTGTCTGGAAACAACTTTCTCAGGATTCTGGTTTGTCTCATCTTCTGGGGAAGCTTAAAAGTTGAAGGTTAGTGGAAGAGATTCAATTCCTTGCTGCTCCAGCTGATTTAGAAACTCATCATCTCCTTCCTTTAGATTCCCCATGCCTATGGATGGCACCTCTGCTGTTCTGTGTGGCATACCTGGTGAAGTGATCCAGACCTAAGGCCCTGGTCACCACGTCCTTATCAGGCCATGGCTACTGCATTTTTTCATTTGTCATCAAAATTGGTCAGGGTAGTACCAAAGATACCACCAAGAGATCAAAGATAAACCTAGACCAAACATAGACCTCTTTGTCCTGAGACAGAACAGTAGACTTTTCCAGCTGATCAGGGTCAGTTACACCAGACGACATTTTTTCCTTTGTATGTTGTACTTTGGGCATGGGATCCTGACGTGATTGTGTGGCAACCATAGCTTGAGGTTCAGTGGAACTCTAACTCTCTCCCTTGGTGGGAGCAATTTCTTCTTTGGGAACCAGGATGTACAGATCAGAGTTCCTCAACCTTGCCTCCACTGACATTTTGAGCCAGATAATTCTTTGTTTTAAGAAACTTTTGGTACATTGCAGGAGGTTTAGCAGCATCCCTGGCCTCTAATCACTACTTACCAGTAGTGTCTTCCAGTTGTGACAACTAAAAATGTCTGTAGACATTGTCAACTGCCCCTCATTCCTCCCAGGAGGAAAGGCAAAATCATCTCCAATTGGCCTAGGCCCAAAGAGATGAAATTTTAGGGAATGAGAAGCACATATTCCCCAACTGTCTCACTGGGAGTGACAGTGCCACTATCCTTTGGTTCCAGTACCCATGCATCCTACCATTTGGGAACAGAATAGTTTTCACTGGTGTGGTGTATGTACCGTGTCCTCATGGAGAATGGCACAGGGTATCTTGTCTAAGCTGACCTGTAGTTGCCCTTTCAAAAGACCACCCTTAACTCTATTTGTCCAGAGCCTCAGGGAGATGGTGGGGGTGGAGGACAAGGGGAAAAAATACTTAGTGAATCTGTGGACCTAGTAGGCACAATGTGAGCTAGACCTTGGCCAGGACTTAATTTATTACCAAGTCCAATTACTCCTGTTTAACAGAGGCACCATGATGACATTTGGAGACCTTGATTATTGGTATGTGATTCAGTCCCTTTATTCTAGAGCTAAAATCCCTATTCTTCTCTCCTAACACATAGTTGACAGGCAGACAGTCGTGAGTTTCTTTAGAAAAGCACTGGGGGTATCACTAACATCTACACCTCTGTTCATGTTGTAGAATCCTTCCTCATGGGGACTTGATGCCTCTTCTTCGGTCAGTGGATTTCAGTCATAGAGTTTGATCATGTCTGGAAACTGGATCTGAGAATGTGACATTTTACTGGGGAGGCTGTGGTTAACCTCTTCATTGTCCATCTTCAAACTTTTTTTATTGTATATATTAAGCAACATTCCTATTGGCTTCTACACTTTTTTGTGTGTGTCTCAGAACATTGTGTTCTATTTTTTCAATAGTTCTCTATGGGTCAGGATCACAGGCTGCTCCTCAGACCTTGCTATGCATTATGGTAATTGTTCCCACCTGAATTCTGGTGGTTAAGGTCTACCAGCTGGACTCTATTACCTCACGATCCTTATTCCTTTCAGGAACCTCTGTTCCGAATCAGCGTTTTCTACAATGATCCTAGCCAATGGTGGACAAACGCCACAGAGCTTCTCAGTGACACCTGCTAACTCTCACTAACATGTTCCTTTTTGCTTTGATAAATGGAGTGTCCTTTGGGCACTCCCACTGAACATAGTTGGTGTGTGGGTTTTTCAGCCTTTCCTAGTAATAGAAGTTACAGCATTCCCTCCACCCCATTTGAGCATTTGGTTACTGTTATGAATTGAATGCATGCCCCGCCCCAAATTCATATGTTGATGCCTGTAACTCTCAATATGATGTTATTAGGAGTTGGGGCCACGTGAGGGTAAGGCAAGAAGATAGCTGTCCACAAGCAAGGAAGAGGGTCCTCACCAAGAAATGAATCTGTATGCACCTTAATTTTAGACTTTCCAGCTTCCAGAACTGTGAGAAATAAATTTCTTTTGTTCCCGCAGTCTGTGTAGCCTGAGAAAACTAAGACTTACCTCTTCCTCCAGCATGTAGCTTAGGTGATCACTTTCTCCCGACATCCAAGACCATCCTGGTAGCTTATTAACACTGTGTCATGAGGTCTCTGCCAAAATATTCAGTCTCCTATTATGGGAGAACTCTTTGTTATCCGACTTTATGCCTGTCTCCTTAATCCCCCACCCAAAATGTTCTCTCCTCTTTCTCTGGTATATGTTGCCTAGATGCCAAAGCTTCTTTGGAGTGTGTTCCTTTTCCTTCTTTAGCAAGCCCAACATTGCCTCAACTGGGTTATGCTGATATTTGACTCAAACTGTGGGTCCAGTGGCCAGGTAGGGAAATAAGGGTGCATTCTTTAGGGCAGAGCATCATGTCTTTCAAGGCAGAGACCTCTGCATGTCCTACAAGCAAGGGTCAAGAGGGCATACTAACATTTAAGCAAGAGACTGAGATGCTTCCTGTAGGTTCAGAGGGCTCAGGGAGATCTGAAGTTTTAGAGATTTCAAAGTCATAAACTAAGATGTCCCCATCTTAGATCTCAAGACTCCATTATTTACCTACCAGTGCCTAATCATGGTGGAGCAAGCTTGCCAGAGTTGAGAAGGCAAACCTCTCTAGAGGTTTCTGGCCTTATGATTAAGTTCTGGGCCTGATCTTCCTTTTTTTTCTGCCCTTTAGTTGTAGGTGATGGGGATCTCTTTATAGGCAGCCAAAGAAACAACTCTCTGACTTTCATCTTTCATCTTAAGTTGGTGATTATTCACCTTCAGCCTTTCATTTCTTCCCCTAGTGCATCCGATAGCTCCTAACAACAACCATTTAATTCCATCACTCTTAAAAATACTACTTTCTGCTGCATCTTCCAAATGCTTGGGATATCCATTACATTCCTCCTGCAGGCATCCATGCCCGTTTACCACCAGAGGGTTTCACACTCGCCTTACTAGAGAATATCAAGGGCTACCGGTGTTCTGTTCACCATCAGAGATGGGATCTTCATTATTATCTGGCTGGCAGGTGAGGCAAGCCTCCAATTCTCACTTTAGAGTCGGCTCCCTAGAACCTTTGCTAATGCCAACTCCTCAGGCCAGGATTCCTGGACACAAAATGCAGTAGAGATTTCTGTACGGGAAGTTTATTGAGAGCACACACTGAGCCACACCTGCATGGCTATGAAGGAAGTGGGATTGGGCAACGAAAAAAAGTTGAACCGCAATTCAGTCACAGTGCTTGGGTTGATCCATGGGGAGCTCCAGAGCTAGTGTGGCTCCTTGAACTCATCCCAGGTGGAAGCAAAGAAGTGTAAAGCATTTATTCACCACCATTTCCCCAACACTTAAAATTAGTTTTATTGTCTATAAATAATAACTTAGTAAGAGGAGAAAAAACATTTACACCCTTATAACAAGTAAAATAAAATTTTAAAATAACATTATTACAGGGAGTCAAGATTTTTCTGAATATGCAAGAGAATGGAGGAGAGGGTTAGAGGACATATAGAAAAAAAAACAAATTTAAAAACCCTTTTAAAACTCTCTTTTTGCCCAACATCTGATTCTTTAAAAGCCCTTGCTACATCTTTTGTATCCTCTTATTCTGGTTGCAGACTTAGCCCTTCTTGGCTAAGAACATCCTCTGGAGTTTCTATCTACATCCCTAGTTTCCCTATTTGTTTTTCACATGGGATAATTTGACTCTCTACGCTTTTGCTGTTTGCAGCAAAATATCCATTCAGTGATCTACCTTACTAGTCAGGGATCTTCTTTGGGATCCATCCAACTTTGAAGGCTAAAGATTGGAGATTATAATTCTTTGTATTTAATATTTTCTCCTCTCATGTCTACCTATATGTTAATTATAGCCCTCAAGCATTCCCTATCAGTGAAAATAAAATCTTTTAATTTTTAACTCAAAATGACCAATAGTCTGTATTGTTTAAAGAATAAAAATCAGCATACACCAGTATCAGCTTAACCAAAGGCGGCAACTTTTTTTTTTAATTTTTTTTTATTAACGTTTTATTTATTTTTGAGACAGAGAGAGACAGAGCATGAACAGGGGAGGGGCAGAGAGAGGGAGACACAGAATCTGAAGCAGGCTCCAGGCTCTGAGCTGTCAACCCAGAGCCTGACGCGGGGCTCGAACTCACGGACCGCGAGATCATGACCTGAGCTGAAGTCGGCCGCTTAACCGACTGAGCCACCCAGGCGCCCCAGGCTGCAACTTTTAAAACTAGACTGGGCAGGACAAGTTCAGAATCTATCCCTTGGAAGATGCTGCATTTCTTACAGTAGAATATTTTAAACAAATGTGTTTCAAAAATGAATATTTCTAGCAAAACTTTGTTTAGAAAAAATTAGTGACTTCACTGCAAATATATACATTTCAATCAAATGGTGGATGATGCAATGACACACACTGAGACTCAGTTTAAAAGGTGATTGCACGTGAGAGTGCTATGTCATCTTTTGGATGTTGAAAACTATCATCAGATTTCTGCCTGTCTGTTTACTGAAGAAAACTGGTAGGAATATTTATTAACCTGTAGGTGAGCTCAAGTAGATTATTTTTTATGCTAGGAGAGAAAATTGGAAAGTGCTGGATGGACTCATGATACTGGAAACTTGTGGGAGAAAATAATCAACTGGGTAGATAAGCAGTTCTTCGTAGCATAAGCATAGGCACCTTGTCAATGGTCTCAGATGATTTTTTTTTTTTTTAATTTATTTTTGGGACAGAGAGAGACAGAGCATGAACGGGGGAGGGGCAGAGAGAGAGGGAGACACAGAATCAGAAACAGGCTCCAGGCTCCAAGCCATCAGCCCAGAGCCTGACGCGGGGCTCGAACTCACGGACCGCGAGATCGTGACCTGGCTGAAGTCGGACGCTCAACCGACTGCGCCACCCAGGCGCCCCTCAGTTGATTTTTTAATACCCCTTTTTTCATCCTTTCAGGGCCACAGGTAAGCTACATTAGCACTTCATTGAACTCATCCAAGGTTTTCTTTTCTGAATTATTTACCAATTCAAAGCCAGCTTCTTTTTGCAAGGGAAATGCATCGAGGAGGAAAAAAAAATAAATCTATAATATCTAGGACCATTCCAAGTAATTTGAAAAGAATGAGGACTTTGCTTTTTTGACTTACACCATCATTCTCCACACAACGATTGTTTCACCCTTGATCTACTGCATTTGTCCTAATTTTGACAATAGATTCTAAAAATATACCGCTTAAATAGGCAAGAATTCACCACAAAACCTGATTGTTTCACTCTAAAAACCTTAGAGATTATGATGCCTATCGGTTTGAATCAAAGTCTAAGGATAAACATTCTGGAACAAAAATTCCACTCAAATTCTGTCAGGTTATTTTATGTATATGGTTATTTCCCCAAACATGCTGAGATTGGGATATGCTTAAGAATTTCATAAGATGAAAATTATTCAGTTTTTCATTTTTAGCAAAGCAAAATATGTCTCTGTGCAGTTAATAGTTGAAGAAAAAATAATGTGCTTACTTATGTATCATAAAATGTCAAAGTTCAATCCAGTAGCAATGAGTAATTCAGGCTTATTCTCTGAAGGATATTTGCAGACATTCATCAGATCCCTGTTAATGTTTAGCATATTAGGTATTTATATACAAGGTTTACTCTTGTTAAACTTCTTAGGCACCAGTAAGATATTCCTAGGTCCTCCCAGGAAGAGAAAAAGTCAGTACAGAATCAAAAAACAGAAATTATCTGTTTGGATTTTCCTTTTTTGTTTTTGTTTTGTTTTGTTTTGTTTTTTTTAACTAAGATATAACCCCCATCCCCTGAGATTATATATTAATGAAGTCAATACATATAGAGAATTTTTATTCTCTTGCACTAAATGAAAATTTTATTTAATGGTAGTGAATGCTATAATTGAGATTTTATTTGGTATTTTAATTTTATTTAGAAAAACACTTGTAGTGCTAATTATAGTGTAATCAAAGCACTGTTCTAAGTGCTTTATTAATATTAACTCATTGAATCTTTTGCACACTGAGATGGACAATCTTTTATATCCCTATTTTACAGACATGAAACAGGCACAGAGCAGTTAATAATTTCCTGAAGGTCACACAGCTGGTAACTGGCAAAGACAGAACTCAACCTAGGCATTCAAGTCTCTTGAGTTCATACTCCTAACCATTACACTATGCTGGATAGTAGAAAGATAAATTATAAAGCTAAAACTTATTAAATAGTTTTATTTTTCAAATTTATAACAAAATAGCAAGAATAAAAATCAGTTTAAAGGAACTCTGTATCTCATTTACAATTTCTGTCTCCCTCCCTATCCTACATTATCCTCAGTGATTCCAGCATGTTCACTGCCAACCCATAATATCGTACAGTCTTAGGCCTAGTATATTGACTTTATCTTTATCAGGCAGCAAAGATTTAAAAGAAAGAGTCTTGGAACTATGCTCTTTGAGTTTGCATCCTGGTTCTGCCATTTAGAAACCATGTCACTTTGCAAGTTACTTAACCTTTCTGGGCCTCTATTTGAATTGCTGGGAGGATTAAACGAATTAAATGAAGAGCACGTACATAATGAGCAGGTCAATATTGTTCTTTTTATTATTTCTCTCATTAGAAGTACTTAAGTCAGAAGAGTGTTGCAAGTTTTAATTCAAACCTTCTATAGTTCTTAAAAGCATCTCCCTCATTGCCAGGTGCCTAGTAGGAGCTCAGCGACGAATGTGTTTCTATTCTCCCAAGTTCAGATCTTTCTATCTCTCTTTCCTTGACCGTGGCTATCTAACTGGGCTCTTTCGCTCCCAAATTTTCAACCCATTTTTGCAAATCAGTCTTATTTCAAAATCCAAATTTGGATTATACTCTATCACATACAGAGTAAAATTTTAAATTTTAGAAAGCCATTCAGTGTCCCGTGCACTTTGACTCTAGCTTCTTTTTCCTGCTTCATGTTCTTAATCTTCCTCATTTATATGCACTGTGTTCCTGTCACACCAGAGAAGTCACTTATCCAAGCACAGTTTTGTACCTCGGTGCTGGTACTCATGCCTTTCTTTCTACTTGAATATCGTGTTGAGCACAGGCCCCACCGGAAGTTCTCTATGGCCCTATTCAATTCGTTGGAGACAATTTATTACTTTTAACTGTGCTCCAAAGGTACACCACTTACAGTCTTCCAGTAGTTCTGATCACCCTCCACTGTATTTTATAATAATTAGTTATATATCTATTTGTGTCACTATGCAGGAAGTAAATGCCCTGTGTCCTTGTCTACACCAGAAAAAAAAAAAAAATGCCTGTTATGTTGTAAGTTCTCAAAAAATAACATACTCAAAAAATATGGATTGAACACTTAATGATTCTTCAGGAACAATTTGAAAAAGGTAGCTATGTCAGAAATACAGAAGGAAAACAAAAAAATTAATATTTACATTGGAAATTGGTTGGCATTCAACTTCTAAAAACAAATTTGGAAAATAATATAAAGCAGATACTCAGTTAATGGGAGCAAGATGGAAAATGTTATTGCCAAACCATATTTAAGAGTAATCAAGTTCTCTAAATTGAGCATAAGTCTGAAGCATGATCAGGTTAACAAAAAAGAAAAGACCAGTGTTATTTTGCCTCAATTGAAAACAGAGTGTGGGGAAATTTGTATTTTTTCCTTAGAGAGCAGGGTGACTTTATTCCTTCCATTAAGCCAGTTTTGTGCCAAACATGAGCCAATGACTCAGATCTTTATTGATACCTCTTCTCTCATTGAGTTTATTTATCCTCTGTTTTGTGCCTGCCTTTCTCTGCCCCTAAGTGGTTGCTCACCCACCTTAAATTTTGTGTTAATGAACACCAGTGTAATTGCTCTCCTTGTATTAAATGTGTATTTCGAAGAGCTTTATAGATTTAGAGACTTGATTAAAGATAAACTAAGGGTTGAATTTCCCTTAGACTCACCATGCAAGAGGTTGATCAGTCAGCGAATTCATTAAGTATAGAATATATGTCAACCACTATAGGATGCAGCATTGTCATAAGAAAGGCATAACTTGGTCTCATCCATAGAAACTAGTTGGCGAAGGGGGCATCATCACTTGGAAAGCAGAGAAGTAAGAATCACACATTGTGCCACTGCCGTGGCTCTAAGGCATACCACCTGCATAAGTCCACCTGTGGCAAATGTGACTATACTGCCAACTGGAAGAGAAAATATAACCGGAGTGCCAAGGCTAAAAGGCAAAATGCCACTCGACTGGTCGAATGAGGCACCTGAAAATTGTATACCGCAGATTCAGGCGTGGATTTCATGAAGGAACAACACCTAAACGCAAGAGAACCTTGTTGCAGCATCCAGTTCATCTTAAGGATTTCAATGATTAGTTGATGAATTGCACAATAAATGGTCTGGTTAAAAAAAAAAAAAAATAAAGGAGGGAAAGGAAGAAGGAAGGAAGTCACAGTCATTGCCTACGTGGAGCACACACGTCCAGGTAGTGGGAATGTGTGTGCAGACTTTGCAATGACAAAACAATGAGGGACTGTAGAAGCAAATAAAAGAAGTCAGCATTTTTGCAGAGAAAACAAAGAATCAAATACATAAGGCTGGAGATAAGGGCAAAATAATCTTAAGTCTTATAGCTGACATCAGCATTTTGGACTTGTTCCTAAAGTTCTATTTTCCTTCCTCCTACAAAGGATGGATTCTCCCTGAATCTATCAAAAGTCATTCACTCTTCTTATGCACTGTATCCCATCTCTTTTAGCATACCAAAGACTTTGTTCCTACAATCACATATGTGCTCTCTCTCCTAAGTCATTTTTTCATACTGGATTATTCCTATAAAACACTCCTTACAAACTAAAAGGCCATTTTTCACCAGCCCATCTTCCCTGCCCCATTTTTCTGCACCCCGTACAGAGTATCTCATCCCAGAATTTGTCTATACTCACAGTCTATACTTCCGTGCCAATCTATTTTAACAGATACATCTTAACATAATTCTATCAGGATTTTTCCCCCATGCTACACTAAACCCACTTTGGCAAAGTGATCCGGGACCTGCATCAGGCATGTTGCAGCTGATGCAGTAGCATTTAATAACTCTGCATCTCTTTAAATTTCTCAGTCAGATCTCAGACACGAGTCCACCTGTATATTCCTAACTTTATTGAATACATACAAAAATCTCTAAGTGGTTTCACTGAAGCCATTGTCACAAGTCTTGTAGTGAGATGAAGAGATTGTTTGTGCTCAGAACATACCAACAATTTTCTTGAATCATTTTTAATGCCCCTCCTTTACTCTTCAACTCCTGAAGCTTTGATGCTCTAGAGAGGAGTACAGGTTCCAGAGTTGTCTGACAGGTTTTTAGCCCCCTACATTTGACATTTCTGCATATTTGGAATGTACACTCTCTGATGTTAATGGCTCACATAAACTGAGATGAGAAATCATTTTGATATCACTTTTATATACCTATGTATCTTGAGATGAATCACATTTTTTCATTTAGAACAGAGAATCAGTCCACTTTGGGGACTCTGAGTTCAAAATTTATTCTGTGTCATGAAATTGCTAGGGAGTTAGTAGTTGAGAAAGTGAGGCCACATTTTCTTTTCTTAACAGAAGAGTTCAAATATAGGTCCACAGACAACAGCATGTTTGCTTTACTCCAAGTCTCTTCATGCAAGTACAATAAAACATAAAGATGAAAAAAATAAGAAAGAAAAAAAAAAAGATGACTGTTCTGCACCTGACAGAACCACTTTGGTCACGTGGTTAAGCCTATATAAGACTGTACTTCCTAAAGTATGTGCACACCTGCTTTCTCTGGGAGAGCCAGGCCTTGGTATGTTATGCTAGAGAAAAAGATATCCTGCAAAGTAACCTATAAAAAACTGAAAATATTGAAGAGGAAAATAAAGATAAAATAATGAATAAAAATATGGATATTATATTTTATAATCAGGAAGGAAAGAGAGCTTATAGGCTCAAGGATTTTTCAACTGTGTTTTCTCTTAGTAGCAGAGCCCAATATACATTGCATTATAATTTACCATTTATCTGATAATATAAATGAACATATATATGGAATTATATAATAATTTATATTTTATCTGTGAAAGTATTTTACATGTTGGAAAATCAGTCATATATTTGAGAACACACCATTTTTGATACTCTTATAAGGGAGAAAAACTAGAGACAGTGCTGCTATAGTATCATTCCAAAAGTTACATAATTTCAATGTTTGTATAGTGTCTCTAAATCATTAAAAAAAATGCAGATTATAAAATGTCACATAAGAGTTCTTCCATATGTACTTACATTTCTCAACAATACTCAGTTTAATTATGCTAAATTTCCTTATAAGCCTCAGAGATACTGTATTGATAAGAATAAAAATTTATTGCTGACTCAATTTTAGATATGGTATATACAGGTGATTGATATTTTCCATCCATTACATAATTGCGTGGTTATTATGGAATGTTGCAAACCTACTATTACTTACAAAGTAACGATTTTTCCAATTCATTTCTCATTTCTTTTTTGTATCAGATGCACTTACTTTGAGTATGTTTTTATCATTTAATTACTTGTCATGACCATGTACATCAATAAGACAATGCAACTTAACTAGATCATTTTATTTCCAATAAGACTTCATACTGTATGGCTGAGGTAGCCATTCATACCACTGACATTTTGACACATGGAGGCCATAACTCCTCCTATCCACCAATGCATATAAACATGTGGTGTTATTTCTCCTCATGAAGAGCCACACTCATGCAAAGTTTCATGCTGCCATTAATCTTTTTTGGACTAATACAGATAGAAAAACGATAACTTGGTGAGGTATAAGGATGGAAATATAAGTGATAGATTAAGCAAGAGCAAAGGAAAGTTGAATGAATATCTTACAGCAAATCTTGATTAATATTTTGCAATTAGTCAAGGATCTTTGAATTTAACATGTCCTGCACAAGGTGCTTTACCTCTGTTAGATCTTTACTGTTTTGTTTATTGACCATCTTCCCTGCTGATGTGGATTGTTTTCTCTTTATCCTTAGCACCTATTTATGGAAATAACACATTTACAGTATAACAATATTAGTATTTTTTTAATGTTTATTTATTTATTTTGAGAGAGATGGAGAAAGCACAAACTGGGGAGGGGCAGAGAGAGAGGGAGAATCCCATGCAGGTTCAGCTCAGTCAGTGCACTGCCCATTGCAAGGCTTGGACTCAAGAAACTGTAAGATCAGGACCTGAGCCAAAATCAAGAGCCACCCTGGTGCCCTGTAGAAATAATAGTTTTAAACTATGTACTAAATAAAATTATATATTCTCTTCAGTTAATGGAGTATCCAAAATAAAACAGCTTTCTTAGATTTCCAGTAGTATATTGTGAAGCAATATCACCTATAAAATACTGTTGATAAAAAGAAAATCACACCTATAGATGTAAGGGAATAGCATCTAGGAAAGAGGACACTCCAATTGCTCATTGTCCAGTTGGTCCTGAAGAAAAGTTTTGCTTTGAATTTTTAAATACATGGAGGAAAATATGAGGGTTTGAAATTTCTAGCTGAACCCTAACCTTTAGGTGTTTGTCTTTGTTTATTCCTGGCAAAATGCAATCCTAGTTCAGAGATAAAAAGGCTTAAATGGGCTATTAAAAATCTCCTTGAACTTCAAAGAGCCCTGGAAAGGAACATTTCATGAGTTAAATACAAATGAATGAAACCATGTGGCTTGCCTTTCCTTTAAATTTTACATGCACTTAAAAATTAAGGAAAAATAGACACAAAAAATAAATTCTCAGTTTTCATTAGACTCTACATTGGGTGGTCAATAATGTCATAACATGTCTATAATGAGCTTAAAAATTAAAAACTGTGAAGGAGAAAAATACTTAATCACTAGATTAGAATAAAAAAAAAGCTTTATAAACCATGATACAAATCCTAAACGTCACCCAGAATTTGCTAGTAATCTTCTGACCATACATGACAGTGTGCTACAAAATGCTACTAAGTTAGACCCAGTCTCTGCTCTCTGAGAGCTTAGAGTAATTCACAGACATTGTGAGATGAGTTAATTTATTCACCCCACAAAAGAAAATTAATAATAAAGTATTTACAGGATAATTTACAAAATGCATCAAAGTACTTTTCAAGACTGTGTATGTGACTGAAGAACTATAGACTTGGCCAAGTCGAAGTCTGAGAGAGAAAGATATGATGGGGGAATTTAGAGCTCTTACTCTCTCTCACATCTGGAAAAGAAAGAAAATCTTAGGTGAAATTTATTTTTCAATGACGATTGTGTAGCTTGTCAAGCTACAGTTTGAAGAGACTTTGTAACTGTTGCTGCTAATCCGACCAAGTGAGGACACGTTTAGTAAGTCCTGGCTGTTGTGTTATGCTATTAGTAAACATTTCCAATGATGGATGGTGATAATTGCTGGGAACTCTGTTTTCAAGAGGCATCTTCATGGAGCACTGAATCTTGGAAAGAAATGGAGAATCAGTTGTATTCTTTTTTGACTCAAATAACTTTATGTCCTCCAAATTGAGATGGGAGACAGAAAATGTGAAGAAGTTTCTAAAATGGCAGGAACCACGTTCTGGCAGGCTCCAATGTAAATGTGGCCATCTGCATTTATTATGTTCATGTTTGGCCATATTTCCCAGTCACTGTTTTCCTCTGGGTTACTGATGCAGGTTTCTAGGACTGTTCCTATTGACTCTACTTTTTCTCTCATTAAGAATCCTGTTCACAAATGTATTCTAAGTTGTGATGCCATAGAGCCTTCTATGGGAGGCATTTTTATAGCTACTTTATTAATTCTTTAGAACTTCTCTGCTTGGCATTTAATGCCTTAATTCAAAATATAATCTCTAAGTTTTTGTAGGTATCAGATGGAATTTTTTACTATAGCTATAGGTGCAACCCGCTATCAATTAAATTGAGAAATCATATTTATGCTTTACATTGTCAATCTGAATACAACCAGGTTCCCATTTCTCCTCTATCATTTAGCTAAAAGCAATACTATACCCAGGATTAGGCATTTAAATATAATGAGTCCATAGTTACAATCATGAATGCACTGGGTTCCCCGAATCTGTCTTCTAGGAGCCCAGAGATAACTGGCATCCATCAACTTTGTCTTTTTTTTTTTTTTTTCTGAGAAAAGTATAGGCAAACAATTACAGGTCTTTTTTCAAGCACATCAAACAAACTTGTTGCCAGGGCCAAAACCTGACTGATCTCTAAGGTTTGAAACTTTACCCAGATTCTGATCTCTCATTGAAAAAGGACTGACATGTCCAATTTAGACCCTTGCACAAAGCTTGTATTCTAAACAGCAGTGGCAGTGTTTTGTTGTCAAACCCTATGGGTCTCTCACAGTTCTCAGCAACTAAACAATGTGAAGTTTTGAAAAAAGAAATCTCAGTTGATTTATATTGTTTCCCAGAAGGCATCACTCTTGATTGACTCTACGCTGGTTTCTGGAAATGGAAGAGTTATTTGTTCTCTCTAGTTCTGAGTTAAATATATTCTTCCCGGAGGAACCCCCCAACTCAGTATGAATACCTATTTATTGCACTAAGGTTTAAAAAGGGCACAGCAAAGGATACAAGCAGACTTTGGTCCAGTCTTTCTTACCATCTTTATCGGAGCATTTTTGATAGCAAGTAACTATTGACTGTAAGTTCACAGGGATATCTCTTGAAACCCAAAGGAAAAATGCACAGCTGGGCCGGTCCTAGGATAAGAAATGCCTGCTGGAAAGTTACCAGGAATCAGAAAAGTACTCTCAAATTGGTATAGAATTTTGTAGTGGTTAAAAGCTTGGAATCTAGAACCAGGCCTGCATGAGTTCAAGTCCCAGTTCCTTCATTTGCTTGCAGTGTACTTGTGAGATATAAAATCTCTCCCTGTGTCTTATTTCTTCAGCTGTGAAGTAGAGATAATAATATTTCCTGTTCCAGACCATTGTTGTAAGAGTTAAGAAATACAAAGTGCTTATAGTACCTGACACATAAAAACATATTCAATAAAAGTTGCACTAATAATCTATTGATACATGTGACATTTATTATATTACCTGTAGGATATATTGATCTTTAGATTCAATATTGATCTTTAGAAAAAGCTATGTCTAGATATAAAATATTAACAAATTGACTCAGTTAATTTGAAAGCAGGGGGAAGTAATTATGTAAATTGCAAGAGTAACATCAAACAGAATTGCTCAATGATACAAAATATCCATGAAATAACATTCATATAATATCAAACTCATCTAAACTGGTGTTTCTTTTGTGTTGTACAAGAATTTTCCATGAAGTCTAGGCTTCTGTGACTTCAGTATGCATCAAATACAACTCAACAATATGTTTATCTTTTTTGATGTGTAAAAATGGTTATACCAATGGAAAACCTGTTATATACAATAATGAAATTTGATTTCACATAGAGAAATCCATTAATTGTATGTATTTATTTTACTCTACATATACTGGCTCTCAGAATATACGCAGTGCTGGACATAGCCAGTAGAGGTGTGAGTTGTCTACTAATTCTACAGCATTATCCCCACCTATTTCTTTTTTTCCTGCCAGAGCTGGTCTCCCACTCTAATAGCTGAACATATCAGCTACTTGTTTTCTTAGCAACTCGTAGTGAGGACATGGGCCTAGTACAGACAGAACCTGAGAGGATGTCTGGTATTTGTTTTTGTTTTTGTTTTTTTTTCCTTTCTAGTAGAAAGGAACACACAGAAGAAGAATATTCTCCACTTCCATATGATGTTTTTGACTGTGATGCCATCTTAGACCATAGGGGACAAGCTAAAAATGACTTGGCATTCAGATCTTGTGTTCTGTGAAGAGGATATGTCAATGTTTTCAGCAACTTTTAGTTGGGTTGTCTTATTTGCGGCTTGGAAGCATTCTGATTCATAAAGTTTATCAGAAAATGGATCAAATATTAGAAACAAAGCAACTTCCAGTTAAGCTTGTAAGTGCTTCTTACAGATGAAAAGTGGAAGTGTAGACGGGCATAAGGGAAGGAGAGGGCCGAAGGAAGGGAACATTGTCATTTTCTATAGGTGTGCGTTGCCGTGCTTGAGCAACAGAGTTCCTTACTTGGGTGGTTTAAGAACATATGGCTTTAATCATACAATCAAATACACTTTCTTTGCATAACAAATGCTAATATAATTTGCTGAATGAATGTGGAATTCAAGAAAATAGCTTCTCAATGAACAATGATAACACTGAGTTTTAGGGTCTTTTACATCTTTGTTGATTTTACCTATTTCAGATGTCAACACCTCTTTGTTATTTGGACCCCTAAATATAGTGATCATGCAGAACAGACTCACAGTATCGGTCTCTCCTAAACTATCCAGTAACCAGCACTTGACTTGTAAAAGTCCAAGTCACCTATGATTGTACAGAACCCCTGTAGAATTCCTACTGTCTTATAAACTCAATATGCTTATCTTCCAGGCAACATTCATTTTTAGACTTTAAATTCTGTAGTCTGAAATAATTCAAACAATTTATTTTTTTTTCTCTAAATTAGGTCATATAACTGACTGATAAGTTGTTAAGATATTTGTATGTAACATAAATTAATTGTATACTTTACAAAGGGGGATATAAGTGAAGGTTTCTGTTAGAATTGACTAAATCTGTTCTAATCTAATACCCAAACAAAAATCTGGTTAAAATGATTAATTTACTGAACTATGAATCATTTTTCTAGTTCTAATTTTCTGCACAGTTAATATTCATTTCAATGAAATCAATAGGTTGGTTCTGAATATGGGAAATTCTGTGTAAACTAGTATCAAAAATATGTAATTTTTAAAATTTATGAGCAATAAAAACTAGTTACTTCTTTATTTTGTAATTACATCTATGGCTAAATCATACTTCTTGTATACCTTTACCATCATACTTACTATTTATGAAGTTTGAGGTAACTTTTTAAAACCTTGTAAAATCTAGATTAAATTGTAGCTGCTTTATTTGCCAAAGAAATGGCATCTAAGAAATTATGCAGTTTCACAAATATTCAGTGTTTCATTTCCAGAATTAACATGCAATATTTAACATAGAATTTAATTAAATAATTGAATTACTTATTTTTTTTAATGTTTATTGATTTATTTTTGAGAGAAAGAGAATGTGCAAGCAGGGGAGGAGCAGAGAGAGAGAGGGAGAGAGAGAATCCCAAGCAGGCTCCATGCCAGTGCAGAGCCTGACATGGGGCTCAAACTCAGAAACCATGAGATCGTGACCTGAGCTGAAATCAAGAGTTGGACACTTAACCAAATGAGCCACCCAGGTGCCCCACAAGTAAATTCTTTATTAAACATCAAATTGTATGTGGGACATTTAAAATACTTTATTTGTTGTTTATAATGATAAATATACAAGTATAAGGAAAACGATATATTGATTAGTGTGAAATCTTTATTGTGTCTTCAGGAGGAATGGAGTAGTGTACGAATTTGGTTGATTCCCTGTGCTGTAAGGACACTTAAATTGTGTGTTGTTTCAAGGAGGCACCCAAGGATGAAAGAACTGCTGACAGGGAGAGAGGGCAAAGTGAGAGCAACCTGTGATCTTTTCAACAAGCCGTGGCTGTGACTGAGGAAAAAATATCACAGGTTTAACACCAAAAGCATTAATGAGTGATGGAGATTTCTCTGAATGATTCCTGGGCATATGGGGTTTGGGGAGGGAGTTATCATTACATATTATAGCCAGAACTTCCTCAAAACCCACCTTGAGCATATCTTTCTTGATACAAGTTTTATTCCCTAAAGCAAATGATACCCATCTTGTGATCATTCTTTCCTTCTGCCCACACTTCTTTCTTCACACACCCCTCCTGTCACACTCCCGTTTATTTCCCCCACCTCCAGCTTTTCCTTCTTCTACTTTTCTGTCCTGCCAAGCAAAAAGTGTCTCAGCCATGAGCCCTGTGTTTAGATAGTGATTTTCCTTTACCATGGCTCTTGGAGGGGTATGCATTTGTTGGGGTGTGGGGTAGAGTCTCACTTCTTCCTGCTTTATATCATATAAAGGTCCATGAAAATAAATTTGTTCCTTCTGTCCTATGTACCTAGTGCTCACCAATGGGGATTCACTAAAACATACACATATATGTATATACATAAATGTACACATCTACACACATAAATACACACTATATATATTTTTATATATATATAATATATATATAATATATATTACATAATTTCCTGTTTCATATAATATAGTACAACTTTTTTTTTTTTTTTACATTAAGGCTCTTACTCCAACCCAGATTTTCTTATGTGGTTTCACTTCCCTCTAAAGAACATTTGGTAAGATTTTTAGTAATTTCATTGATCTTACACCTGACACACTCACGGTTACTCTTTGCTTTCTCTGGTTTTGTTTCCATTTTCTGGACCCCACAATGGTCACCTCATGATAAGCCTCACAAAAAGATTTGTATGGAAAAGTATATAATTCCAGAGGAATGTATTTCAATAATATACAAAACAAGTAAGCCCCCAGCCTCATTGTCAGCTACTCACCATTTTATTAAGTTCTTTGTTCGTGTTTCATGATGAGCATAGTGTCATATCTGTTCTGCTTGACAAGAGCTCCAGGCTGCACATCTTTGCTGTCATTTTAGTTGACTTGCCTGAACAGTTCGACCTTCATTCATGGAGACAAGTCCCAGTGGAGGAAACAGTTAAGCTTAGTTGTCCTAGATTCTTCCCATTCTGTTTCAATTATCCCCCACACCACTGCCCCCACTGGAATGTAACATTCCTCCTTGTCCTGTTCTTAGTAAGAATAAAGAATAATTGGTCATATTTCCATAATTTTTCCTTTATCTGAAGGACATCATAGATTCATTTTCTCCATTCTGCTTGATTTTATCCCAAACCCTCCCTGTCATTTTAAGAGCATACCACAGCTAAGAAATAACTAATTATTCTTCAGTGTATTACTGCATTGTGATGTATTGCCTTTACTTTCAATTTTATCTGTATTTTATTTATTTTATTTTATTTTATTTTATTTTATTTTATTTCATTTTATTTTATCTGTATTTTAAAAATAAGAATCAACATAGAACTTTCCCAAATGTATTTAATATATGTAAAAAAAAGTAATGTTTATTTTTGAGAGACAGAATGGAGTAGGGGAGAGGAAGAGAGAGAGAGACACACACACAAAATCCGAAGCAGGTTCCAGGCTCTGAGCTGTCAGCACAGCCTGACGTGGGACTCTAACTCAAGAACCCTGAGATCATGACCTGAGCCGAAGTCAGACACTTAACTGACTGAGCCACACAGATACCCCTGTATTTAAAAAATAGTAATAATGTTTATTTATTTTTGACATAGAGACGGAGAGAAAAAGCATGAGTAGGGGAGGGCAGAGAGAGAGGGAGACACAGAATCTGAAGCAGAATCTGAGATGTCAGCAAAGAACCTGACCCAGGGCTGAAACTCAGACTGCAAGATCATGACCCGAGCAGAAGTTGGACACCCTACCAACTGAGCCACCCAGGTGCCCTACTCCCTGTTTTTAATTTAAAACATTATTTCTATTCATGGACACTTAACGAAAGTTTTCATTCATTCTGAAATACCTTCAGAAATCTCTAAGGAGTGGATCTTCATGGGATGTTTTTTCACTTCCATATACAAAGCAGTAGTGTCTGGGAGAGAAACCTTAATAGAATAAAGCTTTGTTTTCTTTAACCAACAGGAACAATAGGTTCCTCAATTTCAACAGGTGTTGTCCTTTTTTAAAATATCACTCATCTACTCCAATTAGAAACATCAGGAAAGTATGATATTCACTGTCCTTGAGCTCTAAATTTCTGAATGATTTTTAAAGCTTGTATCAGTGCATGGAAGAACCAGAAAGAAATGTCTTTTATTTACACACCAGTGAAAATACTTGACTAAAAATTTTGTCAGTGAATTTGTGCAGAGACACATCTAATTATGGTGTTTGTGTCACAAAGATTAGATGATATTGCTAATGATTATAATTATTTTTAGGTCTTTTCCATCATTAGCCCTATCTAATGCACTTGAGTGGTACGTGCATCTTTGTATGGGTAAGTAGTTCAAATGAGTATTATTTTATGACAGAATTGCTTAGGATAAGTGCGTTTCCTTTTCTGAATAATTTTCTTTCAGTACTAAGAGGGAAGGAACTCATTAGTAGTCATGGAATATTCATTGTCAGGCCATTCCCATTTCCTGGAAGTAGAAAAAGGCCTTTAAAAAGCCATTATGTGTAATCGTAGACAAGTCACCAGAGCATGATATCTCACAACCTATAGGAGCACCAGAGGGAAAGAGCACCAAAGCTATTAGGAGTTAAGACTGCTTTCTTGTGGGGGGGTGGGGGGGGGGGGGGAGAAAAAAAAGTATAGTCTACAATGTCTCATGAGATATGCCCTTACCTCTCTTGTGTTTAGGTTCCACTGCCTCTGCTATACCCTAACCATTTTTTTTAATGTTTATTTATTTTTGAGAGCAAGAGAGAGCAGGGGGAGGGACAGAGATTGTCAGTACAGAGCCCTGTGTGGGGCTTGATCTCACAATCCCTGAGATCATGATCTGAGCCAAAATCAAGAGTCGGTCGCTTAGCCAACTGAGCTACCCAGGCACCCCAGTGACCCTTCATTCTACAAATGCATTCTAGTTGGAGTTTGCAAATAATTCTTAACATGTGATTCTTCTATCTACTCTTCCACAAAAGCCTTCTTCCTCAGATGTAGAAGAAAAATCAAAATTTTTTTTGAATAATATGACTTTGAAAATAAAACTCTCTTAATTCCTTCTTTTCTTCCTTCTTTTCTCACTTTTTCCCCTTCCTTCCTGTCAATCATCCATTGACCTATAATATCTATCCGACGTTTTGTTATAACATGCAATTCAGTTGAATTAAATAGACATTTATTGAGTACTTATTATGTATAGGGAATTTGCCACTTTTTAAAAAGTTAGCTCTAGGCCCAGCGTGGGGCTTGAACTCATGACCCTGAGATCAAGACTCATGTACTACTGACTGAGCCAGGCAGGCATCTGGAAATGTACCACTTTTTTTTTTTTTTTTTAAATTTTTTTTTCAACGTTTTTTATTTATTTTTGGGACAGAGAGAGACAGAGCATGAACGGGGGAGGGGCAGAGAGAGAGGGAGACACAGAATCGGAAACAGGCTCCAGGCTCCGAGCCATCAGCCCAGAGCCTGACGCGGGGCTCGAACTCACGGACCGCGAGATCGTGACCTGGCTGAAGCCGGACGCTTAACCGACTGCGCCACCCAGGCGCCCCATGGAAATGTACCACTTTTAAGATAACCTCTTGGAAAGGCCAAAAGTCTTAGAATTTTGAAGGCCAGTGTTTCACACGTCTTAAATTAAGGATAAAAGGCAGCCAAAGCACACTAGTTATCTGTTAGGCAGAAGTTGATGTGGGCCTTGTATGTACAGACCCTCATTCTTTCCATTGTATCCACTTGGTTCAGTAATGTGGGCCCTTATTTTTAATATTTCTGTGAACATGTTTATGTATCCAAATCTTCCTTCTTTTGATTGCTTGATTCTCACTATAAACCCCATTTATGATGTGGCATTTATCTTTTCAGATCCTACTGCTTTTTCTGGTTTTAACTACCAGATTCACCTTACACCTGTGTTCATTCATTTTTGATTAAGCCTGTGGTTTTTACCCCAGGACACTGTTTGTGCCATTATGGGTCCTCACTCAGCAGCTATTTATGAATTGCTGGCTGGTTATCCATCCCACACAATCTTGGCAAATGGTTTTATATAGTTTTTAATCAGGAAGTGACTGAGGCTTCTTCAGTATCACATTCATTTTGAAGGTGTGAGATCCCCACATTTGAAAACTGAGCTCACAAAGTTCACAATGTGCTACCTTAGTATTAATGAAAATAACCCAACCATCAAGAATCCTAGACAAGGAGTGGAAAAATTAATGCTCTATTCCAATTTCTTCTTTTAATTCAATCTTCCCTTGTGAACACAGTCACATGTCTCCCAGCACATTCTCATATTCAGCAGAAGTGGAGTATTTTTTTTTCATCTCTCTTAGCTTAAGAACTGGAATGTCTTTGTTTAAATACCTTAACTTGGGTCATAACATTGTTCTCCTTCCTGCTGATCTAGTCTTAGGCTTTTCTTTGTTCTTTCCATGTACTCTTCCGATCACCTGCCTCTGGAAACTCCCTATTTTCCAGAACTGGATTTTTACACATTAATTCCAGAAACACACTTGTTGTCTCTGTCCCTATTCAAGAAAGCTGATGGTTTTCCCCAGTAACTAAAGTTACTGATGAAACCCTAAGTCTTGGTGAAAATAGGAGTCACACCTTAAAATATAAAATATTCAGGACACCAGAGCATGCAAACCTGTCTAACAAATGAGAATGGCCAAATGATTCAAGGGAGATGTTGTGATTAAGCATAACACAAAATTGGACAATATGTTTAAATGAAACAAGTATCACTAGAAAGCCAACATACTAGGTTGGGCATATGGTATGATGCAATTATTGCTGTTTCCAGCGGCTGAGACAAAAGAGAAAAGATTTCTGTCACTTTGACTCCTTAGTTTCTGTCAAAAGAAAGCCTATTATGTGTTTCTTGAATATTACATTTTTCTCAAATTTCAAGTATTATTTTTTATATTTTATTAGGTAAAGGTGTTTGAAAAAAGTAGTATAATTATATTTTAATCCTATAGCTTTCACCTTCAAATAAGTCCACTCCTTCTTACCTTAGCTCTTACCGCCCTTATTTAATCCCCCATCATCTCCCTCATGGATGCAGTAGCCTCCTACCCGATTGCCCACTTAGCTCTGTCTGCACCCCTGTTATGACTGAGCAGCCAGCACGATCCTACTAAACATAGGTCAGATCATGCATTTCTCTCTTGGCAACCACCAAGAGCTCCCCATTTCCCTGAGTGAGAACAAATACTTTGAAATGACCTACAATATCCTATGTGATCTTCCAGAAAAAGGAAAATAATTATAAAAGGGTGCTTTGAGATGCAAGAATGGAAAACAAAGAAATTAAAAAGCCTGTGTGTAAATCAATGAAACATTATCTATATAAAACATTACACATATATATAATGTTGATATAAAAATTATATTAATTATGTATATAAAAGTGTAATGCCTAATGAAACATTATATATAAACATTAACTATATAAAACAATAATGCCTGATTTATTAGAGTTTAAAACTAGAACATAACTCAAATAATGGACAAGATAGAATGTTGAGGAAGGAATGATCAGAATTATAGTCTATTAAAGCCCTTCTATTTTGGGTGGGAGGCGTTAGGATACAGATCAAACCTGGACTATGTTATTGCTGTCAAACAGCGTTACAATAGAGCTTTATATTAAGTTTATAATAATAATTATTATGCTACACTATTATTGTTGTCTATAATAATTCATTCAGGTGGATTAAAACCTCACATATAAAAGGCAAAAAATGTTTATAAGAACCTATAGGAAGATATTTTCAGGGTTTGGGCTAGAATAAGGTTCTGCAAACAAAACAGAAAAATAGTAACCAAAAAAGAAAATATGGGTGAAATATCCATTTAAATTAAGAATTTCCATTTCTTGGGGAGCAGATGACGGCATAGGAGGATTATGGGCTCTCTACATCCTGCTGATCACTTAGATTCCACCCACACCTGCGTAAATAACCCAGAAAACTGCCAGAAGACTAGTCGAATGGACTCTCCAGAGCCAAGCGTAGACAAGAGGCCCACGGAAGAGGGTGGGAAGGGCGGAGAGGCAGTGTGTGCTACACGGACTGGTGGGAGGGAGCTGGGCGGTGGAGGGGCAGCCCGCCTGGCAAGGCAGAGCCCCGGAGTCTGGCTTGCAAAAGGGGAGGGGCCAGACTGCATGAGTTCGGACAGCCAAGGGGACTTAATATCTGGAATGTTAAAAATCAACAGCTCGGCTCTCAGAGAGCAGGGAAGGTGAGAGGACACAGGGAGGGAGAGTTGTTGAGCTGCAGGAGACAGAGCTCAGCTCGGTGGGGAACAAAGAACCTGGAAAGCACCATCTCCCTCTCCCATCCCCCAGCCAAAATCCCAAAGGGAACCAGTTCCCGCCTCACCGAACTTGCTTGCACCCTGCAAACACCCAACACTGCTTCTGTGGATCCATCCCTGCAAGGGGTCTGCCTCCCTCCCAGTCACTGCAGGGCCACTCCCACAGGGGACCACCGACAGCAAAGTGAGCTGAGCCTGCCCCTCCTGCCCCTGTGCACCTTGCAGATCCACCCCGGCTAATACACCAGATCCCATCGAAGCAGCACCACAAGCCTGGCAATGTGCAAGTAGCCCAGATAGGGGCCACACCACTCCACAGTGAGTCCTGCCCCTGGGGGAGAGGAAGAGAAGGTACACACCAGTCTGACTATGGCCCCAGCGGTGGGCTGGGGACAGACATCGGGTCTGACGGCAGCCCCACCCACCAACACTAGTTACTCCAGACAGCACAGGGACTACAGTTTGGAGCCATCCTAGGGACTACACAAAATGATGAAACGAAAGAACTCTCCTCAAAAGAAACTCCAGGAAGTAGAGACAGCTAACGAATTGATCAAAAATGATTTAAGCAATATAATGGAACAAGAATTTAGAATAGTAGCCATAAAATTAATCACTGGGCTTGAAAAAGCATGGAGGACAGCAGAGAATCTTTTGCTACAGAAATCAAGGGACTAAGAAATAGTCATAAGGAGCAAAAAATGCTATAAAGGAGGTGCGAAATAAAATGGAGGTGGCCATAGCACGGATTGAAGAGGCAGAGGAGAGAATAGGTGAATTAGAAGATAAAATTATGGAAAAAGAGGAAGCTGAGAAAAAGAGAGAGAAAAAAATCCAGGAGTATGAGGGGAGAATTAGAGAACTAAGTGATGCTATCAAATGGAACAATATCCATATAATAGGAATTCCAGAAGAGGAAGAGAGAAGGGGGCTGACGATGTACTTGAAAAATCATAGCTGAGAACTTCCCTGATCTGGGGAAGGAAAAAGGCATTGAAATCTAAGAGGCACAGAGAACTCCCTTCGGACGTAACTTGAATCGATCTTCTGCACAACATGTCATAGTGAAACTGGCAAAATACAAGGATAAAGAGAAAATTCTGAAAGCAGCTAGGGATAAACAGGCTTTAACTTATAAAGGGAGACCCATAAAACTAGTGGCAGACCTATCTACTGAAACTCGGCAGGCCAGAAAGGAATGGCAGGAAATCTTCAATGTGATGAACAGAAAAAATATGCAGCTGAGAATCCTTTATCCAGCAAGTCTGTCATTCAGAATAAAAGGAGAGAGAAAGGTCTTCCCAAACAAACAAAAACTGAAGGAATTCATCACCACTAAACCAGCCCTACAAGAGATCCTAGGGGGAATTCTGTGAGTGAAATGTTGCAAGCAACAGAAAGTACCAGAGACATCAGTAAAAGCATGAAACCTACAGACATCATAATGACTCTAAACCCATACCTTTCTATAATAACACTGAATGTAAACAGACTAAATGCGCCAACTAAAAGACATAGGGTATCAGAATGGATTAAAAAAACAAGACCCATCTATTTGCTGTCTACAAGAGACTCATTTTAGACCTGAGGACACCTTCAGATTGAAGGTGAGTGGATGGAGAACTATCTATCATGTTACTGGAAGTCAAAAGAAAGCTGGAGTAGCCATACTTATATAAGACAAACTAGACTTCAAATTAAAGGCTGTAACAAGAGATGAAGAAGGGCAATATATAATAATCACAGAGTCTATAAATCAGGAAGAGCTAACAATTATAAATGTCTATGTGCCGAATACAGGATCCCTCAAATATGTAAAACAATCACAAACATAAGCAACCTTATTGATAAGAATGTGGTAATTGCAGGGGACTTTAATACTCCACTTAAAACAATGAATAGATCATCTAGACACAGGATGAATAAAGAAACAAGGGCCCTGAATGATACATTGGATCAGATGGACTTGACAGATACATTTAGAACTCTGCATCCCAAGCAACAGAATATATTTTCTTCTCAAGTGCACATGGAACATTCTCCAAGATAGATCACATACTGGGTCACAAAACAGCCCTTCATGAGTATACAAGAATTGAGATCATACCATGCACACTTTCAGACCACAATGCTATGAAGCTTGAAAGTAATCACAGGAAAACATCTGGAAAACCTCCAAAAGCATGGAGGTTAAAGAACACCCTACTAAAGAATGAATGGGTCAACCAGGCAATTAGAGAAGAAATTTAAAAAATATATGGAAACAAATGAATATGAAAATACAACAATCCAAACGCTTTGGGATGCAGGGAAGGCAGTCCTGAGAGGAAAATACATTGCAATCCAGGCCTATCTCAAGAAACAAGAAAAATCCCAAACACAAAATCTAACAGCACACCTAAAGGAAATAGAAGCAGAACAGCAAAGACACCCCAAACCCAGCAGAAAGAGAAATAATAAAGATCAGAGCAGAAATAAACAATATAGAATCTAAAAAAAAACTGTAGAGCAGACCAATGAAACCAAGAGTTGTTTTTTTTTGAAAAAATAAACAAATATGATACCTCTAGCCAGGCTTCTCACAAAGAAAAGGGAGAGGACCCAAAGAGATAAACTCATGAATGAAAATGGAATTATTACAACCAATCGCTCAGAAATACAAGCAGCTCTCAGGGAATACTATGAAAAATAATATGCGAACAAACTGGACAACCTGGAAAAACTGGAAAAATTCCTAAGCACCCACACACTTCCAAAACTCAAACAGGAAGAGCTGGAAAACTTGAACAGATCCATAACCAGTAAAGAAACTGAATCAGTTATCAAAAATCTCCCCACAAATAAGAGTCCAGGACCAGATGGCTTCCCAGGGGAATTCTACCAGACATTTAAAGCAGAGATAATACCTATCCTTCTCAAGCTGTTCCAAAAAATAGAAAGGGAAGGAAAACTTCCAGACTCATTCTATGAAGCCAGCATTACTTTGATTCCTTAACCAGAGAGAGACCCAGCAAAAAAAAAAAAAAAAACCAGAAGAGAACTACAAGCCAATATCCCTGATGAATATGGTTGCAACAATTCTCAATAAGATACTATTCACCATGATCAAGTGGGATTCATTCCTGGGTTGTAGGACTGCTTCAACATTCACAAATCAATCAACGTGATACATCACATTAATAAAAGAAAAGAACCATATGATCCTGTCAATTGATGCAGAAAAAGCATTTAACAAAATTCAGCATCTTTCTTAATAAAAACCCTCAAGAAAGTCGGGATAGAAGGAACATACTTACACATCATAAAAGCCATGTATGAAAAGCCCACAGTTAATATAATCCTCAATGGGGAAAAACTGAGAGCTTTCCCCCTGAAATCAGGAATGCGACAGAGATGTCCACTCTCACCACTGTTGTTTAACATGGTGCTGGAAGTGCTAGCATCAGCAATCAGACAACAAAAGGAAATGAAAGGCATCCAAATTGGCAAAGATCAAGTCAAGCTTTCACTTTTTGCAGATGACATGATATTATACATGGAAAATCCGATAGACTCCACCAAAAGTCTACTAGAACTGATAAATGAATTCAGCAAAATCACAGGATATAAAATCAATGTACAGAAATCAGTTGCATTCTTATACACTCATAATGAAGCAACAGAAAGACAAATAAAGAAACTGATCCCATTCACAATTGCACCAAGAAGCATAAAATACCTAGGAATAAACCTAACCAAAGATGTAAAAGATCTGTATGCTGAAAACTATAGAAAGCTTATGAAGGAAATTGAAGAAGATATAAAGAAATGGAAAAACATTATGTGCCCATGGATTGGAAGGATAAATATTGTTAAAATGTCAATACTACCCAAAGCTATCTACACATTCAATGCAATCCCAATCAAAATTGGACCAGCATTCTTCTCATAGCTAAAACAAGCAATCCTAAAATTTATATGGAATCACAAAAGGCCCCGAATAGCCAAAGTAATTTTGAAGAAGACGACCAAAGCAGGAGGCATCAGAATCCCAGACTTTAGCCTCTACTACAAAGCTGTCATCATCAAGACAGCATGGTATTGGCACAAAAACAGACACATAGACCAATGGAATAGGATAGAGACTCCAGAATTGGACCCACAAAAGTATGGCCAACTAATCTTTGACAAAGCAGGAAAGAATATCCAATGGAAAAAAGACAGTCTCTTTAACAAATGGTGCTGGGAGAATTGGACAGCAACATGCAGAAGAATGGAACTAGACCACTTTCTCACACCATTCACAAAAATAAACTCAAAATGGATAAAGGACCTGAATGTGAGACAGGAAACCATCAAAACCCTAGAGGAGAAGCAGGAAAAAAACCTCTCTGACCTCAGCCACAGCAATTTCTTACTTGACACATCTCCAAAGGCAGATTAATTCTCCAAGGGAATTAAAAGCAAAAATGAACTATTGGAGCCTCATGAAGATAAAAAGCTTTGTCACTGCAAAGGAAACAATCAACAAAACTAAAAGGCAACCAATGGATTGGGAAAAGATATTTGCAAATGACATATCAGACAAAGGGCTAGTATCCAAAATCTATAAAGAGCTCACCAAACTCCACACCTGAAAAAACAAATAATGCAGTGAAGAAATGGGCAGAAAACATGAATAGACACTTCTCTAAAGAAAACATCCAGACGGCCAACAGGCACATGAAAAGATGCTCAATGTCGCTCCTCATCAGGGAAATACAAATCAAAACCACACTCAGATATCACCTCGCACTAGTCAGAGTGCCTAAAATGAACAAATCAGTAGACTATAGATGCTGGAGAGGATGCGGAGAAATGGAAACCCTCTTGCACTGTTGGTGGGAATGCAAACTGGTACAGCCGCTCTGGAAAACAGTGTGGAGGTTCCTCAAAAAATTAAAAATAGACCTACCCTATGACCCAGCATTAGCAGTGCTAGGAATTTACCAAAGGGATACAGAAATGCCGATGCATAGGGGCACTTGTACCCCAATGTTTATAGCAGCACTCTCAACAATAGCCAAATTATGGAAAGAGCCTAAATGTCCATCAACTGATGAATGGATAAAGAAATTGTGGTTTATATACACAATGGAGTACTACATGGCAATGAGAAAGAATGAAATATGGCCTTTTGTAGCCACATGGATGGAACTGGAGAGTGTGATGCTAAGTGAAATAAGCCATACAGAGAAAGACAGTTACCATATGTTTTCACTCTTATGTGGATCCTGAGAAACTTAAGAGAAGACCATGGGGGAGGGGAAAGAAAAAAAAAAAGTTAGGGAGGGAACCAAACCATAAAAGATTCTTAAAAACTGAGAACAATCTAAGGGTTGATGGGGGGTGAGAGGGAGGGGGTGGGTGGGTGATGATGGGGGGTGAGAGGGAGGGAGGTATTGAGTAGGGCACCTGTTGGGATGAGCACTGGGTGTTGTATGGAAACCAATTTGACAATATATTTCATATTAATAAAAATAAATATAAAATAAAATAAAATAAAATAAAATAAAATAAAATAAAATAAAAAGAATTTCCGTTTCTCAAAAGGCACCCTAAAACTGTAATGGCAAGCCAGACTAGCAAATGGATGACTGTCCTTAAAGAATTCATACCAATCACTAGACAGGGGTAAAATATTCATGAATAGGCAGAATGTTGATACTGGGGGACGTTGTACAGAGGCAAAGAGTACATGGAAAATCTTGGTGTATTCTCAATTTTGCCGTGAACCTAAAAATGCTCTAAAAAATAAAGGCTATTAAAAAAATCATGAACAAGCATTTCACTGAGGAGGAAACAACAAGGACCTTAAATGTAGGAAAATTGTTTACTTTTGATAATGATTATAAATGTATAAATTCAGACTGCAATTAGCCACCATTTCCATTTATACCCAGTAGATTGGCAAAAATTATAGCTGATGATGCCAAGTGCTGGCGTGCATGTGAGTCAATAGAACTGTTTTACACAGCTGGTAAGTATGTTTATTGTAAAACACTTTGAAGGATAATTGGGCATGGCCTTGTAAAAATGAACATGTGTATTTTCCAGTATTTTACTCTTTTACAGATGTGCCAGGATACAGTTACTTAGATGCTATTTATAATAGTTAAAACAACTCACATGTTCTTGGAAAAGGCAATTTATAAGCAAACTGTAGTATATAAACAATGGAATATTATGCAGACATTTTTGAAATTATTAAATGGAAATAAATGAAATATAACTATATGGAACAACATAGAATAATATTAACAACACTTGACAAAAGATATGAATACTAGCAGTCAGATAACCTTTTTCTTGATCTCAAAAGTAAACAAAATCTAACAATATGCAGGTTGTCCCTACATAAATAAAGTGATAAGATCATTTCAACAAACAAAAAGGAAAGAAATGATTAGCCCAAAATTCAGAATAGTGGTGGAATCTGAAGGTGAAGCAATTAAATGGAGTAAGGAAGTTCACACAGGTGAATGTAAGGGACTGGGAATGTTCTAGATCAAAAGATAGACTTTATTATCAGTTTCCTAGCTTCTGTGACTATACATATTTTCTCTTTCTTAAGGAACTCTGTTTAGTATGGAAGCATTTTACAGCATCCATTCATTGCAGCAATCAATTATCAGTAAAACAGACCAATATTTATAAAATGTGGGGGGATGGCAGGTTCATAGAACATGCTAGTTGCTTTGCGGTTTTACCTCCTCTAGATAATAGAGGCTTGTAATCAGTTGACTAAACAAGGAATTTATTTATCAAAATATTAAATCCAAGCTAAACAGCATTCAACCCTAAAACATACTGCATCTCAATATAGGAATAAAAGAATCAGTACATTTTCTTTTCTCAACTTTAGTCTTTCTAGGAAAAAATATAATAGTGATCAGGAGAAACTTTTGTTCAGAACTACAACAAAGCATTCAAGGCCTAAATTTGAACTTTGAACCGTTTTACTCCAGTGGTGCGAGTCCGTGCTAAATTGGGTACCACGTGTGATTCCGGTTCATCTTATCACAGACTCTTGTCTCCTCTTTTGTGGGTGGATGACCTTGCAGTGTCTTACTTCCCTTGGCCCAGGTATGCTAAAAGCTGGAGGATTAAACTACAGTTTACATACCTAATGGGAAAAATAGACTTTATAAAACAGTAGTTATTCCCAGGTCATCTCTGACCTGGCTAGCTCTTCCAGGAGAATACTATAGATTAGAAAAGAGCTAGGCTAATAGGAGGCTCTTCAGTGTGCTAGGAATTAAAACAAAGACAACGTGAGCTAAGTCAACTGAAGTATGGGCTTTCGTAAATACATTATATGTATATTAGTATATCACTACTCCAGGACATTTTGCCAAGACACTGGAGTACACTTTTACCATCATTAAAAAGTAGTTGAACTTGATTTAGAGCTGAGCTGATCTGTGTTCCACCAGAGTATCTGTAATATTTATGTTTACAAACCAGCAGAATGAATGAATCAATGAAATTTGAGAAATAGCTGAAAATAAGAAGCCTATACTTCCTCTGATTTATAGGGAAATGTCCTCCTCACATACCCAGGCAAAAGGTGTCTCTCTTACCCTGACCGTAAAGTACTCCTTTTATAACATTTCATTCCAGCAGAAGGCCTTGCTGGCCAGTGTGAAGCAATCTTGCAACTGCACAAGAACTGTGAGTTATAAAAATACTTAAGCGTTTTCTGCAAAAGCCACCTGACCGGAGTGTAGAAAATGTCATTAAAATAGATTGAGCTACCCTCCCTCCTCATCTGTGGGCGTGTCAGTACACATCATATAAGCAGTAGACCTGGAAATAGGCAAATAACCGAGTGTGCATGTTCAGGCAATTCTTCCTTCTCAACAGGGCAAGTGTTAGGTATACAAAGAAGTGTTAATAAGATCACACCAAATACAACAGGTTTACGTAAGTAAAATACAAATTCAAGGGTTAAAATCTCGTCAGTTTAGAGCTTGGCACATCAGAAACATTGTGTATAAAATCAGGCAAACTCATCTTGTCCTGACACAGTTGTAAGTGCAACATTTGAAAAATCAGTTAAGCACTAAAAATGAAACAAATAACAAATCGGTAATAATTTTGTCCAAACTAAATGAAAAAAAAAAGATGCAGAATTCTAAAATATAATCTGATTCCCAAAGAAATGTATTTTATCTATTGTCTTAATATTTCACACAGCTATTAGATTCATGTCTGAAATGTGAATGTCATTTGCTTCCTCTCTGTATGATCAAGGGTAATTGGCATTCAGTGTATGTTTCAGCATCGCAACTAAAGACACACTGTTAGAGCAGGTTAGACTACAGACTCTTGCCACCTCCTTTTTTTCCTTTTTTTCCCCTTCTTCCCAAGGCACATTAAAGTCCTCTAGCCAAAGAAAAACAACAACAACAACAACAGCAACAACAACTTCTTGCATTAAGAACACCAGATAGGACTTCTGAATTATGTCTTGGGGCCACTTTAAACAGCTAAACCACCAACAAAAAGCACAAAAATGCAGGGGTGGGGGAGTGGCAATAACTAGACCATGAAAAGGATACTTGTTTAAAGAATGTGAACTGAAAAAGACAGAGCGTGGCCTATTTCCACCCCAGTGGGGAAAATGCACATTGGGCTACTCACATTTGAAGTCTGCAAATGACTGCAAAGGCACACCCCTAGTATTAATGTGGGGTGATATATAAATAAATTGTGATAAGTAGGTAAATTTGCAAACTGGTGTCCTTGAATACTGATGATTGTATTTATTCTAATTCCATTGCTTGGAGTCAAACAGTACAAGCCTAAATCCTCCTTGCATATTAGCCCTCCCCATGTGTGAAGATAAATAGTTAACATTTGTTTAGCATTTGACAGGTGTCAACCCCCTTTTCACAGGACTTCTATTTACCCATTGTTTCCTTGTAACAGTTGTATGAAGTAGAAATATCAAGATCATTTCTATTTTTATTTTTATTTTTTTTAATGTTTATTTATTTTTGAGAGAGAGAAACAGAGTGTGAGCCAGGGAGAGGCAGAGAGAGAAGGAGACACAGAATCTAAAGCAGGCTCCAGGCTCTAGGCTGTCAGCACAGAGCCTGGGGCTCGAACCCAGAAGCTGTGAGATTGTGACCTGAGCTGAAGTCAGACGCTTAACCGACCGAGCCACCTAAGCGCCCACATCATCTCTATTTTTAAAAGAAGCCAACAAAAACAGAGAACTTCCATTATTTGGTCAAGTTACACAGTCAGTAAGTGGCATAGGTGGAATTAAATGCAGGCTGCCTGGCCCCAGGCTTGTCCAGTTAACCACTGTGCGGTACAGCTCACACAGTAACTGCCCCCACTTTCCCTGCTGCCAAAATGTCCTGAACATGCCCAGTGGCTTGGTCTCAAGTAATCCATGATTTGATAGGCTTTACCTCTGAATCAAGTTAAAGTGCAGAAAATTCTGTGCTATATAATATGATCTTGGATCATTGGAGGAATTCTTTTCACACTATTTGTCCTGGGCTTTCACTGTGCGACAATGTAGGTAGCATATGGAACCTGTTACTTTATTTTTTGGAGAGGTGTTTTTGAGGACGTTGCTTTCATTACTACTCCGTATTTGCCACATGAAGAGCCATATGAGTCATTGTTCTCAGGACTACCGCCATGAAGAACCTAAGTAATTTGCATGTACTGTTTTTTGTTTTTTTTTGTTTTTTTGTTTTTTTTTGTCTTTTAGGATATGACAGATTAATAACCAAATTTTCTAAATGGATGCCGGGAAACTCTAGAATTGTAAAGACCATGTATCCACAACAACCCACACAGTCATTAAAAGTTGCATTTCTCTATAACCATTAGCTCCTTTAATACTCTACTTGCTCTTGACATTTTATTCTACTAAATTTCAATCTCTTATATATATTTATATAAGCTACCTGAAAACAGTTGTGGGATGAAACAGGGAAGATAATCAATCAATCAACCCATAAATTATTTTGATTTGGAGTTACCTCGTTTTCCCTGTCATGGTCTTTTTTTTTTTTTTTTAAACTTTTAATTTATTTATTTTAGAGAGAGAGAGTGAGAGAGAAAGTATGAGCAGGGGATGGGCAGAGAGAGAGGGAGACAGAGAATCCCAAGCAGGCTCCTCACTGTCAGCACAGAGCCTGATGTGGGGTTTGAATTCATGAAGTGTGAGATCATGACTTGAGCGGATATCAAGAGTCAGATGCTTAGCCAACGGAGCCACCCAGGCGCCCATTTCTGTTACTGTCTTCTAATGCATTATAGCATGTGAACACAATTTGAAAAGTAGTATCCAGAACTAACTTTGAAATTCCACACGTACTCTAACCATACTCTTAGCCTTATTCCCATTTGCTTTGATCTACTTTGGTAAGAAGATATCATGTCGTTTGTGTCTAAGTTCTCTTAGCTCATTTTTTATGAGATTCGAGTATTTTATAAAAATTATAAGGATATATTCAGTAAATTCCTGTTTAGATAAGCATTTTATTGTTTTGCTTTTTGTTTTGTTATTTATTTTTTTATGGAAGTATAATTAACATCTGTTATATTAGTTTCAGGTGTACAGTATAACAGTTCAGCAATTCTGTACATTTTTCAGTGCTCATCGTAATCCCCTTTTAATCCCCTTTATCTGTGTGTACTCTTAATCCCCTTTATCTATTTCACCCACCCCCCACCCAACCTCCCCTCTGGCAACCACAAGTTTGTTCTCTGTATTTAAGAGTGTTTTTTTTATTTTTAAATAATTCTTCTCTAACTCTCTACCTTTGTGGTTTGATGGCTTTCTTTAGTGACATGCTTGGATTCCTTTCTCTTTATTTTTTTGTGTATCTCTTACAAGTGTTTGATTTTTGGTGACCATTAGGTTCGTGTATAATATCTTCTGCATATAGTAATCTATATTAACTTGATAATCACTTAAGTTTGAACCCATTCTAAAAGCACTAAAGTTTTACTTCCCATCCCATGTTTTATGTATGTGATGTCATAGTTCACATTCTTTTATTCTGTAAATATACTGACTGATTTTTATAGATATAATTGATTTTATTGCTTTTGTGCTTTAACTTCCATATTGGTTTTATAAGTGATTGATGTACTGCTTTTATTATGTTTGTATTTACCTGTGAAATTTTTTCCTTTCATAATTTTCTTACTTCTTATTATGGCCTTTTCTTTCCACTCAAAGAACTTCCTTTAACATTTCTTGTTGGGATGGTTTAGTGGTGATGAATTCTTTTAACTTTGTTTGTCTCAGAAAGTCTTTATTTACCCTTCTTTTCTGAATGATACTCTTAATAGAGTATTCTTGGTTGTAGGCTATTTTCCTTTTAGTACTTCGAATTTATCGTGCCATTCTCTTCTGGCCTCCAAAGTTTCTACTGAAAAATCAGCTTATAGCCTTATGGGGTTTCCCTTATATGTAACTGTTTTCTTGTCTCTTGCCGCTTTAAAAATTCTCTTTATTACTACTTTTTACCTTAATTATTGTGTGTCTTGTGTACCTCCTTTGTTGCATTTGTTGGGAGTGCTCTCTGTTCCTCCTTGATCTGAACATATGTTTCCTCCTCAGGTTAGAGAAGTTTTTTTCAAATAAATTTCTGCCTCTTTCTTTCTCTGTTCTCCTTCTGAGAGCCCTATAATGTGAATGTTATTACACTTGATGATGTCACTGAGTTCTCTTAACCTATTCTCATTTTTTTTTATTATTCTTTTTTCTTTTTGCTGTTCAGCTTGGTTGCTTTCTATCACTTTGTCTTCCAGCTCACTGATCTGTTCTTCTGTCTCCTCTAATCTACTATTAATTTCTTCTAATGTATTTTTTATTTCATTTATTGAGTTCTTCATCTTTGATTGGTTCTTTTTTATATTTTATATCTGTTTGTTGGGAGTCTCAATGATATCCTCCACTCTTAAGTCCAGTGAGTATCTTTAAGACTATTACTTTGAATTCACTATCAGGAATATTCATTATCTCCATTTATTTAGCCCTTTTGCTGTAGTTTTGTTCTGTTCTTTCATTTGGGTTTCATTCCTCTGTCTCCTCATTTTGTGTATAAGCACATTTTTAAAAATTAAAACCTATTGCAACACCATGTTTATTGTTTCTATAATCAATAAATTTATCGACAGGCTCTTCAATTTATTTAAAATCTTAGGCAGATAAATCTAAACAGGGCCAAAGTGACAATATTTTCCAAGAATGAGTAGATGAATACATATGGGTGTGAGCTGTGTTATACTTGCATAGATAATGCTCCAAGGCACGAAAGAGCTCTTAGCTTTGTAAATGTTATGTCAGCCTAGCAACACCATCATATCAATTTAAATTAGAGAAATTAATACTAATTATGATTAAAGGATCTATTATTTTTGTTACAATTTTATTCTAGAGACATAGTTAAGTAATTTATTGTGGGTTATAGACTAGCATCAAAAAACTTTCAAAATTAAACATGATAGGAATGAAAAGGTGAAATTTACCTGTGAGCCTGAATATATCAGAACTTTAAAAGTAATTTTTAAAAAGGCATAAAAGAGCAAGGAGGAAGAGAGAATACATTACTGTCTGTCTCATGGGAGATATGATAAAGCATGTTGTAAAGTAAAATATGGTTTGATCTCTATATAAGTTAACTTTATTTTGTTCAGGGTAATTTAGGGCACCTGGCTGGCTCAGTCAATGGAGTGTGCAACTCTTGATCTTGGGGTGGACTCTGGGTTCGAACAGGTATAGAGATTACTTAAAAATAAACTCTTAAAAGCAAAATTTATATCCCACGTTGAGACTTTTAAAATATTTTAAATATATTTATGTTAAGAAAAGTGGTTTCTGTTTATATTGCAATGGAGAATAATCCACATTTTATTTCCATTGTTATGGATATGATATTGAATATAGTTAAAGAGTAGAAGTGGATTGATTTTTTTTAACTTTGGTAAGTGCATTTTGCAGGAGATAGGTAAGTAGATAGATAGAAAGACAGACATTTAGGAGATTATGTATTTGTGTCTAATCATTAATGTAAAAGGCAAAATCCTCATTCTTCCAGAGACCAAGAGGGAAAGTCTGACTAAGGGTAATACAAAATGAAAATATAGACTGAATTTTTCCAAGAATTTGCTGAATTTTAAAATTATATTTAAGATTATTACCAAGACAATGCTAAATTTTATTTAATTTTTATTATTTATTTACTTTATTATTTATTTTAATTATTTTTGGGGGTCTAGTAATTTTATTATTTAATTATTTATTTTTCATTTATTTTTAAGTTTATTTTTATTTTTTGAGAGAGAGAGAGAGACAGAGTGTGAGTGGGAGAGGGGCAGAGAGAGAGAGAGACAGAATCTAAAGCAGGCTCCAGGCTCTGAGCTGTTACTACGGAGCCTGATGCGGGGCTTGAACCCATGGACCATGAGATCATGATCTCAGACAAAGTCAGACACTTAACTGAGCCACCCAGACGCCCCTTAATTTTTTTAATTTTAATTAAATACAATTTAGTTAACATATAGTGTAATAATAGTTTCAGGAGTAAGTGACTCATCTCTTACAAATAACACCCAGTGCTCACCTCAAGTGCCCTCCTTAAGGCCGATCACCCATTTAGCCCATTATCCCCACCCTATACCCTCTAGCAACCCTCAGTTTGTTCTCTGTATTTGAGAGTCTCTTATGGTTTGGCAATGCTGAATTTAAAATACTCAAATTTAAGCAGGGAATGTAGGGGGAGACTAAACTTGATGTAAAGTGATAAGGAAGAAGAACTACACTATAATAACTAAAATATATTACTTTATAGAATGGATCATTATTGAAGAATTTTTATCTTGGTAAAAAATACACGTTTTGCCACCCAATAGTCCTGACATTTGTAAATGTAACTATATAAGTTAGTTTTTAATGCTACCACACAAAGAAAAAGTGTTTCTCTGACTTTATTTTATCAATGAATGAAATAACAGAATCTTCCTTAAGTATTTATTATTCTTTTAGATGGTCAGACAATGTAAAGTTTTAAAGGTAACACATGTACTTTTTGATATATTTTTTTTTCTTTGCATGAACCCCTTAAAATAAAGTAAACTTCATCATGTTCAACCCATGGCACACTTTAGGAAATATTGGTCCTTCTAATTAGTAGAAACAAGTTTATTGACAAAACTATAGGAAGTAGAAGTCCGACTGACAAACATATTGTTATTGGAGAAAACATTTTTATCTATAATCTATCCAGAGTCTAAAGTCTTCCAAACAGAATATGAAGAAACTTAGTCTTTCTCTAACTTTTGAGATTATATTCTGTGTCTGATTATAGATAATTCCAATCCTTAAAAGTCAGCAGCAAAAAACTTGATCGGCAGCATTTTAATTTCTATGCAAAGGACTGTATGTTAAGAAACCACTTATGTGGGACCTTAAGCCATTTAAAACTAACATTTTATGGACAAGAGCTAAAGATGATGGTATTTTTCTAAGTTGTGACACAAACATTAATTGTTGGAATTTGGAAATACTGGAAATAAAAGAGAAATCACGAAATGAAAGAAAAACCCACAAAATATTAATCTGTCCTTTGGTTTACTCATTGGATGCATAACATGTAAAATCATTAGTGCTAACATCCATTCAGTATTTACTTAGCATTACTCTGTGGTACGCACTACTTTAGGCACTTGTAATACGTAACTGAACCTAAAACTTTGCCTTCTTTTTGCCTTCTTTTTGTCCTGCCTGGTTTATATTCTTTCTTCTTTTCTATCTTACTTTCTTTTGCATATATTTACTTTTATTCTCAGCTTCTTTTTACCAATGGTTGTACAGTTTTTATTGTTTGAGTCATTAATCTAGACCTGTGCTGTATCTAATAGGGTGACAACTAGGCATAGGCGACTGTTAAATATAACTTAAAATTTAATTTAAAATTCAATTCCTCAGTTTCACCAGCCACATTTCAGCAGAGCCAACAGAATTTTATGATGGATTGGATGGATGGATGGATGGATGGATTTTCTAACAACTGAGATGAGAAAGACTGTGCATGGAGATTAGTAATTATATTTGTACATGTTAAACTAAGGATATCTATTTGACCTCTAGGTGGAGAAATTGGGGGCAGGGAGTGAGAAGAAGTGGGTATTTGGCTCTACAAGTCAGGTATTCAAGAGGGAGGTTTGTTTGAAATTTTTAATTTGGAAGTTAACAGCATACAGATGATAGTAGAGCCCGGATGAGATGACTGAAACTGCAAGTGTAGACAGAGAAGAGAAGATAAACTGAGACACACCAAAAAGAAATGTCAGGTAAGAACCTGAGGAAAGGGTGTAGGTAGGAGAGCGATGTCCTAGAAGCCAAGTGAAGGGTATGTACCAAAGGGGCAAAAGTAATCAATTTTGTCAAGTACTTTGATAAGTCATCTATGATGAGAATTGGAAATTAAGCATTGGATTTAGCAACCTAGATGCAACTGACAGAGCAATTTCTGAGGAAAATAAGCGTGAAAGCTTGATTAGAGGGTGTTTAGGAATGTATTGGAGAGGGAGTTTAGAAACAGGGTTTATGGGGCGCCTGGGTGGCTTGGTCGGTTAAGCGTCCGACTTCGGCTCAGGTCATGATCTCGCGGCCCGTGAGTTCAAGCCCCGCGTCGGGCTCTGTGCTGACCGCTCAGAGCCTGGAGCCTGTTTCAGATTCTGTGTCTCCCTCTCTCTCTGCCCCTCCCCTGTTCATGCTCTGTCTCTGTCTCAAAAATAAATAAAACGTTAAAAAAAATTATTAAAAAAAAAAAAAAAAAGAAACAGGGTTTATAGGTGACTTTTTGAAGATTTTTGCTGCAAATCGGATGGTAGCTAGCAGAGTAAATGGAGTCAAGAGAAAGAACCTTTTCAATCAGGAAACAGCTTGTTTGTATGGTGAAGGGAATGATCCAACAGGGAAGGAATACTGGTGACGTAAAGGGAAAAGAGAATTGAATTGTTGGAATGGGGCACTCTTCCATTAGCAGTGGATAGTAACAGAGATCATACATGAACAAATAGATGCTAGAGGGTGTACATGAGGTGGTAGAAATTTGTGGAAGTTCTCTTCTGAATGCTTGCTTTCTTCAGTAAGGTAGATCATTGAGAGTGAGCATAAGGGAAGAGATTTGGGGGATTAGGGGTTAAAGAAGAAAGTGGAATATAAGCACTAAGAATTTATGATACATAGTGGCATTGCTTGGCAATACCGAGAGTCCTTTTGAGGTCCAAGATGCAACGTAAGATAAGTCCACAGGATTGTGTGAGTTTACCCCCAGCTTTCATTTGTGCAGATACAGGTGTGAAATAGGGCAGAAAAGCATTTAACATGGTTGTGGCTTTGCCAAACTGGTATGATATAGACGTATAGGCAAAGAAATTAATCTCATAGACAAGGGAGTTACTTAAGCTGTGTAAAGCATCGAGTGAGGAACAACAAATGATAAGATGGTAGCATCTAGAGCACTGGTTCTCTGTGTGTGGTCTGGGCATTTCTGAAGATTCTCTGACATTCTTGCCAGAAATCCAAACTATTTTCATAACACTAGTAAGAGGTTACTTGCCTTTTTCACTTTCATTCTCTCATGAATCTACAGTAGAGCTTTCCAGAACTCATTATGTGTGATACCAAACAGATTTAATACAGAAACAGATATGAGAATCCATCTGCCTTCTTTTAGCTAGACATGAGAGATTTTCAAAATGCAAACAGTCTACTTTTCTCCATTTTTTGTTTGAAAAATGTAGTCATTTCCCAAATGCGGGAATTGTTGCTAAAATGGGTATTTATGTTTATGTACGATCAGTTTTTTATTGCTATTTTAATAAACTTTTAAATTATTTTGTAGTTTTTCATTTTAATTTACAATGCAACAACAGCAACCAAAAAAAAAAAAAAAAACAATAAATATCACCCACATAATGATAGCTTTTTGGCATCTTCAGTAATTTTTAAGATTGTAAAGTGTTCCTAAGACTAAAAATCTTTTGAATTGCTAAATTACAGTAACTGATAAGTTAAAAATATGGTTGAAATCATAGTAAAATATGGAGTGGTCTGGAAAGATAAGAGGTATTGATAAAAGAGTAGAATGCATGATACTAAGGTTTGGAAGAGATTAAAGTTATTCAATGCAAGGTCTATAGCAATAGTAGCCAATAACATTTTCTGTGATGATAGAAATGCTCTACTTCTGGGCTGTGTATATAATGGTCACTAACCACATGTGGCTATTGAGCACTTGAAATGTAGATCGTGAAACTGAAAAATGAAAATTTAATTAATTGTATTTAATGTAATAAATTTAAATATAGTCACATATATCTACCACATTGGGCAGTGCAGTATGAGACTGAATGGCTGAAATAGGTTAGAGGACAAAACTGTTGGAGAAGAATCCAGCAAACAGAGGCCAGAGGGTTGGAAGGATCAGCTCTGAATGTATTTTGTACATTGGAATCATCAAGCATTAATATATTAATAATCAAAGTGACTAATTTTCATAGAGCACTTAGTATGTACCCAGCTGATACCTTCACACATATTTATTCATTTACTCATTACAGTAGCTCTGAGATTTAAGTACCCTATGTCTGTTTTACAGATGAGGAAACAGACATGTGCCTATTAGGTAATGTATCATGCATGCACGGTGACATACAGGGAAGTTGAGGCAGATTTAAACCCAGCTACTCTGATGTTAGAATCTGTTCTTTTAGACTGTGCATTAAACTGCCTTTCTTATTTGAGGTTGTCTTTGCTAGTCGCTAAGGCAGAATCCTACTTAAGGGGAAGCACTTAAGAAGCACTTCAGGCAAGACTTCACCAAAAGAAAATATACCATACAAACAATTTACAGGTGTGGCCTGGAAAATGCTCAGTGCATTTTTGAACCTCACCCTGAGGTGTATTGGTGGCTTAAATTCCGTTTCCAAGGGAGGGTATTGACCTCACTGAAGTCACATTTTCCAATTGAGCTAATTAGCCCTCCTGGCTATTTTAGTAGCGCTGATAACTATAAACACTGGTAGGTATTTGTGATGATAACATGGAAACACTGCATAGACTATTTCTCAGGGTACATTTAAATGTCTCCAGGCAGGAGTGGCGTTCCTTTGTCAGGCCATGAGACAATGCAACATTAATTTTACCAAGTCCTTATCAATACCAGATGATAGATTTACATTTTGCTCTGAACACATTTGGATTAATGGTAAATTATAGACAATCTTTAAAGAATCCTGAAAACAGAATAAAATGATAACATAGTACAAAGAGGACTTAAACTCCTTTTTATCAAAGTGTTAAACTAAGAAAACATTAGAAATATTAATTGCTTTGAAGGAAGTATTTCATTTCCTTCATTTTTATTCCTATGTTTTGTCAAGTATTTAACATCTAAAGTAGTTACTGAATCAGAGAGGAAGAAGACTTGGAGAGTGCCAGCACTTAAAACAGGGGCTGTCCTAATGGATTCAAGCTATAAACAATTTAACAACCATGTAGATAGGAATTATTACTGCAAAAAGTGGTACTATAATTGGAAAGTAGCATACTTGAGAGTTAAAGTCAGTAACCGGGACTAACATACAGGAATTCCATAACTGCTGGTTGAATGTAGTACCTTGGACACCGCCCTAGTCAATGGAGATCTACAGGTGAACAACAAAGACATTGTCTCTGCTTTCAAGTTAAAAAGGTATAGTGTTAGAAAGTTAAAGAGAACCCGAAATACTCAACCTTCTAGGAAGACTGAAATATTTGATAGTGAAGAATAGTTACGAATATAAATAAAAATCTTACAGATGTCACTTGAAAAAAAATGAGAGTAGTTTCTAGGAGAAATTTGTCAAAGGAAATGTGAGATTTGTATACACTGGAAAACAATCTTTAAAGCCCTGATATTTTTCTCTGTCTATTCAGTGACTCTAATATGATGTCGGGAGTTATTATACCCCTTTGTGCCTTTTATTTTTCCATCTGTCAGGTTATCACAATGAGTGATAGCAGTTAACAACTCTCAAAAGCATCGTGAACCATGCTCACACTTCAAAGAGTTTTGGAAATAAATTTTACTACTGTTTATTACCATCACAGTCTGGTGCTGCTACAAGTTAGGCAAAATTTTATTGCTATAGTACATTTAATATGAATATCAACATACAGAACAGACATCATTATCTGTTATTCAAGCAGCTATTTCTAGCTGTGGTATTTATTTACAAATAAACATTCTAACCAGTTGTTATATAAACATCTCGAGTTATTTACGTTGTCTGACTAGTTCATATGAAACTCCTCTGGTTACCCAAACAAATGATAGATTATTTTGCTTCTTTATCAGGGCAATATGCTTGTTGAATTTCTTTCATAATGTGTAGGTTGATGAACCATTATGTCCATGTTGCACTCAACAAACACATTTGGTAGTGGCATGTACAGCTACAATTAAATTGACGTGGAGTATATACGGGCATATACAAGTGATTTTTGTGACACAGCACTTAAACATTTAATTGAAGAAGCAAGAAAAATGAAGCAAAGTGTATAACATAGTCATATCGTGTAGTGTGATAAATACAATTACAATAAAATTAATGAACATCATAAAATAAAATATACTTTATTATTGATTTGTGTAGTTAGATGACTGGCTGTTTTGTTTGTCCTAAGTCTTAGATCTATCAATTATATTCTCTTTAAGTGCATTTTTGTGTGGATATTTCTTGATGCATACTTAGCTTATTCTTTGCTTTAGTTCATTATTGTTGTAGAACTCCATTATGAAAATTAGAATGGTTTCCTTTGGTTATCTACTTTTTGCCTTCCTATTTGGAAGTTTCTGCATAATGTGTCTGTGTACCCTTGTTTATTGTATGGGTAATCGGCACTTGTGATAGTCAAACTCTGAAGAGATAGTTTTGTTGTGATAGTATTTATTTTTTAATTTAGATTGCCGTTCAGCCTAAAATCTTCATGTTGTCTGATCACCTCAATTGTTCTCTATAAGAAAGCTTATGTGGGAGAGTAACAAACTATTTTGTAATAGTAGGTCAAAATAAAATGGCCTTAGACATAATATTTTCAAGTTATGATGCCATTCCCCCCTTTTCCATTTAAGAATACAACTTCCTAACTGATCTAAATGTTTGTATCGGCAAACTCAGCATCATATCACATTCAAGAACAGAAAGTAAAGATTCTGGCTGAGCAACATTTCCGCATGACCTAAAATACAAGAAGATTCTCACCTTTTAGTATTTTCATGAATGTGTTAGAATTAAAATTTTTTTAATGTTTTATTTATTTTTGAGGCAGAGAGAGACAGAGCATGAACAGCAGAGGGTCAGAGAGAGAGGGAGACACAGAATCCGAAGCAGGCTCCAGGCTCTGAGCTGTCAGCACAGAGCCCGACGCCAGGCTCGAACTCACAGACTGTGAGATCATGACCTGAGCCGAAGTCGGCCGCTTAACTGACTGAGCCACCCAGGCACCCCTAGAATTTTTAAAGTTACAGTATATTTTACCTTAGTTTTATTTTATGACAATTGAATCCTATTATTAAAAGAGAGCTAAGGGGCACCTGGGTGACTCAGTCAGTTGAGTGTCTGACTTCAGTTCAAGTCATGATCTCCTGGTTGGTGAGTTTGAGCCCCGCATTAGGTTCTGTGCTGTCAGCAAAGAGCCAGCTTCAGATCGTCTGTCCCCTCCTGTTTCTGCACCCACCCTGCTCACTGTCTCTAGAAAAAATAAATAAACATTCAAAAAATAAAATAAAGGAGAACTACAAATTAATGATCTCTTTAAAATCATAAGTAAGGTGAGTTATTTTTAAAGGAAAAAAAAAACATGAGCTAAGTCTATCCTTTTGTGTGTTAAGCTTTTGTATCTTTTGTCTCTTGTAGGATTTGGTTTATTGAGCTCTTTATTCCCTAGCAGTAAAAGAAAAAACATTATCTTCATCTCAAAGCATTTCTCTGTAATAGTAAGACAGCTTATTTTCTATATATTTGGGGATTTTCCATATGCAGCATATACTGAATCTCTAAATTTCTGTATACTTATATTAGACAATTTATTATTATTTTTATAGACAAGGTGTATATATACTTAACTTTTAACACTTCACAAACACGCAACATTCAAAACACACACATGGGGTGCCTAGGTGGCTCACTGAGTTGAGCATATGACTCTTTATCTCAGGTCAAGTCGTGATCTCGCAGTTTGTGAGATCAAGCCTGAGTCAGGCTTTGCACTGACAATGCAGAGTCTGCTTGGGATTCTCCCTCTCCCTCTTTCTCTCTTTCTCTCTTTCTCTCTTTCTCTCTTTCTCTCTTTCTCTCTCTCTCTCTCTCTCCCCGCCCCTCCCCTGCTCACGCTCTCTCTCTCAAAATAAATAAATAAACTTGAAACACACATGGGCACGTGCACGCACAGAAACAGAGATTTAACCATTTAGTGCCTTTTAACCTTACACTGGTAATTTGTATTGTTGTGTTATACTCATATTACTGCTGCTATTACTTTGAAGAGTTTTATTCTTTGATGAGCAACTCACACTTTTGAGGAATTTGAGGATAGAAGGAGATTGGGACTTTTATAAGACAGAGCCTATAGATTATAAATTTTAACAGTAATCAAATTAGCGAAACTTTTTCTTATCAAATGACAAAAATCATGGACTGTTTAGGACAGCGCTTGGCACATACAATGATTGACATTACTCTTATTACATCTTTTTGGGGGATTATGAGGTTTATTTATCTTCTTTATTGATTCTTTTTTTTAACATTTATTCATTTTTGAGAGAGAGAGAGAGACAGAGTGTTAGTGGGGGTGGGGCAGAGGCAGAGGGAGACACAGAATCCGAAGCAGGCTCCAGGCCCTGAGCTGTCAGCACAAATCCTGATGCAGGGCTTGAATTTACGAATTGTGAGATCACGACCTGAGCTGAAGTCAGATGCCCAACCGACTGAGCCACCCAGGTGTGCCTTCTTTATTGATTCCTTATGCTGATCAACTTTCCTTTGGCTGAGAGTGGTACGACACAGTGGACTGGCTAAAGTGCCAGAGGCTTATTCCTGACCAGATCAGAGCTGAGCTGAGCATCCAAGGGAATTTCTCCCAGAACTGACTCTCATATGCAGAGATTCTTCATCTTCAGTGATTTCATACTACCTTTCCTGAATCAAATTTTGTCTTTCCAAGCCTAATCCTTCAAGAGATCTCAGCTAGCCACGTGGTTTCAACTACCTGTATACAGTTCGCAGACTGACCCTGAATTTGGAGGGTACTTGTACCTGCCAAATAGAATACTGTTCTGGGAATAGGCTTTTAATATTTTATTATTTTCCTGTGGGTAATAAACTGTAATCATATAATAAACTATGTCTTAGATACCAAGTAGCAGCATAGAAGAGTTGTTAACCAGATAACAAACCAAAACATTGGATACATATTTGATCACTCTTCTTTTTTAAAAAAGACTTCTAAGAAAGTTATCTTTATAGTAAAATCTACAAAGAAATTACGGAGTTTACTAAAGGAAAATTCTGGATAAAGTATTCCATCTTTTCTTTGTCTAATATAAGTGTTCTCAGTATAGGTCAAATGATTGTGCCAAAATGCCAAAATCTGTGGTGATGTCACCTAATGAGCTACGACAAACCCAGGACAATGCCAACACAGATCAACAAGAACTTTGGTGTATTAATTGCCAAAGCATCTTATTTCAGACTGCTTAATATTAGACTCTTTGGAAGCAATTTAAGTGTAGTTTGCGAGTTCAGAAGAAAGTCAAAGAAATCAATAAACTCAGAATACAAAGTTCTCTTTCGGAAAGTTCATGTAAATGGAGAGAATAACTTTCTACTGGTTTTTGTTTTTGTTTTTGCTTTTGTTTTTAAGAGCAAGAGCAAGTGCAAGTTGGGGAGGGACAGAGGGAAAAGGAGAGAGAATCCCAAGTAGAATCCATGCCCAGCACAGAGCCCGATGCAAGGCTCAATCTTACTACCGTGAGATCATGACCTGAGCTGAAATCAAGAGTTGGATGCCCAACTGACCGAGCCACGCAGGCGCTCCAAGAATAACTTATAAGAGGGAAATTCCTGACTTCACGGAAGCCACTTCAAGCAATATTTGTTCATACTTTGGTTGTATTTTCGTGTCCCAGTTCTCCTGAGTAGCTAAATTCACAATTATCATTAGAATTCTCAGAGCAAGCTGTGATTCTACATTTTGGTCTGGGCTCACGGAGTCCATTGAAGACTGATTCTCTTTTGGGGCTTAAGAGACTTTCTGGTTGAAGAAAGAAGGGGATGTTCCAAAAGATGAGTTATTTTGTTCCTTTATAATTTAGATATTCTAATTCCCTTGTAGTTTCATGAAGGTCAGAGATTAGCAGTTATGCAATTGACATTTCACTCAAGCACTAATGAAATGTTTGGTATGTAACAAGCTTATATACTTTATTGAGAAAACAAATCAAATAAATGACATTATTTTCCATTCTTCCCTTATTTAATTTCAATAATAATAGGGGATATACTATTAAATTTTAATAATCCAATTTTAATATAATATGAAATATACTTTATATAATTTTTATTTTGTGACTATAGTATGTTAATAGTATATTATGATGTACTACAAAGTATATGTTATAGCTAATATATTTTAGAAGAATGTTATATACCATTCATTATAAAACATTGACTAATAAAATATATTATTTCGTTTTATAATTGTATTAAGTATAATTAATTGTGAGTGAATTATTTATTGAGCCTATATGTAATATCACATTAATATAACCGCTTTAAAAGCTCAATTGAAGGGTGCCTGGCTAGCTCAGTCAGTAGAGCATGCGACATTTGATCTTGGGATTGTAAATTCAAGCCCCACATTGGGTGTAGAAAATACCTAAAAATATACTGTTTTAAAAAATAAATAATAAAAGCTGTGTTGAGTACTCATTATGTGGTAGCTACTGGGTTAAGCAGTATATAGTTCCTAATATAATCCTCAAAAGAACTTCTGATGTATTATTCCCATTTTACAGAGAAGGAAATTGAGTCAGATTAAATTGTTTGCTCAATGAGTGGAAGAGCTGGAATTCAAATCAAAGTATGTTTAATTCTAAAATGACTTCAGTGGACACATCTCTGTCTTACCTACTCATACATTTCGTCCTTCTAAGAAACACCAGTGCACAAATCTGCATTTTTAAAAGAGTGTATTTAGACTCCCAAGTGAAATCACCCAGTGTGTCACCTAACACACAAAAGCTCTTATCTCACAGCATCACCAGAATAATTATAATTATTTTAGATGACACGTGAATACTTTTTATACATTATATGTTACGCTATATTTGGAATAGTGAAACTGCTTCCAACAGCTCCCTTCACCAAGGAGAAAAACAGACGGATGCTAATATGGCTCATCATCATCATTTTTCTTAAATTCCAAATTTCAGTTGATATTAGAGTAGGAAAAGCAAGCTAATTAAAGTAGAAAAATCATTCGATTATTTTAATGCCCAAATGACAGCACTGACGGTCTGTTACCAAATGTCATTCTAACACTGGGAGTTTCTGAAACTATTATATTTAATGGAAGAGGGTGTGGGAAATGTGTAACAGGTATTGCCAACTCTATCCAGTCTTAAAGCTACCTGCTCGGCTTTGCACTCTGATGTTTGAGCCCTGGGACATCAAAGGGGACAGAGGCCTGGATACAGTCTTCTGTTGATAAGGGAGCCCATAGCTAAAGCTTGGAGGTACACTAATTAGCTCAGTGGGAGTACACATCACTGAACACCTTGTAACTGTGCCTTCTGCCAATCAGTATGTCACCAGTAATATTAACTGGCTGCAATTAGTAAATTATGTCCCAAATTATTTCAATGCTTTTCGAAGGGACAGGAAGTGTGTGTGTGTGTGTGTGTGTGTGTGTGTGTGTGTGCATGTGCATGCTTATTTTGCTACAGTGTTCTGGATGTGTAGCACCGTCTCTCTTTGTTCTTTTCCATTCCTGTAATTAGATGAAGAGCGTTACTTTTTGACACGAAACAGGGGAAACCTTCCAAGATGATCTTTTCCTAAATGTGTGTCTATTTTTCCTAGATAGGGTTCTGGTTCCCTAAATCCTTTTGTTCATCTCCAAAAGTAGAGGCTTGCCATGTTCTGCTCTATCTGAATGGAAGCATTATATTTTATATTTATTTCCTATGTACCTTTTTTTCTAAAACCTCAGAATAATTCCAGCCAAATATTCCATTGAATGCCAAGAAACCAGGAGTATAAATATCTAATTCAAGTAATTATCTCCCAGGCAATATTCTTTCAAGAAATGACATGTCAGTTCTTTGTGAAAAGGATTAAGTAATTTAAGTGTAAAAACTCTAAAATAGATAGTTAAGACTTTCCAACTTTTAAAAGTATTGTGTATTTAAGTTGAATTTAAAATGAGATATTAAGATTAAAATCCCCATTATGCATTAAAAAAAAACAGTAAGAATCATATCTGTAAGGACACTAAAGACTTTTATTTTACTGTTGAAAGACACCTGTTCATTTAACTTGTAACAATGAAACATCTGTTTTTCAATTAGTATTTATAATTTAATGACATCCCAGAAAATAATAGGAAAGGAAAAAACACCAAGATATCAGACATAATATCTTTCCATTCTGAAAAAATCATCAATGAATATACTTCTATGATAAGTTGTTACCCAAGAAAATGGATGTATTATAACTCAAAATTCCTAAAGCATAAAGAAAACCTTTACATAGTTTAATTCAAATTTTAAAAAACTTGTAAGAATATAGCACTTATCAGTTCACCTGAAAACTTTAAAGTTGCTATAGCAAATATATAGTTCTGTTTATAATCTTATTTAATAAGACTATCCATCTGAGGCAGGCTCAAATGTCAGTGGTTAAAGATAATAATGTATAAGATTACTAATAAAATAGACATTCACTTTAAGTACAGCAATTGGTAGAACAAAAGGTAGGGAATTTTTTGGTTTCTTTTTATCTAGAGTCCAAATTTCTGCAATGGGCACTATCCTGTGTTACCTTTTTAAGATAAAGGATTTCAGTGACATTGACCAAACAGAGTTGGTCACACCAGCATGGCTCTAAAGATATATGACCCAAAGGCCTCCAAGAGATGAGACAACTGTTTTCAGTCTCCACTTTGGACATGCATATAGTCCTTAGGAATCTGCAAAGAAAATGGCTGGGAAATAAAAGCTTAAAAATCAACACTTTTGTAGTTAAGGCTTATAAAGTTAGTGAAGAATAAAACAATTTTTGTTACGTTGGCTTTTGTTATTAAGCATAAAGATTTGACACAAGATTTTAAATTTAACTTTATGGGTGAATTGACTTCATCAGTTAATCAGGAGTCTATATCCATACACATAATTTTCATAGATTTGTTAATATAGCTACTCCATAAGAGTAAAGAATGGCAAACCTTGGGGCACTTGGGTGGCTCAGTTGGTTGAGCGTCCAACTTCGGCTCAGGTCATGATCTTGCAGTTCGTGAGCACGAGCCCTATGTCAGACTCTGTGCTGACAGCTCAGAGCCTGGAGCCTGCTTAAGGTTCTGTGTCTCTCTCTCTCTTCCCCTTCCCTGCTCATGCTCTGTTTCTCTGTCTCTCAAAAATGAGTAAATGTTAATTTTTTTTTTTTTAAGAATGGCAAACCATAAGGGATAAACAAGACTAAACAGATCTTCGTTAGGTAAGGCCAAGGACTCACAAATAGAGTAAGGGCTCTAAAACATAAAATAATCCAAATACCCTTTATATTTGATATTTTAATATATCTTTGGCTTATTGATGTTATAAAATATGTGAAGCTACATATAGTATACTGTACACAAAGAAGTCTGATAATAGGAGAGTATGTAAATACGAGGTTATGATTCCTTTTTACTGTTGTCTCTACTATTAGAAAACACAGCCCTTTCGTTCTCCTTTTACTCTAAAGCAATCATGTGTCAGGAAAGGTAAATCTTCTAACATGAGGAAAAGCTGCAAAACTTTTGTGTACCACTGATGGATTTCAGTATGAAGTCAAACTAAGTTAAAATAGCGAGTAGTTCACGAATGCCCCATGGGGCTCATTCAGTTAAGCATCCAACTCTTTTTTTTTTTTTACATGTTTTAATTTCATAGTTTTATTACCCTGGTATTTTAAGTTATTTTTTTTCAATACATGAAATTTATTGTCAAATTGGTTTCCATACAACACCCAGTGCTCATCCCAAAAGGTGCCCTCCTCAATACCCATCACCCACCCTCCTCTCCCTCCCACCCCCATCAACCCTCAGTTTGTTCTCAGTTTTTAAGAGTCTCTTATGCTTTGGCTCTCTCCCACTCTAACCTTTTTTTTTTTATTTTCCTTCACCTCCCCCATGGGTTTCTGTTAAGTTTTCAGAATCCACATAAGAGTGAAAACATATGGTATCTGTCTTTCTCTGTATGGCTTATTTCACTTAGCATCACACTCTCTAGTTCCATCCACGTTGCTACAAAGGGCCATATTTCATTCTTTCTCATTGCCATGTAGTACTCCATTGTGTATATAAACCACAATTTCTTTATCCATTCATCCGTTGATGGACATTTAGGCTCTTTCCATAATTTGGCTATTGTTGAGAGTGCTGCTATAAACATTGGGGTACAAGGGCCCCTATGCATCAGTACTCCTGTATCCCTTGGGTAAACTCCTAGCAGTGCTATTGCTGGGTCATAGGGTAGGTCTATTTTTAATTTTTTGAGGAACCTCCACACTGTTTTCTAGAGTGGCTGCACCAATTTGCATTCCCACCAACAGTGCAAGAGGGTTCCCGTTTCTCCACATCCTCTCTAGCATCTATAGTCTCCCGATTTGTTCATTTTGGCCACTCTGACTGGCGTGAGGTGATATCTGAGTGTGGTTTTGATTTGTATGTCCCTGATGAGGAGCAATGTTGAGGATCTTTTCATGTGCCTGTTGGCCATCCAGATGTCTTCTTTAAAGAAGTGTCTATTCATGTTTTCTGCCCATTTCTTCACTGGATTATTTGTTTTTCGGGTGTGGAGTTTGGTGAGCTCTTTATAGATTTTGGATACTAGCCCTTTGTCTGATATGTCATTTGTAAATATATTTTCCCATTCTGTTGGTTGCCTTTTAGTTTTGTTGGTTGTTTCCTTTGCTGTGCAGAAGCTTTTTATCTTCATAAGGTCCCAGTAGTTCATTTTTGCTTTTAATTCCCTTGCCTTTGGGGATGTGTCAAATAAGAGATTGCTACGGCTGAGGTGAGAGAGGGTTTTTTCCTGCGTTCTCCTCTAGGGTTTTGATGGTTTCCTGTCTCACATTCAGGTCCTTTATCCATTTTGAGTTTATTTTTGTGAATGGTGTGACAAAGTGGTCTAGTTCCATTCTTCTGCATGTTGCTGTCCAGTTCTCCCAGCACCATTTGTTAAAGAGACTGTCTTTTCTCCATTGGATATTCTTTCCTGCTTTGTCAAAGATTAGTTGGCCATACGTTTGTGGGTCTAGTTCTGGGGTTTCTATTCTATTCCATTGGTCTATGTGTCTGTTTTTGTGCCAATACCATGCTGTCTTGATGATGACAGCTTTGTAGTAGAGGCTAAAGTCTGGGATTCTGATGCCTCCTGCTTTGGTCTTCTTCTTCAAAATTACTTTGGCTATTCGGGGTCTTTTGTGGTTCCATATGAATTTTAGGATTGCTTGTTCTAGTTCCGAGAAGAATGCTGTTGCAATTTTGATTGGGATTGCATTGAATGTGTAGATAGCTTTGGGTAGTATTGACATTTTGACAATATTTATCCTTCCAATCCATGGGCACATAATGTTTTTCCATTTCTTTATATCTTCTTCAATTTCCTTCATAAGCTTTCTATAGTTTTCAGCATACAGATCTTTTACATCTTTGGTTAGATTTATCCCTAGGTATTTTATGCTTCTTGGTGCAACTGTGAATGGGATCCGTTTCTTTGTCTTTCTATTGCTTCATTGTTAGTGTATAAGAATGCAACTGATTTCTGTACATTGATTTTGTATCCTGCAACTTTGCTGAATTCATGTATCAGTTCTAGCAGACTTTTGGTGGAGTCTATCAGAATTTTCCATGTATAATATCATGTCATCTGCAAAAAGTGAAGGCTTGACTTCATCTTTGCCAATTTCGATGCCTTTTATTTCCTTTTGTTGTCTGATTGCTGATGCTAGAACTTCCAACACTATGTTAAACAACAGCGGTGAGAGTGGACATCCCTGTCGTGTTCCTGATCTCAGGGAAAAAGCTCTCAATTTTTCCCCATTGAGGATGATGTTAGCTGTGGGCTTTTCATAAATGGCTTTTATGATGTTTAAGTATGTTCCTTCTATCCCGACTTTCTGAAGAGTTTTTATTAAGAAAGGGTGCTGAATTTTGTCAAATGCCTTTTCTGCATCGATTGACAGGATCATATGGTTCTTTTCTTTTATTAATGTGATGTGTCACATTGATTGATTTGCGAATGTTGAACCAGCCCTGCATCCCAGGAATGAATCCCACTTGATCATGGTGAATAATTCTTTTTATATGCCGTTGAATTTGATTTGTAGTATCTTATTGAGAATTTTTGCATCCATATTCATCAGGGATATTGGCCTGTAGTTCTCTTTTTTTACTGGGTCTCTGTCTGGTTTAGGAATCAAAGTAATCCTGGCTTCATAGAATGAGTCTGGAAGTTTTCCTTCCCTTTCTATTTCTTGGAATAGCTTGAGAAGGATAGGTATTATCTCTGCTTTAAACGTCTGGTAGAACTCCCCTGGGAAGCCATCTGGTCCTGGACTCTTATTTGTTGGGAGATTTTTGATAACCAGTTCAATTTCTTCACTGGTTATGGGTCTGTTCAAGCTTTCTATTTCCTCCTGATTGAGTTTTGGAAGAGTGTGGGTGTTTAGGAATTTGTCCATTTCTTCCAGGTTGTCCAATTTGTTGGCATATAATTTTTCATAGTATTCCCTGATAATTGTTTGTATCTCTGAGGGATTGGTTGTAATAATTCCATTTTCATTCATGATTTTATCTATTTGGGTCATCTCCCTTTTCTTTTTGAGAAGCCTGGGTAGAGGTTTATCAATTTTGTTTATTTTTTCAAAAAACCAACTCTTGGTTTCATTGATCTGCTCTACAGTTTTTTTTAGATTCTATATTGTTTATTTCTGCTCTGATCTTTATTATTTCTCTTCTTCTGCTGGGTTTGGGGTGTCTTTGCTGTTCTGCTTCTATTTCCTTTAGGTGTGCTGTTAGATTTTGTATTTGGGATTTTTCTTGTTTCTTGAGATAGGCCTGTATTGCAATGTATTTTCCTCTCAGGACTGCCTTCGCTGCATCCCAAAGCATTTGGATTGTTGTATTTTCATTTTCGTTTGTTTCCATATATTTTTTAATTTCTTCTCTAATTGCCTGGTTGACCCATTCATTCTTTAGTAGGGTGTTCTTTAACCTCCATGCTTTTGGAGGTTTTCCAGATTTTTTCCTGTGGTTGATTTCAAGCTTCATAGCATTGTGGTCTGAAAGTATGCATGGTATGATTTCAATTCTTGTATACTTATGAAGAGCTGTTTTGTGACCCAGTATGTGATCTATCTTGGAGAATGTTCCATGTGCACTCGAGAAGAAAGTATATTCTGTTGCTTTGGGATGCAGAGTTCTTAATATATCTGTCAAGTCCATCTGATCCAATGTGTCATTCAGGGCCCTTGTTTCTTTATTGACCGTGTGTCTAGATGATCTATCCATTTCTGTAAGTGGATTGTTAAAGTCCCCTGCAATTACCACATTCTTATAAATAAGGTTGCTTATGTTTATGAGTAATTGTTTTATATATTTGGGGGCTCCTGTATTCGGCGCATAGACATTTATAATTGTTAGCTCTTCCTGATGGATAGACCCTGTAATTATTATATAATGCCCTTCTTCATCTCTTGTTACAGCCTTTAATTTAAAGTCTAGTTTGTCTGATATAAGTATGGCTACTCCAGCTTTCTTTTGACTTCCAGTAGCATGATAAATAGTTTTCCGTCCCCTCACTCTCAATCAGAAGGTGTCCTCAGGTCTAAAATGAGTCTCTTGTAGACAGCAAATAGATGGGTCTTGTTTTTTTAATCCATTCTGATACCCTATGTCTTTTGGTTGGCGCATTTAGTCCATTTACATTCAGTGTTATTATAGAAAGATATGGGTTTAACATCATTGTGATGTCTGTATGTTTTATGCTTGTAGTGATGTCTCTGGTACTTTGTCTCACAGGATCCCCCTTAGGATCTCTTGTAGGGCTGGTTTAGTGGTGACAAATTCCTTCAGTTTTCGTTTGTTTGGGAAGACCTTTATCTCTCCTTCTATTCTAAATGACAGACTTGCTGGATAAAGGATTCTCGGCTGCATATTTTTTCTGTTCATCACATTGAAGATCTCCTGCCATTCCTTTCTGGCCTGCCAAGTTTCAGAAGAGAGATCAGTCACGAATCTTATAGGTCTCCCTTTATATGTTAGGGCACGTTTATCCCTCGCTGCTTTCAGAGTTTTCTCTTTATCCTTGTATTTTGCCAGTTTCACTATGATATGTCGTGCAGAAGATCGATTCAAGTTACGTCTGAAGGGAGTTCTCTGTGCCTCTTGGATCTCAATGCCTTTTTCCTTCCCCAGATCAGGGAAGTTCTCAGCTATTATTTCTTCAAGTATACCTTCAGCACATTTTCCTCTCTCTTCCTCCTCTGGAATACCAATTATGTGTATATTATTTCTCTTTAGTGCATCACTTAGTTCTCTAATTTTCCCCTCATACTCCTAGATTTTTTTAATCTCTCTTTTTCTCAGCTTCTTCTTTCTCCATAATTTTATTTTCTAGTTCACCTATTCTCCCCTCTGCCTCTTCAATCTGAGCCGTGGTCATTTCCATTTTATTTTGCAGCTCGTTTATAGAATTTTTTAGCTCCTCCTGACTATTCCGTAGTCCCTTGATCTCTGTAGCAATAGATTCTCTGCTGTCCTCTATACTGTTTTCAAGCCCAGTGATTAATTTTATGACTATTATCCTAAATTCACTTTCTGTTATATTGTTTAAATCCTTTTTGATCAGTTCTTTAGCTGTTGTTATTTCCTGGAGATTCTTTTGAGGGGAATTCTTCCATTTTGTCATTTTGGATAGTCCCTGGAGTGGTGCGGACCTGCAGGGCACTTCCCCTGTGCTGTCTTGAATAACTGGAGTTGGTGGGCGGGCCGCAATCAGACCTGATGTCTGCCCCCAGCCCACCACTGGGGCCACAGTCAGACTGGTGTGTACCTTCTCTTCCCGTCTCCTAGGGGCAGGATTTACTGTGGGGTGGCATGGCCCGTCTGGGCTACTTGCACACTGCCAGGCTTGTGGTGCTGGGGATCTGGCGTATTAGCTGGGGTGGATAGGCAAGGTGCACGGGGGCAGGAGTGGCAGGCTTCGCTCGCTTCTCCTTCGGTGATCTGCTTCTGGAGGGGCCCTATGGCAGCAGGAGGGAGTCAGACCCGCCGGAGGGATGGATCCGCAGAAGCACAGCGTTGGCTGTTTGCTTTGCACGGTGCAAGCAAGTTCCCTGGCAGGAACTGGTTCCCTTTGGGATTTTGGCTGGGAGATGGGCAAGGGAGATGGCGCTGGTGAGCACCTCTGTTCCCCACCAACCTGAGCTCTGTCATCCCGGGGCTCAGCAACTCTCCCTCCCGTTGTCCTCCAGCCTTCCCACTCTCCCAGCAGACCTGTTAACTTATGACCTCCCAGATGCTAAGTTGCACTTGCTGTCGGAACACACTCCGTCTGGCCCCTCCGCTTTTGCAAGCCAGACTCGGGGGCTCTGCTTGGCCGGCGGGCTGCCCCTCCTCCCCGGCTCCCTCCCACCAGTCCATGGAGCTTGCACCGCCTGTCTGCCCTTCCTACCCTCTTCCGTGGGCCTCTCATCTGCGCTTGGCTCCGGAGACTCCGTTCTGCTAGTCTTCTGGTAGTTTTCTGGGTTATTTAGGCAGGTGTAGGTGGAATCTAAGTGATCAGCAGGATGCGGTGAGCCCAGCGTCCTCCTACGCCACCATCTTCCCTAGAATCAAGCATCCGACTCTTGATTACAGCTCAGATCATGATCTCATGGTTCCTGAGTTCAGTCCTCTCATCAGGCTCTGCACTGACAGTGAGAAGCCTGCTTGGGATTCTTTCTCTTTCCCTCTATCTGCCCCTCCCCTGCTTGCATGTGTGTGTGCACACTTGCGCTCTCTCTCTCTCAAAAATAACATTAAAACAACAACAAAATAGCAAGTAGTTCAGGTATTTTTTTTTTTTTTTTTGTATATTAAGAGGGAGAAGTGAGTGGACAAGATTCCTAAAAAATTGAAATCAGGATTTGCTAAGCAAAACATGACCTCATTATGTGGCTAAAGTATAATGTTCAAGTATTGAAAACATGCTAGGTAATTTAAACAGTAAAGATTCCATAGTTGTGGTTACATAGTAATTTCTACTTTGGCCATGAATTTTATTTCAGAACCACTAGATGACTGAGGCACCTGTGTGGTGCCTGACTCTTAATTACTTACTCTTAAGCATCTGACTCTTCATTACAGGTTACGTCTTTATCTCATGGTTCATGAGATCAAGTCCCATGTAGGACTCTGCTCTGACAGTGTGGAGCCTGCTTGGGATCCTCTCTCCCTCTCTCTCTCTCTCTCTTTCTTTCTCTCTCTCTGCCCCTCCCCTGCTCACACACTCTCTCTCAAAATAAATAAATATTTTCAAAACAACAGCAACAGCAACAGGAACAACAAAACACTAGACGACTAACAAGAAGTTATGTAGATTTGCATATGTGTATTTTGTTAGATGCCGTATGTATTCTTATGATGCATTTTTCGAACTATTAGAGCAAATTTGTATAAACCAATGGCAAATAGAAGGTTCATGTATAGACATCCCCCTCCACAGTTGTAGTTTATATGCCTTAATTTGAAGTTAAAATGACAAAAAGGAAAAGATGAGCTGCTAATTTCTTGTTGAGAAAATGAGATCCCTTTGCAAAATTGCTCATTTACAAAAGTACTTGAGCTGAAAATGTGAGATATCTAATCAAGGGACTAAACACAAAGGAAGTAAATTAAGGATTCTTAATCCCAACTGTGATCTTAATTTTTAACTTAATTTTCTTAAATTAAATATATCTTTCTATAATTTAGTTTCTTCAGCTTTAAAAAGGTCATATTAATTTTACCAATTGCCACTTACAAAAATAATGTTATCACTTCAAGTCAGAAGTGTGTTCATATAAATCTTAAGAGTTCAGTACAAAGCTTAATGAATAGTATCACTACCTATAACAGTTTCTTGTTTTACATAGAAGGTTTAATCTAGAATTTAACTATATTTAATGTATTTAATAATAATATTGCCATACACTCTAAGACTTTGGGGCCAGATGTTTTTTTTTTGTTTGGTTTTTTTGGGGGGCAGGGGGAGAATTCAGGATTTGCAGATTTGAAAATGTTAAACGGTGTATTTGCCATATGTTATGTCATATTTTCTCTACAATCTAGAACTACAATTCATAATGAAACTCCTCAGAATGCCTGCAGTGAAAAATATATTATTTGCCCTATGAGTAGTCTTAATATCAATTCAGGTTAGATATTGTCACTATGTGAATTGTAGAAAGTCTATTATTTTCAAAGTATTTTGAATTTCAGAATTATGGATCAGTAATATTTATCATTTTATACACCGTTTGTTTATTCCCTGTTTAATCCTCAAAACAATCCTGAATGCTACTTATTCCACTTTGTAGATAAGGACATTGAAATTCGAGAAAGTGGAACAGATTTGTGGATTCAAAGCCCCATTTGACTGACTCAGCCATATTATCTTTCTGCTAAGCTGTCCTACATCAGAAAAGCAAAGTGAAGGAATAATGTGGATGGAAAAGACATTTTTTCAAGCTGAAGGAAGAAAATATTTAAACCTCTTCCTACATTTAGAAATTATTAGGGAGAAAAAAGGTGTTAGATTTGTATAAATTTTGTAACTGTGAAAAAGCACAGGATATTTTTTGACCTTAGTCAGCTTTGGATTCGAATCCTGAGAAATCTGACATCTGCTTTTCCGATTATGCACTCTGCTATTCTGGAGGGTATACATTCTGTTTTTGAAAAATGTAAGATTTGGTTTGATATATCAGTTTGCTTAATCACACTCCTGAAATCTCAGTAATAAAATGCATAACAAAGAAAGTTGTAACAGAAATTTGGAGCTAGACTTGAATGAGTTTAAATCTCAATTTACTAACCACATACCTTGAATAATCACCAAATCTCAGATCTTTCATTGAAAAGTGGAATAATAATAGCTATCCATCAAGATTGTTTTGTGGATAAAGGAGATGGTAAGTGGTTAATAAATAGTTTGTACTCAGTAAATGGTACTCATGATAAGTCCCATTTTTAAAATGAGGAAGAAAGAACATTAAATAAGGTGATTGCCCAAGGAAGTAAGTCCTGAATCATCTGGCATCCAATTTTGTTAAACAAAAGGAGAGACAGATTGAGAGATACAAAGCTGTTCTTTGAGGAAATGAATGATACCTTTTCACTTTATTTCTTGAAAAGATAAAAACAAGGAACTATGTTAATGCATACCTCAGAGTCCCTCAAGAGGTTGCAGTCAAGCTTCCTGGCATCTTGAGTGGCACAATCATCTCAAGGCTCATAAATGGCTGAAGAATCAGCATCCAAGCTCATTCACATGGGTGTGGGAAGGCCTGGTTTTTATGGGCTGTTGGACCAAGGGTCTCAGTTTCTTTCTAGCTGTTGTCTACAGACCTTCCTCAGTTCCTTGCCAATGGACCTCTCCATAGGGCAGCTCATTACGTAGAAAGTGGCTTCTCCCAGAGCAAGTGATATAAGAGCAAGAAAAAGAGGGCAAGAGAGAGAATGTCCAAGATAGAAACCATAATCTTTTATAACCTGAACTATGAAGTGACATACCATTACTTCTCCATTGCATACTGATCATGAGACCAACTCTGGTTCAATGTGAAATGGTATTACATAGGGTATGCATTCCAGGGGGGAAGGTTATTGGGGACTGTCTGGGAGGCTGGATAGTTTTTGGTGCATCCTCAAAAAAGTACTGAGAATGCTCAAGTAGAAAAAGTTATCTTCATATTTGGGAATCCAACGTGTATGCTGAAGTAATACGTTAAAATGCTTATCACAGTATCTGCCATTATTGGTATTCAATAAATAATAATTTCCTTCATTTTTTGAGTTATATAATATTAAATAAGAAATTCAGCTCTTTGGGAAAGTCTGTAGTTACATAAGCTTCTTTATTTTGCTATTGTGAAGTGAAAATAAGAACAAAAATATCGAATTGTTGCAATTATTTCATAATAACCTTTCTATAAGCCAATATTGGACATGTTCTTATTCTAATTGTTGCATTATCTAATTTTGCATTATCACCCAATGATTTATCTTAAGGACTTTTTAATATTCTTATTTATTTTTGAGAGAGAAACTAGAGAGAGACAGAGACAGAGTGTGAGTGAGCAGGGGAGGGGCAGAGAGGGAAGGAGACACAGAATTGGAAGCAGGCTCCAGGCTCTGAGCTGTCAGCACAGAGCCGATGCAGGGCTTGAACTTACGAATTGTGAGATCATGACTTGAGCCGAAGTTGGATGCTTAACAGACTGAGCCACCCAGGTGCCCCTATTTTAAAGTTTTTTTTTAAAGCCACGTCCAACTTGTGAGGGCATTTTGTATTTTGCTAGATATCATGTCAACACTCCGATCAACTGGACAAACAAAAGCTGCAATATGTTGTAGTGTAGCAGGATTCTCCCACACAGAGTCTTGACACTCACGCTTTTCTTTCCAGGAAGCAACTTTATTTCCTGCTGGCACTGCTCAGTGGGGTTCATACTCAAAGAACTGAGCCCCGAACACCATGTGGCATAGTTTTTTATACATTTTTACTTTTTTGTCTCTCATATATGGTAACACACAAACATGTAGTCTGATTAAGTGATCTCCTGTTACAAGGTTGTGAGGGATGTTGTCACGTGAGTGTAACCAGGTTGCCTTGAGGTTTTTTGTTTTGTTTTGTTTGTTTGTTTGTTTGTTTGTTTGTTTGTTTTTCCCACAGGGCGGGGACCCTACCATAGTAGGGCTTTTCTTTCACTTGGCTCGAAAGGCAAGTGATCAAGTAAATGAAGGACTTACTCTAGGCATTTCATTATTTAGGACAAAGGACTGGTTTCAACCTCCACTCTATGTAGAGGTGGGATTACTAGTAGTCTGCATGCTTTTGTGACTATCAGAATTGTACATAGTTAAGCTTCTGATTTATGGAGCAGTGAGCCTGCAGTTGGGCCTTTGTGAAGCCATATTTTAACTTAAAAAGGTATTGTTAAAACTGCTCAACAACACAAATCAGAACAGTATAAACAAATGAATTTTGTATGTAATAGAAGCCCAGTGCTCAATGGTGCTTTTATTTCCCAAACACCACGTATATAAATGCTAATTGATAATGGTAGATCTGAGCTCTTCTTCCCATTTTGTATGATAAATGTTATAGAAATTGCAGAGAATACACCAATCAATGTATTGAATGTAGTGAATACGAACCCCACATCCAAGTTTGGTGAGGCTGTGGTTTCTAGAAAGGGAGAACTATAAACACAAACTGCATAATGAGACATGCCAGTCATACCCTGGAGGTCTGAGCCTGGATGCAAAATAATTAGCTTAAGCACTTGTTTGAATTGGTTTTGAACAAATGCATTGTTCAAAGTGACTGCAATTTTCTTGTTCCAGGAAGAGCACACAATTAAAATTTGAGTGTATGAGGGGGGAAAAAAAGGCCCAGTTTGGAGTATTGCTGGATGATAAAATAATCTAAAAAATGTTTAATCTCAGAGATCTGTTTTTCTATTACTACCCCTCCCCTTTTCTTTCTAATCAAATAATAGGGAGAAGAAACTCAATTTTAATGAGTTAATTTTCTGTGTCTGGCTTTTGACATATCTTGTTCAAATATTATGATGCAAATATTATGATGAGCTATGCCTTTTTATTACAAATAAGGAAGATTAGGCTCTGAGACATTAAGAAATTTGCCTGAGGTTACAAAGTAACAAGGAAGCCAGATTGGTCTGACTCCAAATCCTATGTTTTTAATCCACTCACCCTTCTGCATTCCTGACTGTTTGAAAATATGTTGGTGATCATCAAAAGAAGCCACCTCAGTGTCTGAGTATTTATCATTAAGAAAATGAATTTAAAATATATCATTTTATGGTGTTCTGTAAAACATTGCAAAAGAATTAAATATCTTTTAAAATAACAATAGTTATTCATAACTTTATCACTATGGAAAACTAAAGAATATATTTGAATATATTTTTTAAGTTCACAGATTTTCATGGCATAGAAATTCATTACTCATAAGCTTGGCAGTTTTCCACAATAAAGATTTATATGCAGAGGTGGAGTGTTCCTATTCTTCAAGGAAATAAAAATGATTAATCAACCAAATGATCTTTCTTCTAGTAAAACATCTGGTGTTGTATAAATATAATAAACATTAGAAATAGGTTGGCTGCTGTGAGCTTTGACAGATCACTGTGAAATAGAGGGAGAGGTCCTTCTCTATTCTAAATATAAAATTTAACAAAAAATCCTCTTACCATCTGGTTCTGGACTAACATTGGTATATACACTGCTCATTGATATTTTTCCCAAGTGAAAGATATTCCTCATCAAATTGTGGAATCTATTCTCCTGGGGTGTATATAATTAACTTGTTGAAATTTAGATACTCTAGAGACACAGAATCATTACTTCTGAAAGACCATACTGACAGCCAAGTAATAGAATAAGTCATCCAGTAAATTTACAGTTGAAAAGCTTATATAAGGTCAAAATTGGTAACTGGATGAAATTACCTGGGATAATTGAGAGATCAGATGTAGATCAGATGTATTAACAACTTCATTTGCATGAATTATAGAACTATATTACCTATATAATATGTTAAAATGTATTTTATTATAAATAGTTAGAAATTAAAGTTTGCTCATGAATTAAAATTGATTTTCTTTATATACAACTGAAAATATTGTATAGCTTAAAAAATTAGTCACACTTGGCTTTTAACAACCAAACTTGAAGACACTAAATATAATTTTCTTAAATATACAAATTATAAAACCCAAATTCTTAATTATAGAATAAGGCATATTTCACTTTATTAAATCTTCATCAAATACACTGTTTTTCACACCATTATCAAATTAAAAAGATATTAAAACCAAGTAGCAAAATTCAAAATATAAATGCATTTTCACCTGCCAAATGAAAGTGTCCCAGACTTAATTATACAGATTTTAACCCTTTTTTTTTCTTTTACTGATGTGTGCTTGACATATATATTAGTTTCAGGTGTATAACATAGTGACTTGACATTTGTATACACTGAAAAATGATCACAATAAGTCTAGTTTCTCTTTCATCATGCTAAATTACATAAAACACAATACAACATTATTAACTATGGTCACCATAATGTACATTACATCCCCATGACTCATTTATTACATGACTGGAGTTTGTACCTCTTGACACCCTTCTCCCATTTTACCTAACCCCCAAGCCCCTCCCCTCTGGCAACCACCAGTCTGTTTTCTGCACCTATGGTCTTGTTTTGTTTTGTTTGTTTTGTTTTTAGATTTCACATACAATTGAAATCATACAGTATTTGTTTTTCTCCGACTTATTTCACTTAGCATAATACCCACAAGGTCCATCCATTTGTCACAAATGGCAGGATATTTTTTTTTATGCCTGAGTAGTACTCCATTGTGTGTGCGTGCATGCGTGTGTGTGTGTGTGTGTGCATACCACATCTTCTTTATGCATTCATCAATCAGTGAACACTTTGGTTGTTTCCAATCTTGGCTATTGTGAATAATGTTGAGGTGAACATAGGGGTACATGTATCTTTCCAAATTAATGATTCCATTTTCTTCACGTAACTACCCACAAGTGGAATTGTTGGATCATATGAGAATTCTATTTTTAGTCTTTTGAGAAACCTGCATTCTATTTTCCATAGTGACTGCGCCAGTTTACATTCCTACCAACAGTGTAAGAGTTCCTTTTTCTCCATACCTTTGTCAATACTTGTTATTTCTTATCTGTGTGGTAATAGCTATTCTGGCAGGTATGAGATGATATCTCACTGTAGTTCTGGTTTGCATTTTTCTGATGATTAGCGATGAACGTCTTTTGTGTACCTGTTGCCCATCAGTTTGTTTTCTTTGGAAAAATATCTATTCAGATCTTCTGCTCATTTGTGAATCAGATTGTTTATTATTGAGTTGTAGGGGTTCTTTATGTGTTTTGGATATTAACCCCTTACTGGATATATGATTTGCAAATATCTTCTCCCATTCAGTAGGTCACTTTTTTGTTTCGTTGGTTATTTCTTTTGCTGTTCAGAAGCTCTTTATTTTGATGTAGTCCCATTTGTTTATTTTTGCTTTTGTTACCATTGCTTTTGGAGTGAAAGCCAAAAAAATATCTCCAAGGGTAATGTTGAGGAACTCACTGCCTGTGTTTTCTACTAGGAATTTTGTGGTTTCTGGTCTTATATTCAAGTCTTTAACCCATTTTGAGTTAATTTTTTATATGGTGTAACAGAGTGGTCCATTTTTATTCCTTTGTATGTGCCTGTCCCTTTTTCCCATCGCCATTTATTGAAGAGACTGCTCTTTCCCCATTGTATATTATCCCCTCCTTTGTCATAAATTAATTGACCATATATATGTGGGTTATTTCTGTGCTCTTTTTCCTGATCCATTGATCTCTGTGTGTGTGGGGGTGTGTGTGTGGGTGTGGGTGTATGTGTGTGTGTGTGTTTTCCAATACTACATTGTATTATTAATAGAGTTTCATCATATAGTTTGAAAACAAGGAGCATGATGCCTCCAGCTTTGTTCTTTTTTCTTAAAATTTCTTTGGCTTTTCATGATCTTCTGAGGTTCTCTATAAATTTTATAATTGTTTGTTCTAATTCTGTGAAAAATACTATTGGGAGCATTATAGTGATTACATTGAATCCATATATTGCTTTGGGTAATATTGGACATTTCAACAATATTAATTCTTCCAACCCATAAGCAAGGAATAGCTTTTCTTTTCTGTGTCTTCAATTTCTTCTATCAGCGTCTTATAGTTTTCAGTACAGGTATAGGTCTTTCACCTCCTTGCTTTAGTTTATTCCTAGGTATTTTATTATTTTTGCTGCAGTTGTCTCTTTCTCATAGTTCATTGTTAATGTGTAAAAATGCAACACATTGTTATATATTGATTTTGTAGCCTATAGCTTTACTCAATTTATCTATTAATTCTAACAGGTTTTTTTGGTGGAGTCTTTGAAAGGCTAATCTGTGTATAAAATCTTGTTGTCTACAAAGAGTGTCAGTTTTACTTCTTTTTTTTTTTCCAATATGGATGACTGTATTTATTTTTTTCCCTGCCTATTTGCTCCAGTTTGGACTCCCAATACTATGTTAAATGGAAATGGTGAGAGTGGGCATCCTTGTCTTGTTCCTTATCATGGAGGAGAAATATTCAGTTTTTTGACATTACTTATGATATTAGGTGTGGGCTTGTCATGTATGGCTTTTATTATGTTGAAGCTCATTTCCTCTAAACCCACTTTATTGAGATGTTTTATCACAAATGGGTAGTGAGTATTGTCAAATGCTTTTTCTGCCTCTATTGAGATGATCATTTGATTTTTATCTTTCATTTTATTAATGTAGTATAACATGGCCCTTGTTTGTCAGGGGTTGAATCGTGCTTGCACTACTGGAAATTATGCCACTTGATCATGGTGTATGATCTTTTTAATGCATTACTAAATTTTTGTTGAGGATTTTTACATCTATGTTTATCAGGGATAAAGACTGTTTTAAAACTATTTATTTTGAGAGAGAAAGAGAGAGAGAGAGTGTGTGTGCGTGTGTGTGTGTGTGTGTGTGTGTGTGTGTCTGTGTGTGTGTGTGTGTGTCTGTGTGCTGGCATGCGTGGGAGAGGAGAAAGAGAAAGAGAGAGAATCCTAAGCAGGCTCCTCTCTGTCAGTGCAGAGCCCGATGAGGCACTTGAAGTCATGAACCATGAGGTCATGACCTGAGCCAAAATCAAGAGTCAAATACTCAACCGACTGAGCCACCCAGGTGCTCCATATTTTTTTGTTTTTTGAGGTAGGCCTGTATTCCTATGAGCTTCTCTCTTGGAACTGCTTTTGCTGCACCCTGTAGAGTTTGGTATATTATATTTTCATACAATATTTTATATTTGTATTTCTCTTTTGATTTCTTCATTGACCCTTTGGTTGTTCAATAGCATGTTGTTTAATCTTAACATATTTCTGACTTTTTCAGTTTTATTTTTTGTGATTGACTTCTAGTTTTCTACCACTGTGGTCTGAATGATGCTTGATATGATTTTAATCTTAAATTTATTGAGACTTGTTTTGTCTCCTAATATATGATCTATCCTGGAGAATGTTCCATGTGCACCTGAGAAAAATGTGTATTCTTCTGCTTTTAGATGGAATGTTCTGTATGTCTTTATTAAGTCCATCTACTCTAATGTGTCCTTTAAGGGTGATGTTTTGTTACTGATTTTCTGTCTGGATGATCTATCCATCGACCCAAGAGAGGTATTAAAGTCTCCTAGTATTACTGTATTGCTGTCAGTTTCTCCATTTAGGTCTGTTAATATTTGCTTTATATAATTAGATTCTCCTATGTTAGGTACATCAATATTTACAAAGGCTTCTCTTCTTGCTGGCTTGAACGCTTTATCATTATGTAATGTGCATTTTTGTCTTTTATTCCAGTCTTTGTTTTAAAGTCAGTTTTTTGCTATAAGTATAGCTACCCCAACATTTTTATTTTTGTTTCTGTTTGCATGAAATATCTTTTTTCATCCCTTCACTTTCATTCTGTGCATTTGCTTATGTCTGAAATCTGAAGTGAATCTCTTATATACAGCATATAGAGGATCTTGTTTTATTCATTCAGTCACTCTGTGTCTTTTCATTGGAGAAAATACTCCATTTATGTTTAAAGTAATTATAGATAGGTATGTACTTATTGCCATTTTGTTAATTGTTTTCTTGCTGTTTTGTAGTTCTTTTCTGTTTTTTTCTTCTTCTCTTCCTCTCTTTCTTTGTGATTTGATGACTTTCTTTAGCGCTATGTTTAGATTCTAGTTTCATTTTCTTTTGTGTATCTACTATAGGTTTTTGTTTTGTGTTTACCATTAGCTTTATGTATATCAGGCTGTATATATACCAGCCTATTTCAAGTTAGTAGCAAGTTAAGTTTGAACATATTCTACAACTCTACATTTTTACTCCTTTCTTCCCACATTTTATTTTTCACACCACATTTCACATTTTTATTTTGTGTATCCCTTAACTAATTGTTGTAGTTAGACTTACTTTTACCACTTTTGTCTTTAACCTTCATGTTAACTTTACAAGTGATTAGTCCATGACCTTTACTGTGTATTTATCAGTGATTTCCTCACTTTCATGTGCTTTCTCATTACTAATTAGTACCTTTACTTATCTGCTTAAGATGTTTCTTTAGTGGGGAGTCTGGTGGCTCAGTCACTTAAGCCTCTGACTCTTAATTTTGACTCAGGTCATGATCTCACAGTTCATGAGTTCAAGCCTCACATCAGGCTCTGCGCTGACCACATAGAGTCTGCTTGGGATTCTCTCTCTCCCTCTCTCTCTCTGTCTCCCTATCTCTCTCAATAAATAAATAAACATTAAAAAAAAGTTTCTTTATTTTCTTACATAACTGTTTCAGTGGTGGTGAATTCCTTTAGTTTTTGTTTATCTGGAGAAGTCTTTATCTCTGCTTCAATTCTGAATAACTTTGCTGGGTAATTTGGTTAGAAGTTTTTTGTTTGCTTGTTTTTGTTTGGCTTTTAGCACTTTGAATATATCATGCTGCTCCCATCTGGCTTGCAGTTTATGTGGAAAAATCTGCTTTCAGTATTACAGGGGTTCATTCCCCTGTACATAACAAGCTGTGTATCTCTTGCTGTTTTTCTTTCTTTCTTTCTTTCTTTCTTTCTTTCTTTCTCTCTCTCTTTCTCTCTTTCTTTCTTTCTCCAGGTTTTTATTTAAATTATAGTCAGTTAACATACAGTATAACATTGGTTTCAGGAGTATAGTTATTTTATTATATTTATATTATATTTAAATTATATTTAGTTATTTATATTAACACCCAGTGCTCATCACAAGTGCCCTCCTTAATATCCAGCTCCCACCTCCTTCCCTGCATCAACCCTGTTTGTTCTTTATCATTAAGAATCTCTTATGCTTTGCTTCTGTCTCTCTTCTTTTTTCCCCTTCTCATATGTTCATCTGTTTTGTTTTCTGAATTCCACATATGAGTGAAATCATATGGTATTTGTCTTTCTCTGACTGATTTATTTCACTTAACATGATATACTCTAGCCCCATGCACATCATTGCAGATGCAAATAGCAAGATTTCATTCTTTTTGATGGCTGAGTAATATTCCATATATATATATATATATATATATATATATATATATAGAGAGAGAGAGAGAGAGAGAGAGAAATATATATATTTCTCCATATATATATATGGATATATATATATATATATATGGATATATATATATAAATGGATTCCCATTTCTCTGCATCCTCACCAACATGTGTTGTTTTCTGTGTTGTTCATTTTAGCTACTCTGACAGGTGTGAGGGGGTATCTCATTGTGGTTTTGATTCATATTTCCCTGATAATGAGTGATGTTGAGTATCTTTCATGTGTCAGTTGGCCATCTGGATGTCTTCTTTGGAAAAGTGTGTGTTCATGTCTTCTGCCCATTTCTTCACTAGATTATTTGTTTTCTGGGTGTTGAGTTGATAAGTTCTTTATAGATTTTGGATACCAATCCTTTATCAGATATGTCATTTCTTGCTACTTTTAAGATTCTCTCTTTATCTATAACTTTTCAGATTTTAATTATAATGTGCTTTGGTATGATTCTCTTTAAGTTCATCTCTTTTAATAATCTCTAGGCTTCCTGTATCTGGATGTCTATTTCCTTTCCCAGGTTAGGGAACTTTTCAGCAATTATTTCTTCAAATAATTTCTTTCTGTACCTTTCTCTTTCTCTTCTCCTTCTGGGACCCCTATTATGCAAATGCTGTTCTGCTTGATGTTGTTCCATAATTCACTTAAGCTATATTCATTTTTCTTTTCTTTTTTTTTTTTTTTTCTCTCTCTCTCTTTTCTTTCTCTTGCTCTGTTTGGGTGAATTCCAGTACCCTGTCTTCCAGGTCACTGATCCATTCTTCCACTTCATCTGGTCTGCTTTTGAATCCTTTTAGTGTATTTTTCAGTTCAGTTATTGTATTCTTCAACTTTGTGACTTCCATTTGGTACTTTCTTATAGTTTACATCTTTTGTTGAAGTTCTTACTATGTTTACCCATTCTTCTTCTGAAATCAGTGAGCATATTTAATGGCCATTAATTTGAACTTTTTATCAAACATATTGCTTCCCTCCATTTCATTAAGTTTTTTTTTTTGAGTGGAGTGTTTATCTTGTTCTTTTTTTTCGAACACATTCCTCTATTTCCTCATTTCACTTGACTGTTTTTATATATAGGTGAAAGGACTCATTCCCACTCTTGCAGGAGTGGTCCCGAGAAGGTGGAGTGTGTGTTATTCCGTTCAGTGTGTGCATTGCCCTGGGGTGGTAGCCTGCCAAGAACAATCTCTCCAGTTGTTTCCAGTTGGTCCTATGTGGCCAAGAAATGAAAGCGTCCCTGGTCACCAGAGCCAGGCATTCAAAGGACATCCCCTGTGTGGAGCATGCATGCCTACTAAATTTAGTGGGACAGGGCCATGGGAACACAAGGCTGGAGTGCACCTTCCTGTTGGGTTTAGCATATCAGGGGGGACAGGGAAGGCCTGCTTCATCGTGGGTTTACCAGGTGTATCAGGGTGGGGCCACAGGAAAACAACAGGTCTGGGCAAGCAGTGCTAGCAAGATAGGAGAAAAGTACAAAATTGGTGCCTGCCAGTGCCTCTGTCCTTAGATAGTTCCAACAGACCCCTCCCCCTCCAGCAAATGCTTTAAGATTAACCAGTGAATCTTTTTCACATATTGTGTAGGCACTTTTCAACCTGCTCTTTCTGTATTATCCCCTAGAGTAGACAAGTCTGTGCATGAGCACTCTAAGGGTAATTCTCAGGGTTTTTTATATCCCTTTGTTTCTCCTGGAAATAAGTTCCATTGGTTTTCAAAGTTAGATGTTTGGGGGGATTATTTCTCTAGTACAGGTCCCAAGAGCTGGGGTGCCTGTTGTGGGGCTCAAATTTCTAACTCCTCGGAGATATGCTCTGCTTATCTTATTTGTGAGTTGTTGTAATTTGTTGTGCCAGGGGTGAGTTTTTTTGTGAGAAGGCATCACTACCTTTTCTACCTGTTTCGGTGTGTCGTTTTTCTCCTTTGTTGGAGAGGATTTTGTTCAGCTCGTTTTCAGGAATTTTTCCAACAGAATTGTTTTATGTATAGCTATTTATTTGGTGTGTCCATGGAGGAAAGTGAGTTCAGGGTCTTCTTATACTGCCATTTTGAGTCACCACCCCTATGTTTAACATAACTCTTTTTCTTAACCAAAAGTAATACCTGGTGTTACATTTAATTTTGATGTCACTGAATAAATAAAGCAGAAGGAAATTCTGTCATTATTGCTTTCAAAATTGTTCTTTAGAGCTCTTTTTAACCATATAACTATATACATATTGTACAGTCAGATGAACTTCACATGAGAAAAATGCCCCAGATCACCTTTTATAAATATAAATGCTATACTCAAACAACTACTTACAAGTTCATACTCAATAAATATAACAATAACCAGAAGTCTGAAGGCATATTTTATGATTATTAAGTTATCACAATGAAATGAAATTACCTGGTATTTTGCTGGATAATTCAACTAGAAGTAGGGTAGAGTTGTTCACTACATATTTTCACTTTTTAAGTTTTATTGTTACTAGTAAGAATTTTAGAAGTGAGATAAAGCCATTTAAAAATCAATTTCTAGGGAAAAGTTTTTAGAGATATGTTTATCTAAATATGATACAAAGAAAGAACTAGAAGAAAACAAGTATTGGAAGAACACAGAGCAATGATCAAACATTTGCAAAAATGAATACGTTACATTTTAGTAGATTAAGTAGTTAAGGTGAATGTCCTGCTTAAAGAAGTATTTTCTTATAGAATCAATTTAAGTTGGTCAAACTAAAATTTTAAAAATTGAAATAAGGTAAGAACAAACCTTTATTTTCTCAATCAAATAACAATAACTGGCATTTATTGAATGCTTATTTGTGTCAGGAACTGTAGCAAACCAGCATCTTTTATTCATTATCTCATTACCTTTTGTCTTCCTCTCAGTAGCATGGAATAGGCACCTTAGTTATTTGTATTTCAGAGTTACGGAAACTGTAACATAGTGGGACAGTTCATTCAGATCAGCAATGAAGTGAAAGAGTCAGCAGTGAGATACATTTCTTATTCTGGAGCCCACGGGCTTCGATTCTGTGCCAGGCTGCCCCTTCAAACACATTTGGTAAAATTATGTTCTCATTCAATTGGAAATTACATCCTAAAAATGTCTACTTCTTAGGAAAAAGAAATTGAATACTTTTGAAGAAAGAAAAGAGGCCAAGATCAGAGTAATGAGAAGGAAACAACACTGCTCTGTGAAGCTAGACGTAAGCCTGGAATAAAGGCAGAAAAAGAATGACTATTAAAATAACCAAAGTGAAGAATGATGGGATTTGAAAGCAGAGATGTGATGATAGAGAAAGTGATGAGGGAAAGTATTCAAGAAATATTTAGGAGATAAAATTGGTGGAACTTTGTATGGAACAAATTTGGATATTGGGTGAGGCAGGGTTTGACAGTAAGTCTCATATTATTTCGATTCATTGAAACTTTTACTTAAATCTAACCATCCTTACCCATGTAAACACCCTGAAATGGAATTTTCATGTAAATTCCATAGGGAAGGAAGTTTATGTACCTACAAAAAGATCCAATGCTTTCTTAAATAAAGCTTCTCATCTTCTTACCGTTGAATCTGTGTTATGGACTAAATATTTAAGTCCCCACAATTCATGTTGAGATCCTGCTTCCCAGTATTATGGTAGGAGGAAGTGAGGTCTTTGGGAAGTAATTAGGAATAGATGAGAAAATGAGGGTGAAGCCCTCAAAAGTGGAATTAGTACCCTTATAAGGGTCACAGAGAGCTTGCTTTCTCTCTCTACTCTTCACCAGGTAAGCAAACAAGAAGTAGCCAGTCTACAGCCCAGAACAGTGTTCTCACCAGTACCTGACCATTCTGGTTGGCACTATTTTAAGCCACCCAGTTTATGGTTATAGCAGTCCAAAATAACTAAGAGTCTTCTTTTTTTTACATTGCCGGCACACTCAATGTTGCATGTGAAAAGTATTCCTTTTAAACTCCCTGTGATCAGTGAGCACATTTCCATTTCAGGGGAAGTTTTGAAAGACTAGTCGTCTGTATTACCTCTTGCATTAAATATACATTTTTGAGAGCCTTTTCCTATGGTAGAGTATTTACACATTTGAATCATTACAGAGATAGGTAAGGTTTGTGAAAAAAAGTAGAGATTGAGAAAGTTTATTGCCTGCTACCTATGCCACATTTTCTTTAGATCTTCTAAAGATTTTCTTTAGATCTTTATAACTCTAATAATTCATACTAGAGTTCTCCAGAGAAATAGAATCAATAGGATTCTATTGATGTACTTCAGGAAAGAGATGTACTTCAGGAACTCTTATGATTGTAGAAACTAGAAGTTCAAAATTCCAATAAGAGTTGATGCTGCAGTCTTAAGTGTAAAGGTAGTCTAGAGACAGAATTTCTTTCTTTTCAGGGTTTCAATATTTTTTCTTAAAGCCTTCAACTGAGTGGATGAAGCCCACCATGTTATGGAATATAATCTACTTTACTCAATGTCTACTAATTTAAATGTTAATAACATCTTAAAAGAACCTTTACAACATTTACACTGGTATTTGAGTAGACAAGAGGGCAGCATAGTCTAGCCAAGTTGACACTTAAAATTAACTGTCTCGTCATTCTTCTGGGCCCACCCATTTGTTTCCTGACATTGATGTGCCTTTCACTCTAAAGGCAAATAATTAGTTACTTATCAGTCATTTTATGCTTCCTATGGGTTTTTAATATGTCAGTAAAAAAGTGATTAACTTAGTACACTACATTCTTTCTGATTAGAGGCTAGTGCATCAAGTGAGACCCATCAGAACCAATTTATACTTAATATTTTCTATTTACATAAATGTTATGCCAATATTTATCTGAGATGCAAGAGAATTCTATTTCTAAGCCATGAGAATCATTGATTATATAAAACACTTTGTCAGGGTATTATAATTTTAGGAATGTATACAACAGTAGTTTTCTTTGATAGAGAAGCTAAAAATACCGTTTTTTAACAGGAAATAGATTTCTTTTTCTTATGTACTAATTCATGGCAGAAAAATTATAATTTGCTTTTATTCTATTTGAGGACCCAAATAAATTTTCTTAACAAATAGAGATCAAGAAAGCTTAATGTAAAATGTAACTAACACTGAAATTATATAATTAGATTCTGTTCTGCATAGAATTTTATCAAGCCTTTGATAATATTGATATCTCATGATTATGCACATATGTAAAAGAAGGAAAATTTGTTTTCATCAAAAAAATCTTTAAGAACAGAATTTGAGGGGATCTGAGTGGCTCAGTCAGTTCAGCATCCAACCCTTGATTTCGGCTCAGGTCATTTTCTCACAGTTCCTGAGTTTGAACCCTGTGTTGACTATGTTGACATTGTGGAGCTTGCTTAGGATTCTCTCTCCCTCTCTCCCTGCCACTCCCTGCTCATGCTCACTCTCTCTCTCAAGATAACTAAATTTAAAAAGAGAATTTGAAAAACTAATATACAAATTTGAGGAATTTTTTATTATGAAAATTTATAAACATTTATACAAGTTGAAAACAACCATAAACATTTTAGCATGTATCATTAAAATTTTCAATATTTGTTTATGTTTCCTTTTCATGTAAAATTTATACACAATTAAATGCACAAATATTAACCATACAATTCTATAAATTTTGACAAATGCATAGGAGTGTGTATACAAATAGCTATTAAACATTGCCATTCATCCAAAAGTTCCCTCTTGCTCCTTGCCACTCAGTCTTCACTCCCAGCCTTTAGTAGTTAATCACTGTTCTGACTTTTTCTTTACCATAGACTCCTTTTGCCTATTATAGAATTATACATAATTAGAATCATACAGTTTGTGTGTTCTTTGTGTAAGACTTCTGTCATTCAGCATATCTTGACAAATTTGTGACTATAAATATATTAATGTGTATGTATGTGCTTTCTTTTAGGTTTTGGCATTTTGGCAAGTGTATTTTCATGATTCAGAACGCACCCATTAGAAAAATACTACATACAATGTATCTAATACTAGGTTTTGGCATTTTGGCAAATTTATTTTCATGATTCATTAACACACGCATTAGAAAAATACTACATATAATTTATCTAATACTTGTGAGCACCTATAGTAGATAAGCCAATATATTTCCTTTTTAAATTTATTCAATGGCTGTATATTTGGGAATTTACAGTTTAATTGGAGAAACACGAGTAAGTCAGAAATACCATTCTATTTGTTAAAGTTAGGCACAAACGACTATCAAAGCCACAGACAGCTACATGTAAAAGAATGAAAGTAGGGGTCAAAAGAATGAAAACCTGGTGACTCAGTCAGTTAAGTGTCCAACTCTTGATTTCTGCTCAAGTTGTGATCTCATGGTTCGTGAAACTGAGCCCTGTGTTGGGCTCTGCGCTGACAGCTCAGAGCCTGCTGGGATTCTCTTTCTGCCCCTCCCCTGTGCTCTCTCTCTCTCAAAATAAATAAATGAACATTTTTAAAAAAGACATAAATTAAGATCTGAAACCATAAACTCCTAAAGAAAACTTAGGCAGTGATTTCTTTGAGATTGGTGATAGAAACATTTTTCTGGATATGTCTCCTCAGAGAAAGGAAACACAAGCAAAAATAAAGTATTGGACTACACCAGAATAAAAAGCTTTTTTGCACATTGAAGGAAACAAAGCATACTACTAAATGAGAGTAGATATTTGCAAATGATATATCCAGTAAGGGGTTAATATCCAAAATATAAAGAACTTATGCAATTCAGTGTCAAAAGAAAAAAAGCAAACAAAAACAAAAACCAAATAATCTGATTTAAAAATGGGCAGGGGACCTGAATAGATGTATTTCCAAAGAAGACATACTGCTGGCCACCAAACACATGAAAAGGTACTCAACATCAGTAATCATGAAGGAAATGCAAGTAAAACCCTCAATGAGATATTACCTTACAGCTGCGAAAATGGCTAAAAAAAAAAAAAAAAAAAAAAAAAAAAGATGAGAAATAACAGGTGTTGGCAATGATATGGAGATAAAGGAACTCTTGTGCTGTGTTAATTGGAATGCAAATTGGTGCAGCCACTGTGGAAAATAGTATGGAGCTTCCTCAAAAAACTAAGAATAGAATTTCCATATAATTCAGTAATTCCACTACTGGATGTTTACCCAAAGAAAATGAAAACACTGATTCCTGTATGTACCTGTACATTTACTGCAGCATTATTTATAGTAGCCAAGGTATGGAAACAATTCAAATGTCTATCCATAGATGAATGGGTAAAGAAAATGTGTGTGTGTGTGTGTGTGTGTGTGTGTGTGTGTGTGTGTGTGTGTGTATTTAATGTATATATTTTATGTATATAATACATATAATGAAATATGACTCTGCCATAAAAAATAATGAGATCTTGCCATTTGCAACAGTATGGATAGACCTAGAGGGTGTAACGCTAAGTGAAATATATCAAAGACAAAAACCATATGATTTCACTCATATGTAGAATTTAAGAAACAAAACAAATGGACAGAGTTAAAAAGACAAACAAAAAATAGACTCTTAAATACAAAGAACAAATCCTTAGTTGTCAGAGGGGAGATGGGTGGGGGACGGTTGAAATAGATAAAGAGGATTAAGGGTATACTTGCCATAACAAGCACTAAATAACATATAGAATGGAATCATTATATTGTATACTTGCAACCACTCTAACACTGTATGTTAGTTATACTTTAAAAAATAGGAATTATGACACAAAGAAGTAAATAACCAAGGATAATATGGAATTTACAGTATCACATATTTTAGATTCTATTAATAATGCTTGTGTATGTTTATTATATATTATGTTACTTGGGAGGATTTTTGGTTGTTATTTTACTATTATGGGTATATCCTTGGTTCACTCTTAAAATGAATCCTGACTTATATCCAAGTGAGGATTCAGATGATAGTAAGTATAGTGAGTCTTTTCACTTAGTGGATAAACATAGCCTGGTTTTTATAAAAAGACATAAAATGACTAATAGTTTTTTTAAAAACTATCAGAGTCACAAAATATAAAATTAACCTAAATTAAAGGATCATAGTTGGCCACCATGTTGTAAAATAAGAAAAATGAGTTGCTTTATTTTTTAACAAAATATGTACAATAAATAACCAATTGTAGCATAGCAAGAAAAAATATACACATAAAAAGTGAAATAAACGCATTGTTTCTTCATTCTTAATATTTAATATTTTTAACAACTTCCTCGCTAATCTATTAAAACCACAACTTACTAAAGTTTTTTATGGATATTATTTTTAAATAAAAAAAGGATTTAAAAGGAAGCAATTATGAAGCCTTCCTAAACCTCTTTTATAAAACCAATAACCAGTTTTCCTTCCACACAATAAATGTGTGACTGACTCATTTCACATTTTACCTGACTCATTTCACCTGACTCAAGCACATTTTAATCAGAGCCAAAAAATATCTTCGGAAAAGATTATATTTAAAATGATGACTAAGAAATTAATCAGTTTACATGGTAGTCAATCTGTTAGTAAGTGATAGCAGTTGCTGTGATAAGAGCATATCACAGCCTCATGAGGTTGGGTGAAATCGGGACAATACTTATTCACACTCACATCAAAATGAGAGATACGGTTTTGTTTTTAAGATATAATCATTTTATGTTTTTGAAAATAACATATTTGAAACAACTATTTTTAAATTTTTGTATCACATGGTAAAGGCAAAATGGTTTAATGTGTGATTTATACAAATCAAAACATATACAGGACTGCAAATCACAGAGCTGACAAAATTGTTAGCTGGAAGCATAATGTGACAGATTGCATATATCTCTCACTTCTACTAAGCATTACTAATAATTTCAGGCACAGAGAACAAGTACGTGACAAAAACAAACATAAAATAGCTATCTGAAAGAAAATACAAATGTTGCTTAAAATGTAAATAACATTTACACATATCAAAACATTACCTACATGACAAAAACACCCAAATATGGACTCAAAAATGAAAGAATCATAACGCAATTTAAATGTTCTTTATCACTATACTTAGATTTGATCAATGCATTTCCTATAGCCTTTTCTACAGTCTGTAAATACTATACATTTTATTCTCTTATTTATAAGTATCTCGCATCTATTCTATGTGAAACATTACATTAAGCACTTGAGATGTGTTGGTGAACATATAGAGCTTGTATTTATCAATGGGTAACTGAATATATACAATAAAACTAACATGAGTAAATTATATAGCATGTTAAAAGGTGATCAGAAATGCCAGGAAGGATGTTGGGGGACCACATACAATTTTAAAAAGATGATAAAGTGACAGCGGAAAAGCAAGAAGGAAGTTGAAACAGCAAACCAAGATGCTGTCTAAAAGATATGCTACACAAAAGAAGAAACACTACAAAGATTCTAAGACAAGGAAGACAGTATAGCTAACATAGTAGGGATGGGCTGGGAACCATCACAACTCATTACAACTTATGTTAAGAACTTTTATTTTGATTCTGAAGGAAATTGGGAGACCTTTTGCACCAAGGAGAGAATAGATAGTTGGAGAAGGATTAGGTGGTGATTATATAAGGGAAAGAAGGGAATCAGACATAGGTGACTACAAGGTTTTGTCTGTGAGTGTGTGTGTGTGTGTGTGTGTGTGTGTGTGTGTGTGTGTTTCTTTTAATCTTAGCATTGAAAGATGGATTTCTAGGGTGATGCTATATCCCAGTTATACATCTCAACTTATGCCTATAATTCAGTATACTCCATCTTTTACTTTGAAAGTCCCTAGTTGGAAAGATAAGTTATATGGTTTTCCTATGGTCACTGAGAGATACAATCAGGAGGTCAGGGGGAAGTAGTGTTTAGTTGACATGTTTCATTTGATTTGTCTGTAGAAAATGTAGGTGGAAGTTCAAGCAGGCAGTTAGATAAGAGTCTTTTGGGGGGGGGGAGGGGACAGAGAAAGAGAGAGAACATGAGGAGAGAGGGGCAGAAGGAGAGAATCGTCTAAGTGTGGAGACTGACACGAAGCTCAATCCCACAAGCCTGGGATCAGGACCTGAGCAGAAATCATGAGTCAGACTTTCAACCAGCTGAACCACCCAGGTGCCCCAGATATGAGTCTTATATCTCATGTCATCTCATTTTGGGCTCATTAATACATGGTTGACTTAAAGCTATGAGACTCTATTAGATTATCAAAAAAGGTGAAATACAAATAGAAAAGGAAGGAGGCCAAGGACTAAGTCAGGGACACAAACAATGAAGAGTGAATGAACCAGCCAAGGAATGACCAATAAAAAAGAATAAGCTGTCATGAGGTGAGAGGAAAACCAGGAAAATGTTTCTGTCTTGGAAGAAAAATCGATAAATTATAATAAAAAGAAGCCACTTTGACACTTAGCTAGTTAAAACAGCAGCTATTTTATTCTAAATCACAGTTTGTGGGTCAGGAATTTGGGCTGGCTTCACGTGGCTGATTATTTTGCTCTTCATAGTATTACCTAAGGTCCTCAGTGGTATCAGTCGGTGGAGAGCTGATCTGAAAGGTCCAGTACATTTTCCCGTCACATTGTAGCTTCTTCCCAGGGATGTCTTGAAGGCTGAGTTCAGCTGGGATGGTCTATCAGAGCACCTACAAATGGCATTTACACCATGACCGTCTCAGTATAGTCAGACCTACTTCATGATGATGTGATGGATGGAATGTGTTCTTTTAAATTTTTTCAATGTTTATTTTTGAAAGACAGAGAGAGAGAGAGAGAGAGAGCATGAGCAGGGGAGTGGCAAAGAGAGAGGAAGAAATACAATCCAGAGCAGGCTTCAAGCTCTGAGCTGTCAGCACAGAGCCCAATGTGGGACTTGAACTCATGAACCACATGATCATGACCTGAGCCTAAGTTGGACTCTTAACCAACTGAGCCACCCAGGCACCTCAGGAATATGTTCTTTTAGACAAAAGATTGAAGCTGGCTATGCCTTAAGGTCTGAGTCCAGAAAACGGGACAGTGTGACCTGCACCATATAGGAGAGAGAAGGAACATAGACCTCAACTCTAGCTGAGAGAAGTGTAAAAATATCCATGTCCATTTTTAATCTACTGTAGGAAGACTAAATATCAATTATGACCAACAGCCAAACATGAGGATTGGGAATTGACAATTGGATTTAATGACATGAAGGTCATTGGTATCCTTTATAAGAGAAGTTTCCATGTCATGCTGGTGATGAAAGCTTGATTAGAGTAGCTTTAAAACAGAATAAGAGAGAAAGATACCTTAGATATGTTCTCCTTTGACCCTTGATGATAAAATTGAGCAATTCTCAAAATAATATCGCAGCTTAAATCACTCTTAATACTTTTCTAATGCAAGAAAATTAGGTCTTTCAGAATAGTAAATATTGATCTTGGAATCCAAATATGTTTCTTTAAGCATTTAGTGTTTTTCAGTCCCTTTTAGCTTTATCATTGAAGTGGAAACGCTGGAACTATATCCTATAATAATGAAATAGCAAAAACATTTTCACACTTTAATCATAGACTTTGTGTATTCTTTCACATCCTCAGCATCATCTGGCTCAAACCAGACTTTGAGGAGTAAAATTAAAAAAACAAACAAACAAACAAAAAACCCCAAAAACAAAAACAAAAAAAATAAAGACACAAACCACCCTTTTCTAGTCCAGCTAAAACATAAGTACTTTATATATTGTTTTATTATGATTTATATTAATTTTATAATTTTAAAATTACAGCTTTTGCTACTGAATTTACAGTTTTGAGATAATACAAGTTGTCAAGAAATACAGGGAAAAAATCTGGGAACTGAGCAGAGAAAAGCGGTAATAAGCCATTTTCTGAAAGGCAAAAGATTTGTATGATCTGAAGAGAAACACGAGTGTTGAATAAACCATTTGGGAGTAAAGATACATGACTTCACAGCCATATTTTAAATCTAACATTTGCTTTGAGTATTTCAATTTGTTCAAATGTTGTTTGATCAAATGTTTCAATGAAAAACAAACCGCAGCATTCTGTTCACCTAATACTTTTCAAATTTTGTACAATAAATGTTTAATACTAAGTATGAATATTTAATCAGTTAACATGTCAATGATAACACTGCAAGGCTGGTACATTTGAATTGAAAAGACAGCATTTTAATTTGTGAGGTTATTTGTTATAACTATTTAAATGTATAAGGTAATTTTGGTGTGCTATATAATCTAAGTGATACATGATAACTAAAGAAGGTGTTTCTAAAGGCCAGAGAAGTATCTTCCATAAATTTCAGGCATTGTAATTAATTTAGATGATGGAGATAGAAAGCTCATCTTTAATTGCAGGCATCCATTTTCCCTGATTGAGTATTTGTTGTAGCTCTTTGTTTTTGTTACTTTTACTTAAATAATTTATGTCTTCAAGCCATTACAATGTGTATTGGTTAAGTTATGTTATCAATTTGGTTTAAAGGCAGTTGGGCAATTCATTCACTGCCAAGCAAGTAGTGAAATATTACAGGGGAGTCTACAAGGAAGTCATACAATTGATTGAAAAGAATCCTTTAAATACTTGCATTAAACGAAAGATTTTCAGATGAAGAAATATGTGTATCTTAAAAAAAAAATTCCCAGAGCTACACAAAGTTGCTAAACGAGCACAAATAACTTCTACTGATTGCCATTTTCATTCACCTATGCAAGAGAATTAGACTAGAAAATAGCACACAGGAGTCATATTTGAAAGATTTATGACTTATCGTTATTATTTACTGGCAATACGGGTCTTGGCACAAACTGTGAACTAAACCAAGATTGTTCATGCCTTTTTCAATTGTTCTTGTCACATTCACTCCCTGTTCATCAGCCCTTTCCTACTTCCAATCCTTGCTGCTACCACAAAGTCCTTCTACATTCCTTCCAGCTCATCTGTTCTGAATATTCCTGTGGATCTGTTGCACATCCCTCCATGGAAAATATCCAGTAGTCTGTTGGATTTTTTAGCATGCCCCCTTTAGTTGATAATCATATTGAAAAAGATTGATAATCTTATTTACATCAAGGTGTTTGTAGCTTGGTGATTATTTCTTAATAGCTAACATCAGTTTTCACCACTGTATATTGTAGCATGTGGATAGATGATCATGCTATAAATATGAGAAGCAAATGCTAGTGTCTTTCATTTTGTATATATCTTATTATTAGTATCTAGGGAACAGAGTTATGTCTGTGGAATAGTTACTACTTTCAGAGAAGGGACATTCTTTGTAGCCTAAGTGAGCTTGTTTTAGTCAGGATTGCCAGTGAACCCTAAGCAAAAGTATATATATAATGAGAGAGGGGAAGAAAGAAAGGGAGAGGGAGTGATGGGGGGGGGGTGGATAGCAGGAGAGGGAGAGAGAGAGGGAGAGATGTTTATTATAGGAATTGGTTTATGAGGTTTTGGGGGCCAAAAAGTCCAATTATCTGCTTTCTGCAAGCTGGACAACCAGGAAAGCTAGTGGTGTAATTCAGTACAAATCCAAAAGCCAGGGGCTCTGACATCTGAGGACAGGAGACAGTGGCCATCCAGTTTAGGAAGAGTGAGTTCATGCTCCCTCCACCTTTTTGTTCTTTTGGGATCCTCAACAGATTGGATGATGCCTTCCCACATTGGTGAGGGCAGTTCTCCTTTAGTCTCCTCAGGTCTACTGATTCAATGTTAAACTCTCCCAGAAATACCCTCACAGATATACCCAGAAATAATGTTTTACCAGCTACCTGGGCATCCCTTTGCCCAGTCAAGTTGACACATAAAATTAACCAGCACATACATGAGTTTCTGAAACTAGCATCATTTGCAGTCTACCTTTATCAGTTTTGCCATATTAGCATGCCTCATATACTATTACATAGTTAATTTTTAAATTTTAAATCAACTCACTCTATGACTCTAATAAATTTATTTAGAAAATAAATTGTGCATCACAATGGTAAATGGAAACCAATGTCACTTGCCATAAGTAGTAAAGATTAATATCCACTAAAATAAGGTAATGACTATTATAAGTATTAAAATTGAAAATATCTATCCATGCAGTGCCTAAAATATCACAACCTTTAAAAAATGGAATATGAAATCTTTTACCTTCTATCATTTAAAATGAAAACAATCTAATGGCAGTCCAAAAGGGTAAATAAAAAGATCCACTGATATGAATGTTTTATATGTCTAATCTCTCTGTAAATCTCAAAAAATGGTAGTAAATTAAAAAAATGATGAGGAAAAGGAAAATTGAATAGAGTGATGATGAGAGATAAAAGATATCAGCAAAAGTTTGTAAGGTGAAAAACAAATCATGAAGTGAAAATCCTCAACCTACCAGAAAAGAAACTCAAATATGTACAGAAGAAGCCTGTAAGGAGCCAATGGATTTGCATTAATTTGTACTTCAGAAATCAAAGATGTTGAGATTAGTGGATATGACCATAAATTAATTACTCTTGCTCCTTTCTAAAGCTAATCCTTCCATGTGTACCTTAGGTCTCATCACCTCTTATCTGCTTAAGAGCAGCAATCCAGAATTTCCTAAATCATCCTTGCTTTCGAATCTACTCGATACTTTCCATCACCATTCAAATTTACTGTGATGGCTACCATATAAAACCAAAACAAAACACAATAAAAGATCTTCTTATGATTCCACTTTTTTGACCATTTACCACTCAATTTCTTTGGTCTTAGAGAGAGTAGTCCAGTTACTTCCTCCCATTCTCTGTTAAATGCACTCCAGTGAGGGCTTTGCCCTCACCGGTTCACGGAAACTAGTCAAAATCGCCAAAGACCTCCATTTTACACAGTTCAATAGTCAATTCTTACTACTCCTCATACTTGACCTATGAAAAGTAGTTGATACAGTGTCTCAGTGCCTCCTTTTTAAACACTTTCTTCATTTGGTTAGCTGCACAACCCTCTGGACTTTCTTTTCTATCTCCCTGAACAACTTGTCACTTCCCCTTCTCATTCTGAACCTCTTAATGTTGGGGTGTGTAGTCTCAGTCTCGATCCTCTTTTCTTTTCAATGTATATTCATTCCTTTGGTGATATTAGCAAATAATTATGCCAATAATTTTCTAATATATATTCCCAACCATCTCTCTCTCTCTCTCTCTCTCGCTCCAGATTCATATATTCAGGTGCCTATTTGACATCTTTATTTGGATATTTAATTTCATTGTTAAAGATCATGTCCAAAACCAAATACATTATCTTTCTTTATACATCTTTATACATCTGGTTACTCAAAAATCATAGTTTTCTTGATTCTATTTGTCTCATATTCCACAAGTAATTACTTAATAAATCTTTCAAAGTATATCTAATATCCAAACAAACTCAGTTCCAGATCACCATTTTCTCTCTCCTGGATTACTGTAACACCCTCATTGATTAGCTTCCTCACTGAGCAACCAATATTAATCCAACACAACCTCTCGTAAAAAGTAAAAATTATTGCCACATAAATGGAGCTTTGCCTTCAATTCATATGCCTGATGGAATCAAAGTTTCAAGGTCAATGTAGTATAGCCTATTCCCATTTTGGTATAATTATGCCACAATATTCTTATCCTATTTGTATAGTCCTTTGTCCTTATTCTGGGAAATTTTGAAAATGTATTGTTAAAAATATAATTATAGTAATTTTCAATGACATGCTTATTTGTTATATAGTAACATATCTTCCTGTGTATCTAGGAAGCTTCAAGGATAGGTCATGTTTCAACAAGATACAAGTTTAATATTCCAGAATATTAGCTGATCTGTGAAAATCCTAAATTGCATTATGTGTCCTATAGGAGAAATCCTATTTTTCTGGCATTATTAATGATGTAAAAATGTAAACTAAATGAACTTAAATTGTATCAACCTTCATCTCTCCAGACTTGTATTTCTGTCTCCTCTACTCTAGAAAAATTGAGGTAAATGTTTAGATCTATTCTTTGATATCCAAGCATACCTAGCAAAATCCAATAAGGTCTTAAAAATCCAGCTCTGTTTAAAATTAAGGGTGTTTGGGGAATGTTTTTTTTTTTTTATTCTTTTCTCAAAAGGTTTCAAATCAAAGTGTAGCTCTTTTTCAGAAGATCTTGATTCTTTTTTGATCCTCTCTCCCTTCCTTATGAAGAATGGAGTACTCTAATTCATTCCTTTTGTAGCCCCCAAAAGGAAAGCAAAGAATTGACACAACACAGTGGATAGGACATAAAACAAACAAACAAATATTTTATGAATACCTATGCAACCTCTTTGCTGATATAAATATTGTGTCATCTTCCTAATGATATTTGTTAACGAGGCAGCATGGCAGAATGGTTGAGTGTGAGGTCTGAACCAGATCCTGTCCTTATTCACAACCATACTATTGTTCTGTATTTCATCTCAGAAGTCTCTCCGTTTTGGTCCCTGTCAAATATGATTAATTTTACTTTGTAACAGCTTAATTATGCCCTAACATTTAACTTTGAGTGGATAGTTTTAGTCAATAAGAAATAATAAGAAATAATGTAGGGATTTTCTTTTGCATGATTCCCTCCCTCTTATTCCTATACTCATGTTTATTGCCGTATTTTTTATCTCAACCTTTGCAGCAAGATCCAGAGTCTCAGCCATTTGACCTTACCCACTTTTCTGTCAGTGCAGATCATTTTAGAGTGAAGACCAAATTTTTGATGTCCTCCCAGCTGAATAGATCAGAATTAGTAGGCTAGTTGGCTAATTAAAATATTTTCTTTAGGTGGGGAATTTTTAGACAAATTCATATAAAATTTATACGTCTTGTTTTAACGCAAAGTATTAACATATGTGTGAACTTTCCACTTCTGTGATGGAGAGTCTGCCCTCTTTCTTGTGTAAGGATCCATTAACTGAGGTTTATCATGGCATTTTGCATACAGCATGCCTATGACGAGCTATGATTTTCACTTTGAAACATGTTAAAAAGAACTTAAAGATACTTACAAAGCTCTCTGAGTGAATAGTAATTCTAGAAGTTTTTCTTCCAATTTTTAATAGCTGTTTCAACCAGACTAAGTTTGACAGCACTTTTTTGCTTGGCTTGTCCTTACCAAGATTTTCCAAAGCGTTCTTTTTTTTAATTTAATATGTTTTTTTTAAGTTTATTTATTTATTTTGAGAGAGAGAATGAGAGAGAAAAAGAGAGGTAGAATGCATGTGCAAGCAGGGGAAGGGCAGAGAGAGAAGATCCCAAGCAGGCTTGGCAGTGAGAGTACTGTGAGCAGTCTGCCCCTGGGCTCAAACTCACAAACCGTGAGATCATGACCTGAGCCAAAATCAGAAGTCTGACGCTCAACTGACTGAGCCACCCAGGCACCCCTATTTAATGTTTTTTATTGTTTATTTTGAGAGGGAGAGAGAGAGCACACACGCAAGTGAGAGAGGGGCAGAAAGAGGGGGACAGAGGATCTGAAATGAGCTCTGCACTGACAGCCGAGAGCCTGATGCAGGGCTTGAACTCACGAAAGGTGAGATCATGACCTGAGCTGAAGTCTGACACTTAACCTGAAAAGCCACCTAGACGCCCCAAAGCATTCTATTAGTGGACACCACATCTTTTATTTTTTTTTTTCTTTTTGGACTCATATTTCATTGGTTTATAGAATAATGACTGAAATCTGTAATTAAAATTTGAATAAACTGGCTTAGGGAACAAACACCTGACTCTTGATTAGAATACAGTTCTGTGGGTAAGCAGGAATGTTCAGGTATTTTAATGAACAGCTTAGTATCCTAGATAAATCTGCATATTGTAGATCTCAATGAATAAATTGACTTTGTAGAGTATGTCAGTCAATTTTGTGAATGGTTTAGGTGAGGTAAATTATAGTGGCTTTCATTGAAATTTTAATAGGTCATGATGTCATTAGTCTCCTCTATTTTCCTCTTACTTAAAAGCACTTCCAGTAATGAGGTACAGCAGAAAGAAGGAACAGGGTGAAAGACCCTGCATCTAAAGTGCTTGAGTTATTTGTAGGCCTAAACTCTTAAACTAGAGTAATATATCTCTGACATATTCAATGCACTAATTTTTAGCAGAATTTATTATGGACAGCTACATAAATGAATGATGTATCTAAGTTTAAAGAGATTGATAGATAGACAATAGATGATAGATAGATAGATAGATAGATGATAGATAATGAATGTACAGAAAAACTATATATTAGTAGAATAAGAAATGGTACATATTTGTTATTGAATCATTTAAATTTTAATTATTAGCCCGGGGACAAAGGAATTGTGATCACAACATTTGCTCTTAGTTATTATAAGCAGTTAGCTAATTTTCCTTTTGTTTGTAAATCTCTTGGTAAGGATTCACTTGAATTGCTTAAATTGTGCTTGCCTTTTTATCTGATGCTGGCACTATAACTCATGCTTTCTTTGTTACATGCTTACTAGTATACTCTCTTTTTTAAAATGTTTATTTGGGGGGGGGGAGGGGCAGAGAGAGATAGGGAGAGAATCCCAAGTGGGTTCCACACTGAGGGCAGGGTTGGATCTCGGGAATCAAACAGTGAGATCGTGACCTGAGCTGAAATCAAATCAGATACTTAACTGACTGAGCTACTCAGGTACCCCCAGTATAGTCTTTATTTATCTCTATTTCATTGGTTTTAACTGCATCATAGAAAAAATAGAAGGATTAATGGATGCTTATTGTATTTGTTGCTAGGGCGGCTGCAAATAAGTACCACAAATAGAATAGCTTAAACAAGAGAAACGTATTGTCTCGCAGTTTTGGAGGCTAGAAGTCCAGGATCAAGCTGTCCGCTGGGTTGGTTCCTTTGGAAGGCTGTGAGAAAGAGTACGTTCCAAGCCTCTCTCTCTCTAGCTTTTGGTGGTTTGCTGGTCATCTTTGGTGTTACTTGGCTTTTAGAAACATCATCGTAACATCTGCTTTCATCCTCCCCTGACATTCTCCCTGTGTATAGCTATCTCTCCACAGGGTATACTTTTATAAGCACACCAGTCATACTGGAATAGGGACCCACCCTACTCCAATATACCTCACTTTAGTGTAAATAATTACATCTGCAAAAACCCTATTTCCAATTAAGGTCAAGTACTAAGTGAGGTGCTAGTGTTAGGACTTCAGGGTATGAATTTTTGCAGGATAGAATTCAACCCATGTCACTTCTTACCTTTGAATAGAAGAATTTATATAGAAATTAAACAAACATAAATTTAGAAGAAATTCTCATGCATTAATCTAACACCTTCATTGTATATCCTGTAAGTGATATAAGGCCTATGTCACTAGGACACAAGAATTAAAATCAAAATAATATCATGACTTAACTTAGTGAAAAGCAGATTTTTAAAATCTAATTTCCTCATTCACAGGAAAGACAACAAATCTTCCTTCTGACTTGTGCTTCCTTTAAAATTGCCTTTAAGGAGCACCTGGGTGGCTCAGTCGGTTAAGTGTCCGACTTTGGCTCAGGTCATGATCTCACTCAGGCTCTGTGTTGACAGCTCAGAGCGTGGAGCCTGCTTCGGTTTCTGTGCCTCCCTCTCTCTGTGCACCTCCCCTGCTCTCAATTTGTCTCTCTTTCTCTCAAAAATAAACATTAAAATTGCATTAAAGAGTTATAAACAAATGAAAATTTCTTTTCATCATCAATATCTTCAAATTCCACTTTCATAATATTAATTATCCATTTTTCATAGTCTACACTCTCTATGTATTCCTACATAAATAATTCAATTATAAAATATGTTTCTTTCCCCTCTTCAGCATTATTCACGTAAAGCTAATATCCTCTTTAAAACACAGAGTACTTTAGTGATCATTTTTGTTGTTTCTGTTTACCATCTGGAGATTTTCAACATTTCTTATTCCTTGTCTCAGCTTACTTTCTACATTTGCTTCCTTTCTCAGCTTCCTTTCTACATTTGCTTCCTTTCTTTTTATTTGCATTTGAAACTGATTTATGAGAGCTTCATTTGTTAGTTACTCAAGTTTAATATGATTTTTCCTGTTACTCATTTTGGAATTCTTTTTAATTTTATAATTAATTTTTCTCAAATTAAGTTGTATGAAATTTTTTTATCTCTGGATGTTATGGTATTCTATTTTTCAGACTTTTTGTATGGATTTGAAAAGTAAATGGACCTTGATGAGAAGTGATATTACAGGAGTAGCAGTCATATAAAATAATCTAATTTAGACATTTTTGGAAATTTTTTTTTCAAAATGATGTACACATATATCCTATCACAACTTGATTATTTTTAAATATCTCCTTTTAGTATTAGCAAAATGACAGCTAATAACATAGGATCCCAAACAGCACTGATTTGCATTTGTTACCCCCTCCAGAGATCAGTGCTTGCCATTATAACTCAATCAAAAATCAAGTTAAGCCTCTTGACATAATTGGAAGTTTCAAAGTGATCTGAAGAGCACAATTTTCTGTTACATATGTCAAAGCTAGATGGGAAAAATACCATGGGAACAGAAAGGTCAAGGGCTAATCCACTCCGAAGTCATTAAAGATCATATTTAAATTGCTTTGGAAACTTCAAGGTTTTTTAAGCCATCATCAAATTTCCCACTAAAACAAGGTGCATCTAACATGACAGCTGCTTGTTATAGAAAAGGAAAAGAGTTCCTTTTTCTGTCGTGCTGAAATGGATCTTGGGTTTTCAAAGTTTATTTTGTCATGCACATATTTGTATTACACAAATTTAGTTCAATTTTAAAATAGAAATTTGTACTGTGTCATGATAGAAGGATTTTTTTAAGCCTAAATGAACCTATTTCAAGTTGCATTATATAAGCCTATATTTGCAAAACTAATTGTAGTAGTTTGCACAATGCTATCTTATTACATGTTGAAGGAAAGAAGTTCCCCGTTTATCCTGAATATATCACTACCATTGAAGATCTAGAATGTCTAATTCATTACATAGAAAATTAAGGCTACAAATGAGCATATTTTTAATAAATAATGCAGTTAGATAATTACTTTTTTCACTTCATTTTGGTAGTGGAAACCTATTTTATTATAAGGCATTAAATCATAAACATTAAAACTTGCTATAGAGATAGTAATTAAGCAATGTTGGACAGACATGTGTACATACATATCTACAACACCACAAATAAATTGGTAGAATAAAGTGAAGGACGTAAACGTATCTAAATCTGTATATAATAAACATATCTCAATATGTATATATTTATGCATTTCCCACATAATAAAATGTTACATTTATTTCAAAGGGAAAATAGGTTTATAACTAATGATTTTAGGAGAAGATGAAAATAAAAAGGACAATAAGTCCATGAAATAATATGCAACTTGGACATGAAAATGCCAATATGACCAGATGCTATTTTACCCATTATACGGACAATTGATTGTTGCAGCATTATTCACAATAGTCAACATATGGAAACAACCTAAGTGTCTGCCCACAGATGAATGGATAAAGAAGATGTGAGATACATATATACCTATATATCTATATAGGTATAGATATATAGATATATAATATTCCATATACATATATAGATACATAGAGATAGATAGATAGATAGATAGATAATGGAATATTATGCAGCCCAAAGAAAGAAGGAATTTCTGCCATTTATGACAACATGGATGACCTTGAGGGCATTATTCTAAATGAAATAAGTCAGAGAAAAACAAATACTTTATAATATCACTTATATGTGAAATCTAAGAAAGCTGAAATCATATATACAGAGTGTAGAATGGGTAAGAGGGCCGGCCAAATTGGGTGGTGTTGGTCAAAAGACACAAATTCCAATTATAAGACACATGAGTTCTGGGGATCTAACATATAGTCCAGTAACTATAGTTTACAGGACTCTATTGCATACTTGAAAGTTGCTGAAAGAGTATATCTTAAATGTTCTCACCACGGAAAAAGAAATGATAATTAAGTGACATGATGGAGGTATTAGCTAACACTATGGTGGTAATCATTTTGCAATATATAAGTGTATCAAATTAATACGTTGTATGCCTTAAACTTACACAATGATTTATGTCCATTGTATCTCAATAAAGATGAAAAAAAAATGAGGTAACAATGCATACAACAGATTGTCCTCCTTAATATGGGAAGAGCTCATCAGATCAGATGAAGACCTAAATAGAACAAAAAGGGGGAATTCTTCCTGTCTGATGACCTATGAGCTGGGACTTTAGCTTTTTTCCTACCTTTGAACTATACCATTGACTTTCCTGGGTCAGCAACTTGGAAACACCCTTCAGATTAGGGAGCTTGCCATCATCCATAATCACATGATCCAATGCTTTTATAATAAACCTTTTTCTGTATTTATGTATACTCTATTATTTGTGTTTTTCTAGAGAACACCGACCAAAACAACCATTAAAAAAAATAAAACAAGAATGATTAACTAAAAATTTAAAGTAAAGTTCTCATCTGTTAGAGACAGAGAGGAGGGGAAACACAGGAGATTAAGTCCATGACAATGCTCTATTGCTTTGTTTTGGTGAACATGATGTTCACCTTATTATTAGCCTTTAAAATGTACTTTTATCATATATTTTATGTATGATATGTTTCACAATAAATTTTTTTAAAGTTACATTAAAAATATAAAATAAAACAATAATATCAAGTGTTGGCGGAAGAGACTGATAATCTTAAAAGCTACTGGTGTTAAGTGTGTATAAAGTTTGCTGACATGTTTGTCGAAGGGCATTTGGCAGCTCTAAGAAAATGTAAAATATGCATATACTTTAACATGCTGTCTCACCTCTAAGACTTTGCCCTTCTGAAATTAACGAAGCAGTAAATAAGAATATATTACACTAATATTCATTGCAGCATTATTTGGAGTGACAAAAACTGGAAACAATAGTGACTGCTATTTGAAAAACTGAAATAATTGAACATCCATATTATAATTGATATAATTAATTATATTAATTATTTAGACCTTTAGATATTGGCCCAAAAGCCAGTAGCTACAAGATGTTGTTTAGATAGGAAAAAAAAAATGCTGTTAAATGTGTGTAGTATGATATCATTCTGTAAGAAGTAGATGGGGGATGAGGGGGCCCGTGGGTATCTCAGTTGGTTGAGCATCCGACTGCTTGGTTTTGGCTCAGGTCATGATCTTATGGTTCATGAGTTCAAGCCCCACATTGGGTTCTGCACTGTCGATGCTTAGGATTACCCTTCTCTCTCTCTTTCTCTCACTCTTGCTCTCTCCACCCCTCTCCTGCTTGTGCACGTGCTCTCTCTCTCTCTCTCTCTCTCAAAATAAATAAATAAATTTAAAAGGAAAAGTTTAAATAAAAAAAAAGTAAGTTGGGAGAGCAGTATGTAATGGAATGTAGAGCTATATTTAAGGCCGGGTTTATGCTACCTAAGTTTTATTTTAAGTCAAATCAAATGTAAAAAGATCTAAACATCTGGATTGGTTTAACACTCTATATTGCTGTCATGCAGATATTTTGTTTAAGTACTTACTGTTTTAGGCAGGAGAAACAGAAGTAAATTATTCACTTTGGGTATACTGATTTTCAAAAAGAAAGTTCAAGTGCTAAAATAGGTAATAGGTGATACAAGTACTTCCTAAAACTCACTTCTCCTGCCAATATCCACAAAAGCTGTATACTTCTCTTCAGCAATGTCTCTGACCAGGAGGTAAACAGTGGAGTAAGAGGGAAGATGCAAAACTGTTCAACTTGTATCACAAATTCTTGATTTTCTCTTACATTCCTGATTCCTGCTCACCTTAGGAAAAACCACCCTTCATCGTAGAAAGAATAATTATGTGACAACTAGTAAGTATGTACCACTGCATTTTTCTAATAGTCCTAATATTAGATATATTCTAATGTGTATTTGATGTACATTCTAGATACAAAATGATACTATGACTCTTGTATATAAAGTTATTATTTTACCATTTTTAGAGTCACTAAATATGATACATCTGTAGCCAAACTCATAGTAACTGTACTTGCTATTCTTTTTCATTAATTAATTAATTTTAAAATGGTTTAGACTGAATTGTGTCCTCCTTAAAATTCATATTTTGAAGTCCTAACCCCTGATGTAACTGTATTCGGAGATAGGACTTTTAAAGCAGCAATTAAAGCTAAATGAGATCATAAGGGTATGTCCCTAACACAGTGTGACTGTTATCCTTATAAGAAGAGAGAGCTACATGGGGCGCCTGGGTGGCGCAGTCGGTTAAGCGTCCGACTTCAGCCAGGTCACGATCTCGCGGTCTGTGAGTTCGAGCCCCGCGTCAGGCTCTGGGCTGATGGCTCGGAGCCTGGAGCCTGTTTCCGATTCTGTGTCTCCCTCTCTCTCTGCCCCTCCCCTGTTCATGCTCTGTCTCTCTCTGTCCCAAAAATAAATAAAAAAAAAAAACGTTGAAAAAAAAAAAAATTTTAAAAAAAAATAAAAAAAAGAAGAGAGAGCTACATCTGGGATGTGTGCACAAAATGAAAGGCCAGACACACTGTTCAGATGGCCCTCATCAGGCCTCTGGAGAAACCAAACGTGCCAGTACCTTGATCTTGGACTTGGACTTTCTAGCCTCCAGAACGGTGAGAAAATAAATTTCTGTTGTTTAAGCCATTTAGTATGTGGTATTTTGTTATGACAGCCCAAGTTGACTAGTCTAGTTGTGTGGCATATTACATATATTGTTATATAATATACAATTATTATAGAATATATAAAATTTATATATAGTGTTTTTATACATAAATATATACATACATGTTATATATATATATATCATAGGATACACAATTGTTACACAATATATACAACATATATGCATGTGTGTGTGGGTGTGCATGCACACTAGAGTTGCCATAATAAAATACAACAGATTGGTTGGCTTACATACGGGAAAATCTTTTTCTTGCAGTTCTGAAGACTGGCAAGTCCAAGATCACGGTAATATACATTATATATGTGACAAAAACTTAGAGGTATGTAAGACTAGGTGAAATAATCTCACTATATTTGTTAAAATAAAAAATACACTAGGTGGAAATTCTTATCCTAACTGTGACACCAAAGGAATTTAGGTAAGATACATTTACATAGAATTTGGAAATTCAAGTTTTGAATGAGGCTAATATACAATTATTTTCCTTACCTTCCTTCATCCTCCTCCTATTCTTCTATCCACATCTGGTGTGAATGGAGAGAATGTTTGCTACAAATGATTGAAGATTTATGGCCCTAGAAAAATTGAAATGTGTACTGGGGGGCCAAGTCATTTAACCAGCTGTTCCTGGATCATATTTTATTACTTAGGATTAGACTATGATGATACAAAACCATTTAACATGTCCCTGGGCCCCTAAGGAAAGTGGAAACTTGCTTAAGTGTTCATGAATCAACCACACTAATAAGGAATTAAATTGCTTCGGAAAATCTACTGGGAAATCCTCATTGGAGATAGTTATGAAGAAAAAACACATGGCAGGATAGGTTTTGTAATAGGGATACATGACAAATTATTTTTCCTAAAGAAATCTTTCTAGAAAGCAGTAAGTTTGCCTTGAGCAGGAGAACTCGGTTACAGTAAAAAGAAGAAACTAGATTAAGAAATTCAGCATATGGAAATGTGTATCTCTAGAACATAGAAGCTCAATAAGGCTGATATCACCCCCAAGGGGATAAAAATTGGTTCTTGGGGACAATGAAAAAAAAAAATTAGACACTACAAGTGGTTTGTGGACCTCCAAAGGACCACAGTACATAAACAGATATTCAATATATTTGTGTTGTTACAATTTTATGGGATGAAGGTGGGAGGGACAGTTAGGAAAAAAATTGTGTACAAAGGTTCCTTAGGGAAGTGATTATTAAAAAAAAAGTTAAGAAATGCTGCTGAAGGTAAACTGCAACATGGGTAGATAAAGATATAGACCAAAAGATAGCTGGACGTATCTGCTCCCAGTCTCCTGATAAGGAACTTGGCTAAAACACCATACACTCAGAGTCCTCCAAATTCCCAATATAGGGATCTCCAAATACTCCTCAAATTTGTTCTGAATTGATATTCTCTTGGTCTTCTCCACATTTTGAGTTCTTCTCTCTGTTAGTCTCTTTTCAAGCTTCTATCAACCAAAATGCAGAACAGAGCCACTTTATAAGTTTACAAAGTAATATTAACGTTAAAACTATATACAGTAAAATTTTGGTTTGGGAGCATAATTTGTTCCAGAACCATGCTTATAATCCCAAGCACTTGTATATCAAAGCGAATTTCCCCATAAGAAATAATGGAAACTCAGATGAATCGTTCCACAACCCCAAAATATTCATATAAAAATGATTACAATACTGTAACATAATACCAGACAATAAAATACAAAATATAAAGAAAAATAAATTAACTTGCGCTTACCTTTGCAAACCTTCATGGCTGGTGAGAAGGGGACAAGAGAGAGGAGGGTTATCATGTAGGACAACTTTCACTATCACTAACAGAATCACTGCTATCTATTGGCTCGATGGAATCTTTTTCTGCATGGGGGCCATTGTATATGCTTGCATAGAAGTTGACTACAATATAATATTAATAAACTCTTGTCATATACTGTATTTACTGTAACTGGCAATAAGACAGCAGAGGAAAAGGTCTTTATCTGCAGGCAGTCTGACCTAGAATGAAGCAAAACATTCCTAAGCTTATTCTTCTTTTTTAACGTTTGTTTATTTATTTATTTATTTATTTATTTATTTATTTATTTATTTATTTATTTTTTTGAGACAGAGACAGAGCATGAACGGGGGAGGGTCAGAGAGAGGGAGACACAGAATCCGAAACAGGCTCCAGGCTCTGAGCTGTCAGCACAGAGCCCGACGCGGGGCTCGAACTCACGGACCGTGAGATCATGACCTGAGCTGAAGTCGGCTGCCTAACCGACTGAGCCACCCAGGTGCCCCCCTAAGCTTATTCTTGTATGGAGAAGCAAAGGACCGTCTATAGGTGCTTTGAAAGGACAAATAATAGATTACTGTCAGTTGGGGCACCTTCCAATGTTCTGAAAAATCACTGACTTCTGCCAAACACCGTGGCCTGAGACGGAGCATTTGAGCATGAGAGATGATTGCCCACAATCCCACAATGAGAGTGAGACAGAGAGAGAGAGAGAGAGAGAGAAGAAGAACCTTTGGCTTAGTTGTGATCATGTGACATTTGGCGTCACATACTAATATTGCAAGACATCATTGTTCAAGTTAAAATTTATTAGAAATGTTTGCTCATCTTGCAGAACACTTGTAGAACAAGTTACTTGCATTCCAAACTTTTACTGTATACACAGAGCATGTGTGAGTCTGGTAGATTTTACTATGGAGCTGGGCGTAAGAGACAGGCTGTAGAGTTCAATAGACAACAAGCCACATCACAGTACAAATAAGACATTTATGTTCCTCAAAATCCCTATTGGCCAACCCATTGCCAACCTAGTTCCTCTCTGGCCTTTCCATCACACAGCGCTAAATCTGTAGTCTCTTCACTTTTTCCTCCTTTTATCTCTTACATGTTGAACCCTACCTCCCACCTTCTCCCCCGCCACACACACATATGCGTGCGCGCGCGCGTGCGCACACACACGCACACACACACACACACACACACGCACACCTTCCTTTCACATAAAAACACTCAGACCTGTTCTCTGGAAGATTAGAAACAAATGATCTCTTGGCTGCATCCATAATTCTTTGAAGATTTTAACTCCTGGCTTATCATCTGTGATGGTTCGTTCTCTATGTCAAATTTGCTGAACTAAGGGATGCCCAGATACTTGGTAAAACGTTATTTCTGGATGGGTCTATAAGGGTATTTCAGGAAGATATTAGCATCTGAAGACATCCATCTTCTCCTACCCATGGACATCGGTGCTCCTGTTTCTCAGGCTTTTGGGCTCAGACTGGTATTTATACTCTTAGTTCTTCTGGTTCTCAGACATTGTAGTTTGGACTGGAACTATACCACTAGCTTTCCTAAGTCACCAGCTTGCAAAGAGAAAATTCTGGGACTTCTTTCCTTCCACGATCCCATCAGCCAATAGCCTATGATAAATCTCTTTCTGTCTCTTTCTCCATATATATCCTCTTGGTTCCATTTCTCTGGAAAATGTTGACCAATATGACTCCTGTTACACTTCCTAGTGAGTTCAGTATTAATAGAGATTATGCTGCTCATTTCTCTGGCTTATGAGCCCCTTGCACATCTTCTTTCCCAGTTTCCTTCCTTCATTCAACCCCAGCCACTTACTTCAGTTGTCATAAACTAGACCTGTTACTACCAGTAGCTGTAACCTTTCTGTAGTTTTAAGTCCAAGCATTTCCTGTTTCTGACCACCACCTCTTTCCATTTCTCTCCTAAAATCCTGACTGGAAAAATAATGAAATCTTCAACTCATGATACTACTACCATTTTGGTTTCCCTCAGGATCCTTCATACATTTCTAGTCTTCTAATCCATCTTATATTCTATGACACTCATTTTAATCCTTCTCTTGCAAAAATCCTAACTCCCTCACATCTGATGTTCCACCATCCTTATTTGGTACAATGAATGAATCAATCAATCAGTCAATCAGTCAATCAATCAATCACAAACCTGACTAAATGTAACTCTTTTCTTTCTCCATGCCTATACCCACACAGGTGAATATGGCCGTAGAAAAACACACAATCAGTGCTGAATCATCTTACTTTAAATTTGTGACCATTGACCTGGAGAGGGCCCTTTTCCTGCCTGGTAATTCTACACTTTTTTTTTTTTTAAAACTTCATTACACTATCCACTTATTATTATAACTTGTTATGCTTCCTTTCCATTTCCATTTTCAACTGATTTATCTTGCTTCTGTCAGTAAGATAGTTGAACTGTCAGGAGATAAGTTCCATAGATTTTTACCCCTAAATTTACCCCTTTTCTATATTTGTTTCCTTATATTCTTTCTACCATCACCATAGATGAACTGTCTATGTCCCTACCTGAGGACAAAATCCCTTCATTCTACACTAAACCTTTTTCCTTCCATCTACAAGGACATGCCTATACAGTTCTCTATTTGCAACATGTTCAATATTTCCCTTTATGCTGAATCTACTAGATCATCATAAATATTTCAATATACAGACAAGCTATTATTTCCCCCTTCTCAAAAAGCAAACAAATCTTTCTGTTTATCCTGTTTTAACCACCGACCACAGACTAATTTTATATCCCCCTTTCAGGGCAGATCTTCTAGAGTCACTGTCTCTAATATCACTTATTATTTTCTCTCAATAACACATGCCCATTTGTTTGGAGCCCCCACGACAGAACCAAGCTGGTTTTGTGGAAGTCACCAACAAATTCTATGTTAGTAAATCCTACGACCCATTCTCAGTTTTCAGTTTACTTCTCCTATCAGAGAAGCAGTGTTTCTTTTGTTTTGTTTGATTACAAACTTGATTACTCCTTTTGCTTGAACCAATTTCTTCAAATCCCTTGTGACAAACTGTGTTGTTTCATCTTTCAGCTTCACTGTTCCTGTTCCTCTTTAGAGCTTGGAATGCCTCAAGCCTCAGTCCATGAATCTTGAATTCTCTGTATTTATTTATTTTTTCCGGTCTCAAAAAGCCTCATAGTTTTAAATGCCATCTACATATTCCGGGGTCTCAAATTTTATCTTCATCTTAGACCTTTCCTTTGATCCCAAATTCTTCCATCCAACTGTCTGTTCAACTCCCCATTTGAATGTCTAATTAGTATCCTGAATTTGTATGGAAATAAACTCTTAATATTTTTCTTCAAAAACCCGTTTCTCCTGTGTCTTCCTCATCTTATTAGTAGCCTTTCCATACTTGTAATTGCTCAAGGAAATTAGAAATCATCAGTTAGGTCTTCAGACTTAGACTGCATTTAATCACTAGCATGTCTCTAACTTGCAGATGGTAGATTGTGGGATTTTTTAGCCTCCATTAGCACGTGAGTTAATTCCTACAGTAAATCTGCTCATATCTCTACCTCTATCATCTATCTATCTATCTATCTATCTATCTATCATCTATATATCTTAGTTCTATTGGTCTGTTTATCTTGAGACCCCTAATACATATGGTTACATAACAAATTGTTGCAAAACTTAGTGGTTTAGAATAGCCATTTATTATACCCACTGACTTTTTTGGATCCAGGATTCAGACAAGGCACAAAAGGGATGAATTATCTATACTCAGAAATGTGTAAAACCTAAAATGGAAATCCTGGAGTCTAGGAACTAGAATTATCTGCAAATTTGTAGATGCTAGCTGTCGACTGAGAGCCTCAGGTCCTCTCTATTTTGATCTCCCCACAATAGCTAGTTTGAGCTTCCTTACAGTGTCGTGGCTAGCTTGTCAACAGTAAGCATACAAAAAAGAGCATATCAGATAGAAGCTGGATTCTTTTTATGACCTACCCTCAAAAGTCACATGGTATCACTGCCAATAACTATTGGTTACAACAATCATAAAACTCCCACCAGTTTAAAAGATGGGAACATGGACCCACCTCTTCAAGGAAGGAGTGTCATAGCTTTTTTTTTTTAACATTTATTTATTTTTGAGACAGAGAGACACAGAGCATGAACAGAGGAGGGTCAGAGAGAGGGAGACACAGAATCCAAAACAGGCTCCAGGCTCTGAGCTGTCAGCACAGAGCCCGACGCGGGGCTGGAACTCAGGGACCGCGAGATCATGACCTGAGCCGAAGCTGGCTGCTTAACCGACTGAGCCACCCAGGCGCCCCAAGGAGTATCAGAGCTTTAAGAAGATCAGATGAGATGAAAAACACTGTTGGAGTAATTTAAAAAAATGCAGTCATCCACATTTGACTTTGTAGATATGGTCAAGAATTTCCTGACTCTGCCTTTTTGCTGATCTGTCCAAATAAGCATTCTTATTTCTATAATTCAGAGAGTCAGTCATACTTGTAACATTAGGCCTGTTCTAAGAACATGTATACTATATAACAGTATGTATGTATGTATGTGTGTGTATTGTGTGTGTGTGTGTGCACACGTGGATGTGTATGCCCAAATATGGCACTTCCTGACACAGAGCTCCTTAATACCATGAAATTTCCTGAGTGATAGAAACATGTTTTATTCTAATGGGATGGCTCTTGGCAAGCCCCTAGACTGCTTCAGGATGGGGACTAATCTTCATAAAGATCCAACTTGGATTAGAAGCCTAGAACTTTCAGCCCCTTTCTCCCAACTTCTGGGAAGGGAAGAGGGCTGAAGACTGAGTTAATAATCAATCATGCCTACATGAGGAAACATCCATTAAAATCCCTCAACAAAAGGGCTTGGCAAGCTTCTGGGTTGGTGAACACATAGAGGTGCTGACAGAGAGCATAGAAGTTCTATGCATCCCCTCCACTTGGCTCATCCTGAGTTGTATCTGTTATTACAAAGTGACTTCCCGTGTTTTGTGGCCTGTCTAGCAAATTATTGATCCTGATGAGGGGTCATGGAAGTGTCAATTTATAGCTAGTTGATCAGACGTACAGGAGCCCTTGGGATGCCAGGGTGGCTCAGTTGGTTGGGCATCCAACTTTGACTCAGGTCATGATCACACAGTTTATGGGTTCAAGCCCCACGTCAGTCTCTGTGCTGACAGCTCAGAGCCTGGAGCCTGCTTCAGATTCTGTGTCTCCCTTTCTCTCTGCCCCTCCCCTGCTTGCTCGCTCGCGCTCTCTCTCTCTCTCTCTGTCTCTCTCTCTCAAAAATAAAAATAAACATTAAAAAGTAATTTAAAAAGAAAGAAGAAGAAGAAGAAGTACAAGAGGCCCTGGACTTGCTTCCTTTTTGTGATGTGGGGGCAGTTGTGTGGGACTGAGCCCTTAACCTTGGGCTCTGCACTAAGTCCAGGTAGTTAGTGTCAGAATTGAATTGAATTGTTAGATACTCAGTTGTGGTCTGGAGAATTGGAGTTCGGTGTTAGAAAGCACTGCAAGTAGGAAAGCACTATCACAGGAAATCTTACTTGTGGGACATTTTAGAACTCATCTTTCAGCATCCTCTTTCTGCTCTATCGACAATAGATAGGTATCCAGTCCTACTCCTAAAGCTTTATTTGGAAATCCCCACTATTATAAAGTTATTTTTCAGGATGAGCACATCTCAACCATAATTGGAAGCTAGCAAAATGATAGCTATTGCATCCTCTTTAAGTAATTTAGTTTAATAAGATTAACATTTCCAGTTGTCTAATTTATACCACCTCTATAATGGTTACCTTCCTCCACTATCCCCTCTGGACCTGTGCCCGTTGGCTCCAGATTTAACCCATAGCTTATCACAGTGGTCCAGACATGTTCTGACCAGAGAATGCCGTATGATAGAAACTTAGTAAATGGGTTGAATGAATGTTTCCTGATTTAATCCTTCACAGCAACTTTGTGAGGTATGTATTACTGTCTGCATTTTTGTAGATGATAAAGAGGGCATGTTTAATCGTGCTGTACTTTATTTAGTAAGTGGAAGACAAATTAGACCCCAAGAACTCTCTACACTTTCTGTAAGACCAAGATGCCTCTCTCTCTGGGGCTAATTCTGCACCTGTTCTTCTCTTTCATGACTGAGGAGCTACTCATTCCTGATCTGTGAGGCGTCAGGATTCTGCTGCCCTCTTGAGCCTACAGTATTTTCCTTGCTTTGTGCAGTGACACATAACCATGGTTATTGCAAAACTGTTGGGATGAACATTAGAACAACCTTAAAATAGGAACAATGTGATATGAGAACACCACTGTGTTTAGGAACAGAATGTAATAGAATATAAACCTTGGGATGGATTTGAATCAGGCTGTTTTTTCAAAATGTTAGGCTCAAAATCCGAGAATCAGATAATTATATGCAGTAAGAAAGAAAAAAGAAATAAAAACTATCTATTTAGAATATCCCCTTAAAAATAAAAAAAAGAATTACCAAAACTGAAATCCCTAAAATTGGGCTCACCACCCAAGCAAAAGCTAATTGATAGTCACAAATATTTAATTCATGTTATGGAATTGGTATAGAGAAAGATAGAAGGATACTGCTCTCCCTCTATGATTATAACACTTAATTATTCAATAAAATAAGTAAAAATGTAACTACAGTACAAGGTGAAATAAGAAAAGTACTGTAAGAGAGACACATGTAAAGTGCTATGGGGAGTTGAAAGGAAGGTCGTTGCCAAGCAAATCACAGCGCAGAAACTAGAATGACAAAATTATATAGAATTTTGTTAACCTAAGAGCAAACATTTCTTTTTGGCTCTGGGGGAATTGCTCAGTGGTAGGGCAGCCTTCGAGAGCAGCATAACGTTGAACAGAAGCAAGGCCAATATTAAGTGAATTTGATGGCTGAAACAGTTTTCTGCTCCTGGGCCTATAATTTAAAGTCGTTATTGGGCCTTTGAGGCTAATCCCAGTAGAACAAGTCTTAGGGGCTGTGGGAAGAGGACACGTACAGTGGGGTTGAAGCAGCAGCAACAACTTCTGGTAAACAAATTCTGAAACTTAGCATTTAGGTAATCTCTTGGGAACCACATTCCAACCATCAGCCGTATTTTACAACTGCAATATATTAAATTTATTTATATGGGTAGCAGCACAGGTGTGTTTTGAACTATAAAAATTGAAAATAACTTCCTCATAGTCAGAAGAAGGTGGGAGGAATGTCATTTTTTTTTCTTATGAAATAATGGGAATGCACCTAAAGTCTGGAAACCCTTAGAGTGTTGAATAGGAATTAGATGACATCAGTAAGATGGTCTGTCATTTTATTTATAAGTAGAGCTTCAATTTTGTGGTTATTTATTGTTGTCTAAATCACATGTATTTCCTTTGAGCAATTAGTTCAACTTTTAAAGAAATATTTCATTCTTGAGATCTTAGTTATTTAACTACTACTTTGAATAAAGCGATGGATACTTAACAAATTGTTATGGGACATAGGAGCTTTTGGTTATAAAGTTTTAATAAAGGTAGTCTCCATTTATCTTCCAAGTTAAGAAATAAAGTGGTCCCTTTAACCTATTAATCATATTAAGATTGATCCTTACTCTGTTTATCTAAGAAAAGATGAAAGCCTGGTCACTCCAGGCATGCGACATTGTCGACAGACTTTTCAGCACTCCTACTAATTTATGGCTACTCCGTGGGAACTGAAAAATACTCAGGTGGCTGAGGGTAGACATCCCAGTGATTTACTCACAACATCTGCCTCTGACTACATAGGCTCCATTCAGAGGTCAGCTTCTTGTAAAATGATGTTCCCCCTGATTTCCATCTCTTGTGCAGGTCAGTATTGATTAACACTGACCCTCAGACTGGTCCTGAAAGAGTCTCTCTCCCAAGAGAATTATAATGAATAAGTTCACTTTTAAGAATCAGATCACATTTAGCCAGGTAGTTAATAGAAAAAGGGGGAGTTGAAGAAAGGGTGATACAAAGAAACAAAACCCTACAAAAAAGAGTTGCAGGAATCTCAACCCTTAGGATTTCATATCAACTTAGAAAATCCTATAGTGGACTTTTAATTTTTTAAGAGAGCACTCTTCCAGAATAAGTATCTGTGAGCTTAACCTTGAAGTCCTTGACATTTATTTGTGAGAGAGATGATTACAGGGATCTGAAAAAAAATTATTTTTATTACCTCCAGGAAATGTAAGAAAGTATATGTCAGCATACATTTGTGGGCTAAACTCAGTGAGTTAATTATGGTTCAATAAAAGAAACAAACTCAGATTTCTACCTATCATGAGTATTAAAGTTAATAAAGCCACAGATTATAAATAAGAATTGTAGCAACTATTCTGTAATAAAAGAGGTTAGTTCCTAATACATTTATGATCGACTTTGAGCTTATTAAATAACAAAAAGGAACACAATAAGAAAGACCAGTCACTAACTTTACTTTAAAGATAACTGTCTCTAAAAATTGTGTCTGCCTAGAAACATGCATGTTGTAGAAATCCCATGAGTTTTTCAAAGACAGCATAATGAAACCAAAAGCAAGTTTAGAGATGTTAAGAAGAAACAATGCTCTGATTGTTTTTAAGGTTACATCAAGTCATTTGGCACAGAATGAAACTTCTTAAGTAAAACACAAGAGCTCATCTATAAATCTTTCCACTGTATTATTACGTGCTTAGGGCCAAGATATGCTTGGGCGAGGAGAACAGCCTCTAATTCCATCATGTGCCAACCTTGTAGCAGGCCAGAGCAGTTTTCTTCTTTTACGCATTATGCCATTGAGGTCAGAACCACCCATTCCAGAGCCTGGGTTGGGATCCTGGCTGTGCAACTTACTTGTTGAGTGACATTGGACAAATCATTTCACCTCTTAGTCCTCAGTTTTGTCATTTGTAGAATGAAAATCATTTACTCGTTTCATAGGCTTAATGTGATTAATGACTAATGTCTAAAATGGCTAAATGTATGTGAAATCTTAGTGCTGCATAAGCATTAGCTACTGTTATTCTCAGTGTATCTGACTTGACAGAAAAATGTCCATCATGCACATCGTCGAGTCATGTACACACATGCGTGTTATTTCATGGCCTTCAAACATCTCCTTTTACCTCTCTTTCTGGGTTCTTCACTTGCAGCCATTCTCTGAATGCCTCCACCAATCTTTTGCCCTCCGTCCTCCCCAGACTCCCTGGCACTAACCTTCGGGGTCCAGAATCGCATCCCTCACTGATCACCTCTGTGTATCACTCCCTTTCTCACACAGAACAACTTCTGTTTCAGCTTCTTCAAACTTGAATCCTCTCACCCTTAATCTGATACACAGGAAAATATATTTAGCATAGATACTGAATTTGTTTCCTCTTAGCAGACAGAAGATCTTCTCTGAACCAGTATCTAGCATTCTACAGTAGTGGGTAGGGAATTATAAATAACGTTTGTTTTGTTTGTTTGTTTTTTGGGTTTTTTTTTTTTTTTTTTTTTTGGTAATAGAGGTAACACTTATTACCATAAGTATGACGTATGCTTTATTTTCATAAGTATCCTATACCATCTAGTAACTTGGCACCATTAAAAGAAAAAAAAATCTTACACCATATGAGTATATATGAATAAAATGAATCTTGTTTAGTGTAGTAATTTTTTTAGGTTTTTTTTTTTTTTTTTTTTGAGAGAGAGAGCGGGAGCATGCCGGAGCACGCACCCATGAGTGGGAGAGGGGCAGAGAGAGAGAGGGAGAGATAGAGAATCCCAAGCAGGCTCTGCACAGTCAACACAGAGCCCTACCCTGGGCTCAGACCCATGAACTGTGAGAGTCTGATGTGAGCTGGAATCAAGAGTCAGCCATTTAACCAACTGAGCCATCCAGGTGCCCCAGTGTAGTAATTTAATGTAGAACATGGAAATGGTCCTATTTACCTGTTCAGGCTACTAAATGCATAAGAATCATGATTAAAGCCTATCAATAGGTAAAAAATATATGAACAGGTGTTCTCTAGTCAGGACTTACAAATAGTAAAGATTATATGTGTATATATATTAGTATAAATTTGCTTATGGAGTAGCATTGGTAGTATTTGCATGGAGAGGGATAGGTAATGCAAAATAGAAAAAAGCATATAGTCATTCTCTTGTAATCTTTCAATGCTTTCCCATTGAGGAAATAGTGAAAATTCAGAATATTCAGCTAGATGAATGTAAAGCAAATAGTTGTCTTCAGTATGGATTTTTTCATTGTTCCTTTCACACTCTTCTTTTTTTTTTTTTTTTTTTTTTTTTTTTTTTTTTTTGGTTTGAATGGAATGGCCACTTGTTTCCTACTGGGGCATTTAAAACCAACTGTAAAATCTCCTCAGTTATTCCCTGCCACCCACACCCCTCCACTCCCCACACCCTCCCAAGCAGCTACACACGCATTCTCAGTTCACAATTTGTGGGCTCCCATCACCTGGATTTTTATTGATCTAGTAATCTTTGCATTTACTTGTACAGATCTGAGGTTTTCTGCTTCCAATACAGTGTGAAAGATGCCTGTGCTAGTTAGCAATTTCTAGGACCAACATGTGTTGAAGCTGTATGAAGCTATCTTGCATTTTCTCTTTCTGAAGGTTTGTTCTGTTTGTGTATTTGCTGAAATATGAGCTAGAGGGAAGATGAGGATATCATCTTGTAAGGAGACAGTGGTAGGCAAATTGAATCAAAATTGAGGCTGACTCTCTCGTTCAATCTCTGGTAATTCACATCAGATTCAAACACCCTGTTCCTGCAGCTATGGAGGGTCAATTACTTATAGCAGGCAGGGGGTCTCAGCTTGGCAGACAAAACTAACCATCACAGGTGTCTGAGACCACAGCCTTCCTCAAAAGGATTATCTTCGGGTCCACTGGGATTCAGTTTGCATAAAGGAATGTGGGACTTCCCATGAAGTACAGGATAGAAGCTTCTGCCCACACCCCCCAATAAAAAGCCACAGGCATGGACTGGTGTGGGTAGAATCGTATCTGCTGTTCAGAATTTCGTCTGGTCCAGTCTTCCTGGTGTATTCTTGATTAATGGCTAAACATAAGTGAAATAAAAGGGGAAAAAAAACACACTTCAAACTTCTGTTTGTTTGTTTTTTCACTTAACTCTCTGAATGAATCTTATGGCACAAGATGGTAGAATAAATCTCTGGTGTTTTCAAGAGTGATGGAATGTGGCCCTGACAGCTCTAAGTGGAGTCCCCACAGTTTCTGCACGGTTGGTGGGGACAACTGCAGCCTCCCGGGCCGGTGTCGCCACAGGCAGCCAGACAGGTGGCGTGGAAATTGTCATATGTTAGATTGCTTAGTTACATAGGAGAAAGAGAAAGAGAGGGAGACAGGATAGAAAGGAAGAAGAAAAAAAGAAAGCACTCCATAGAACCAACAGAAAATGCTATGTGAGGATCAAACAATATTGCTACTTATAAAAAGAGATAAATTCTGGTAACTTTTAAAGGATTTTAGTAGTAATTTCCTATTACTACTTTTCCATCGTTGCAAGATCTTGCTCTAAAAGTTAAATCTGAGGGTCACCAAATAAGGAGAAAGAATGTAAATTACAAAACTTTCAATGGCAATTTAAAATATTTCAGCCTAAATGTGTGTGTTTTTCCCCTAAATTAGCTTGTTCTCTTAAACTTACTATTTTATAGCTACTTCTTAAAAAGGGAAAAAGAAAGAAATGAAAAAACACAGGAAAAAAACTTTTTTTTTTTCCTTTCCAGAAGTGAATTACTATTTTCAGGAGCATTTTCCTATGAGAGTCATGAATCATTCTTGCCTACTTTGAAGGAGGGCTCTCATGACATTCTTTATGCCTTAGCAATAATATTACAAATATTTGTTGTCACAACTAAATATGCCACTGATTTAGTATCCTAAAATCTAATGGTTTCATCCATTGACATCTTGATGTACTTAATGGCTCAATTTGAATACAATTAATATATTGTATTTGGTAAAAATTAGAACTTAGGAGTAGTAAGAATAATTTATTTTTTAAAAGCACTAGATATAAAATTTAAAGGCTAAAAACTGGTTTCCTGTAAATGATAACAGTGTGAGCTTTCAGATTTAAAAAAAAGTTTAAAAAATTTTATAACAAGTTAAAAACATGTATAAAATGGATAAGTTAAACTTTTAGCAGTAAATGAAAGCTCTTTAAATACAAATGTGTAGCCTTCATTAAAACTCTATTTTTTCTAATAATATTAAAATGCACCACATAAAATAATTTTAAGAGTCTGACTAACCTGTCATTTCAATTTATAAAGTGACATAGTTCATAATATATTTTAATATTAATCATCCAAAGAGGACATTGTACCATATATACTGTCTAGGCAGTATGCTAGCGAACAGCCTTTTACTTATGTCTCTTTGTTAAAAATAAGGTAAAATCCTCAAAAATATTTGGTTCCCATTTTTAAGTTAACCCCAGATTACCACTTTGTGGAGCAGGTATTCTCTTTTGGCAATAAGAGCTGATTATTCCCTTAAATAAAGGGACAAATGGGAGAGTCTCATTCTATTTCACAATACGAGAAGTTCCAGAAAATTAGGAATTCCACAACTTCAAACTTGGAACATCCATACACCAAGTTCAATACAAATAATTACAGAGAAGCTTCTGTGTGCTGAGGACAGTATTATATAATATAGAAATATAAATGTGACTCTAATAAACACCCTGCTTGCTAAAAAGATTCAGACAGGTACTAAAATAACTACATACTAGGAATAACTGGACAAAGGTCATAACAGAACTACCAAAGTCAGGGCGAGAGCTCTGAGTATAAGTACATTTCCGTTCATTTTGAATTTGACTCTTCATAATTTGGCTATAGTAAATAATGCCACGATAAACAAAGGGGTGCCTTTGAATGAGTGTTTTTTTAATTTGGGGGGGGGTAAATACCCAGAAGTGAGATTCCTAGATCATAGGGTAGTTCTATTTTTAATTTTTTGAGGAACTTCCATGCTCTTTTCCACAGTGGCTGTACCAGTTTGCTGTATTCCCGCCCGAAGTGCAAGAGGGTTGCTTTATCTCCACATTCTCACCAACCCCTGTTGTTTCTTGTGTATTTGATTTTAGTCATTCTGACAGGTATGGAGTGATTTATCATTGTAGTTCTGATTTGCATTTCCCTAGTGATGAGTGATGTTGGCCATCTAAATGCCTTCTTTGGAAAAATGGCTGTTCATGTCTTCTACCCATTTTTAATTGGATTATTTGGTTTTTGGATATTGACTTTATTAATTCTCTCTATATTTTGAATACTAACTCTTTATTGGATCTGTCACTTGCAGATTTATTCTCCCATTCCATAGGTTGCCTTTTAGTTTGGTTGATTGTTTCCTTCTCTCTGCAGAAGTTTTTCATTTTGAGGTAGTCCCAATATCTTATTTTTGCTTTTATTTTCCTTGCCTCGGGAGACATATCTAGAAAAATGTTGCTACAGCCAATGTCAGAGAGATTACTACCTGTGTTCTCTTCTAGGATATCTATGGTTTCAGGTCTCACATTTAGGTCTTTAATTCATTTTGAACTTATTTTTGTGTGGTCAAATAAAGTGTCTGGTGTCATTACTTTGCATGTGGCTGTCCAGTTTTCCCAACACCATTTGTTCAAGAGACTGTCTTTTTCCCATTTTATATTCATTCCTCCCTTGTCAAAGATTAATTGATTATGTAATTGTGAGTTCATTTCTGGATTTTTCGACTCTACTCCATTGATCTGTTTTTATACCAGTACCATACTGTTTTAATTTCTACTACTTTGTGATATAATTTGAACTCTGGAATTGTGAGTTTTGTTTTATTTTTGTTTTGCTCTTCCTTTACAAGATTACTTTGGATATTTGAGGTCTTTTGTGGTTCCCTACGAATTTTAGGAGTATTTATTCTAGGTCTTTGAAAAATGCTGTTATTTTGAGGGATTGCATTAAATCTGTAGATTGCTTTGGGTAGTAGAGACATTTTTAAGAACATTTTTTTCTTTCAAGCCATAAACATGGAATGCCTTTCCATTCTTTGCATTGTCTTGAATTTCTTTCATTGGTATTTATGCTTTTCAGAATACAGATCTTTCATCTCTTTATTCAAGTTTATTCCTAGAAATTTTATTGTTTTTGATGCAACTGTAAATGGGATTGTTTTCTTAATTTTACTTTATGATACTTAATTATTAGTATGTAGGAATGCAAAATATTTCTGCACATTGATTTTTGTATCCTGCAACTTTAGTGAATTCATTTATCAGTTCTAGTAGTTTTTTGCTAGAATCTTTAGGATTTTCTGTATGTAGTATCATATCATCTGCAAATAGCAAGTTATACTTCTTCCTTACGAATTTGGATGCCTTTTGTTTCTTTATATCATCTAATTGCTATGGCTAGGACTTCTAGTACTATGTGAATATAAGTGGTGAGAGTGGACATCCTTGCCTTGTTCCTGACCTTAGGGGAAAAGCTCTCTGTTTTTTGCCATTGAGTATGATATTGGCTGGGAGTTTTTTGATAGAAAGCCTCTACTATGTTGAGATATGTTCCCTCTAGACCTACTTTTCAGAGGGCTTTTTTCATGAATGCATTTTGTACTTTCTCAAATGCTTTTCTGCATCTATTGAAATGATCATATGGTTCTCATCTTGTTTCTTATTTTTATTATCTATCATAGTGATTGTTTTGTGAATATTAAACCACCCTTCAACCCTGGGAATAAATCCCACTTGTTTGTGGTGTATGATTTTTTTTAAATATATCGTTGGATTCAGTTTGCTAATATTCTCTTGAGGAGTTTTGCATCTGTATTCATGAGAGATATTAGCCTATAGTTCTCTTTTTTGTGTGGTGTCCTTATCTGGTTTGGGTATCAGGTGATATTAGCCTCATAGAATGAATTTGGAAGTTTTTCTTCTTGTATTTTTTTTGGAATAGCTTGAGAGGAATGGGTATTAGCTTTTCTTTAAACGTTCAGTAAAATTCACCTGTGAAGCAGTCTGGTCCTGGACTTTTGTTTCTTGGCAATTTTTTGATTACTGATTCAATTTCATTCCTGGTTCAAATTTTCTGTTTCCTCCTGCTTTATTTTTCATAGGTTATGTGTTTCTAGGAATCTATCCATTTCTTCTGAGCTGTTCAATTTGTTGGCATATAGGTTTTCATAATATTCTGTATAATTATTTGTATTTCTGTGGTATTGGTTGTTATTTCTCCTCTTTCATTAATGATTTTTTTTGCAGGCCAAATGTCCATAGATAGATGAATGGATAAAGAAGATGTGGTATATATATATATATACATATACATATACATATATATATACATATATATATACACACACATACATATACATATACATATACATATACATATACATATATATATACACACACACACACACACACCCATATATAATATATGCAATAAAACCTTGGTTTGTGAGCATAATTCGTTCTGGAAACATGCTAGTGCTGGTATTCCAAAGCATTTGTTTATCAAAGCAAACTTCCCCATAAGAAATAATGGAAACTCAGATGATTTGTTCCACAACCCCAAAACATTCATATACAAATGATTACAATACTGTAATATAATATAAAATAATAAAGAAAATACAAAATATAAAGAAAAATAAATTAACCTGCACTTACCTTAGAAAACCTTCATGGCTGATGTGTGGGAGATTAGAGAGGGCTATTGTATAGGACAACTTTCACTATCACTAACAGAATCACTGCTATCTATTGGTTCAATGGAATCTTTTCTTTTCATGCAACTTTAATGAGGAACCTATCCAATGACACTTGCTTTTGCCCCCTTTTGGAGACTTCACAGAAATGTGCCATTGCATTGATGATCACCCACAATCATGCAAAGAGAGAGAGAGAGAGAGAGAAGAACCATTGGCTCAGTTGTGATCATGTGACATTCTGCATCATGTACTACTCATATTACAAGGCATTGTTCATTTATCAGGTTAAAATTTATTAGAAATATTTGCTCATCTTGTGGAACACTCACAGAACAAGTTACTCACAATTCAAGATTTTACTATGTGTGTGTGTTTATATATAATGGAATATTATTCAGCCATAAAAAAGAATGAAATCTTGCCATTTGCAACACTGTGTAATGCTAAGCAAAATAACTCAGCCAGAGAAAGACAGGTACCATATTATCTCACTCATATGTGGACGTCAAAAAACAGAGTGAGAGGGACAAACCAAGAAACAGACTCTTAACTACAGAGGACAAACTGATAGTTAACAGAGGGGAGGTGGGTGGGAGGATGGGGGAAACGGGATGGAGATCAAAGAGTATACTTATGATTAAAAAAAAAAAAAAAAGTCTTTATATGCAAAGTTCCCAATTAAAAGACCTTTGTGTCCAAAAAGAAAAAAAAAATTTTTTGACTCCTCAGTTGAATGTGTTCCTTTTCCCTCTTTACTTCCATTTTGTTCTCATTCTTTTTTTCAAACAATTTAAAAATATAATGTCTTGTCATTTCAACTGATAAAAAGGTTTGGCAAGGTCTTTAAAGGGCTATAAAGAAGAATTGGAACTTGGATCTATTATTGTGGTATGTATGATACATTGTGTTCTTTATTTTCTGAATAATGTGTTATTAACAAGTTAAAAAGACAATGGTGATTGTTTCACACTTTCAACCCTAGATGGAAATGGCTCCACATACAGTAATTATCTTAAAAGCTAACACTTTTTTAAGTGTTCTTGTGCTTTAAAACACACACACACACACACACACACACACACACAAGCTATACTAACAGTATACTAACAGTGATTGTTCAGCATGGAATACATGTAGATACTCTACGGATTTTAAAAATGCCCCTTCCTTTCAAAAAGCATTTATGCATGAGGGACACAGTTTGTAGAAACTTATGAATCCTAAGGAATAAACACAACATGCACAAAAAAAAGAGTCTTGCGTGGTTATAACATGAGAGTTCTAATCGTTTTTCACTTTACTCAAAGAAAAAAGATAATTTTGGCAGTTCTTGATGAAAAAACAGATGATATCAGTTAAATTCCCTCATAACATATGCAAAAATATGAGTATCACCCCAGATTTCCATTAAGCATAAGATTCTTTAGCAAGATTTGGATATATAATATTGATCTCAATTTGGGAATTTGCTATAAGATAGAGAATTAGTATCTATTTAATAAGCAGGAGAGCCTTGGTGTTTTTGTGTGTTTTATGTTGTGGTGTGTTTGTGTATGTGTGGGTTTGTATTGCACTTTCAGGGTTTTTCCTCTATATCAAAATTAGAAATACAAACATCTTTTCACTAACACGTGCAGTTTGGAAAGTTATATTGCCTGGATTGTGAAAATATTGCTATAAAGTTCTTGCCCTATTTATCCCTCCCAATGTTTATGAAGAGTTGATTTTTAATGTATGTGAAAACAAAAGAACTACACATGTAAATTATAATGCTCAAAATTTTGATAAACAACCAAAGTATATCATTAGTTATCTTATACAGCAATGCTACTCTAAAACTGATAAAAGAGTACATTAAAAAGTCACCAAAGGCAGTGGGGAGGAGGGCTTGAAGTTTTTAAATCTCTGCTTTTCAGTGTGAATACATATATTTTAGCCAATTGCATTTCAAGTGGTTAACAAATAATAACTTATACATGATGACCTATAATTGGCATTCCCCCCCAAAAGAGGAAGTTTGCAATAAAGACTGAGTGACTACGTAAACAGAGGCTACAGAGATACTTAACTGTATGGCTTCACATGGCTGGAGAGGGAAGCAAATGGAAAGTGGAAAGGGGAGAGCTTGAAGGTAAAGAAAACCACAGAGACGTGTTAACGGGTGTATTTGGCATCCTTTCCTCCTACAAAACGTATGTTCCCAATGAAAATACCAAGAAGACAAAAGAAATTGAGATTGCAGAAAAAGTATTAGGTAAAACTATTTGGGTTTGCCAAGACGGGTAGAGAAGTACTTTTCAGTCTGGCCCCGGCTCTGAATCCTGTGATGCCAGCTTCCTAGTGTTTTTTTGCATTGGTCATCAAATAGTCCATGATGGTTATTTCCCTAAGCTCTTAAATTTACAGCCTGAGTTATTTCATTTCCCTCCTAGTTAGAGCTTATCTTACATTCTTGCAGTTACCATTCAATGCATATTAAATATTAAAAACTTACTGTAGACAAAACATTGACAACGTAACAGTGAACAAGACAGACATAGTCTCTGCCCTGGGTTTTGTGCTCTTACAATTGGAGACTGGAGAGGAGAACAATGTCCCTCAAACAAACAACATCAAATGTGATAAATGCCTTACAAAGAATGTTTAGAAGTTTTGGTAATACTTAACAGAGCAGTTTGATGCTTCAGAGTAAGACTTTCCTAAGCCATTAATAATTAATCTGATTTCTGAATGAGAAGTACATTTTAATTTACTCATGTTGGGGAAGCAGAGGGAAGGTTGTAGCCAAAGGCTTGGAAGGGGAGATAAATAGTCTGCTCAACAAACTAAACAAAACTCAGAGTGGCTGAAGGAAAGAGAGGAAGCAAAATGATATCGTGAAATAAGTAAAGAGAGAGATGGAAGCAGGCAATGGAAGACATTGTAAGCTTTGCTAAGAACCCATCTGAAAGGCATCAGTCAGCAAGCAACCATCCCAGTGTTTTAAGCTGGGGAGAAATATGATCAGATATGCATGTATAACAAATAGTTTTGGAAGCATTGGGAGAGCCTGGTATAGGAATAATAAGCCTCCCTGTTTTAATTGCCAGCTCTTTATCCTGTTGAGGAAGGAGGGATTCTCTTCCTAGGGTTATGGGGGTGGCTGAATTCTGGGCAGATGAAATTGACAATAGTTTATTAATCCCATATTCTCATAGTTTGGGAAAAGAGAATACCACCTATCACAGAGGGCCACATGGGGGCTGCACAGGAACCTCCGGGAAGCAGGCTTTGCGTTATCAGGAGACTGAAGTACTCTGCATATTCCAGGATTGGCTTGTTTGAATAATGCCAGGAGCTGATTTGGAAACTGAGGCCCAATAGTCAGAGATAATAAGTAGGACATGCACCAGGTCCTTGTGATGAGCCAATTGTTTGGCTGCGGGACTTTATCCACAGGAGCAGAGTGGTGAGGGGAAGATGCCGTTAGGCCATTCAAGTCCCTCTCCATTTTCCCATAAATCAAGGCACACATAATAGTGACGCTTAATCTTGGGCCTTATAGTACATGCTCATGAAACCCCAGAGAAGAAAATTTGTCTGCATAGGTGTGGACGTTGAGTCTCTGAATATTCTGAGCTCTGAACACTGTATATGGAAGGCCCTATCTCTCTCTATGTTCTGTTTTCTTCCCAATCCCCGTGACCATTTTCTAACCTAGAACAGAAAGCCTTAGACTCCATTGTTTCTTTTCTATAATATGGAAGAATGTTTTCAGCTGAGCCCTTAGGCTTGGTTCTTGAAATGCTAAAAAAAAGAAAAGGATTTAGAAAATCCTCTCTGAAGACAGAAGTCTGGCTTAAAGGCTTTTTGTAAATCAGAAAGGTCAAGTGCCCATCAGCCCTTGCCCTGGGGAGGCAAACATCAGAGTTGGAAAAAGGGTGAAGATTTGCAAGAGCAGGTTTTGCATGGGGATTAAAGTGCATTCATTTAATATTTGTCAATCTGTATATTATCATAAAATCTTTGCTCTGTCCACATGTTTTGAACACCTTGCATAACTGTAATATATCCTGATTATTTACCAAAAAAAATCACTTTAAGAAAATTGTCCAGTCCATGGACTTTTTTCCCCATTGAATTATTTTAGGATCTCCACTTAAGTGACTGTGTAGAGACTTCTAGAGAAAACTCCATGAGAGGTAGTTTTCCTGAGCCTGTACTACTGAGAGATAATACACTCATAGTCACATTACAGATTTGCCAGAGTTACCCCGAGTGAAATATTCCTGTCTCAGGAATCAAGTTGTTTATAAACATGTGCCCTTACTATGTTATTGTTTCATCTCAGTCACCATCTGTGTGGAGTTTACCAGAGGAAACTTTATTTTATTGTATGTGCCTTTTAACAGGTGTTAGAAAGTGTTCATGAAGTCCTGCATTGGGTTATACTGTAGCTGTACAATCCAAAACTTTGTAACCTCTCACCCAACTCACATGTCTAATTTGATACTGGATCTTCAGTGACAGTGATGATATATTTCGAGATATTTGTTAGAAATATTCATATTCAGTACTGATACCTGAAATCTCAAGAATGTGTCTCTTAGATACGCATCAAGAATATCTGTAATAGTTTTGTTCTCAAATTGAGTATTTTATGCTTCCTTGGTTGAACAGAGGAAGCCTAGCTTTTTTTAATTATAAACTTAAAATAATGGGGGAAATATGTTCCTTCTCACAGTCTTGAAAAATTTGCTCTGCCAACTGGAATATTAAGAAAGCGTTTCTCTGCTTCACATTTCCGAGATGTGCACAAAACTTCTAACATAATGCATTTCTAAAATCCAGTTTATAATGGTGCTGCTCAGGAGCTCATCGATGGTCCCATATGACTCCTAAGAAAAAGGAAACAAGAAATAACGTCTCCTTGTGCTTGGTTTTGAACAAGTTAACTAAATATTACAAGAGCAGATTAGAAAAGCAATCCCTTTATTTAGTTGAGAAATTGCCCACTTGAATCCCTAAAGATCAGTTATTGTAGCATGAACTGTAAGATTTCCACTAAGAGTCTTAAATGAGTCAATAAAAGGTCATGTTTATATACGTTAAAAACACTTGAAAGAATAATATTAACATTGACTTTCGGGCCATGCCTCCACTTGCCCATTGAAAGGTATTTCTCTAGGAAATATGCTACTTTCGACATCAGTATTCTTCTAAATATGCAGCAGATGTGACCATTAAAAACCACTTTATTCAAAGTGAATAAATTCCCTTGATTAAATCTTTTGATTTAATAGTAATAAAAAGAAGCCAGTGTTAAGTTCATTTCTACGGAAGAAGGTCTTGTTTACCCCAGTGCTGTTGATGTCGGTCATTCAATTCATGGACGCCAAAGCTTCCCAAGTATGTAACTAAGGTGCTATTCCAGCACTATTGTTTTTAATCTGGCAAAGTAGGTATTAAAAAGGGAAGGGATTTCTTACTATCCTTTTCAATCCATTCTTAGCAGACACATTGATACATGCAATTGAATTTGCAAAATTACTCTTCACTTGGTTGGTATAAAAGAATACAGATCATTCTGAGAAATTGTAGAGCATTAAGTAAATTATGATCTCTATTACAATAAAACTTGGTTTAAAAGTTTTCATAGTCTCAGAATACACTTCGCAGTTACTTACACTATAAAATGATGTAATGAAATATGTCACGAGTTGAGTTATAAAAGTTAGAAGTAGAAACATTAAAAAAAAACCTACTTTGAAATACAAAAATAAAAACCCTAAGACTTTTCATCTTTTTTTTTTTTTTTTTTTTTTTTAATTTTTTTTTTCAACGTTTTTTATTTATTTTTGGGACAGAGAGAGACAGAGCATGAACGGGGGAGGGGCAGAGAGAGAGGGAGACACAGAATCGGAAACAGGCTCCAGGCTCCGAGCCATCAGCCCAGAGCCTGACGCGGGGCTCGAACTCACGGACAGCGAGATCGTGACCTGGCTGAAGTCGGACGCTTAACCGACTGCGCCACCCAGGCGCCCCAAGACTTTTCATCTTTGATGGACATCTAATCATGCATCCAAAATATCAGTGTGTTCTGTTAGACCCAGGTTAGTATGGCCTTTTCCTTTATTCCTTTATTTATTTTTAAAATTGGTAAAGAATTGTATTATTTGAAATTATTTAGGGGCGCCTGGATGGCTTAGTCGGTAAGTGTCTGACTCTTGATTTTGGTTCAGGTCATGATCTCGTGGTTCATGAGTTCGAGCCCCATGTTGGGCTCCACAATGACAGTACTGAACATGCTTGGGATTCTGTCTCTCCTTCTCTCTGCCCCTCCCCCATTCACACATGTGCATGGACACACATGCGTGCTCTCTCTCAAGATAAATAAATAAATTTTAAAAGACATGCAATTATTTGTTAGAATGTTTCTTTGTCAAATTAAAAATTCAATCTCAGTGCTTTTTTGGTTTGTAACTGTTATATTTTGGGAACCATTTTCTGGGTTTTAGGGGTCCTAAGATTAAAATAATAATTTTAGACCTCAGATGAAAGTACACTTCTATGATTTCCAAACTGTTGGGGGGATAAAATGTTGGAAAAATATAAATGCCATTAACAAATAGTAAGAAGTCATCATGACTCTTGGAACAACAATAGAAAGCCAAAGAGAAATTGCATTGATAACATACAAATTGAAGTTGCTAGGTGAAAATGTAATGTTTCAGAACAGATTATACCAAAGCACTTCAAAACTGTGAGTCTATTAGACTGAAGGCATCTAAAAATGCCCTTGTAAAATCGAACTAAATTATTTTTTAAACCAATCTCCAGAAATTCACTTCTTTATAAAATCAGAGTAATGTGGGGCCAAGAGAAGAGCTCAGTACAACCGCCATTAGCCTAAATTCAGATTCTCTGCCCTTTGTCACTGGTGGAGACCTGGTCCTGGGGTATCTACCATCTTGCAAGTGAGCAGGATTTGGGACTCCTGGTGTAATCGTTACCAGAAAATTGAGAACTTCAGAATGCAAAAATGCATGGGATTTGATTCCAGGAGCCAAATTCTAGAACTTTGAAAGGTGGTTAGGATATACAGTAGAATCCAGAAAAGCTGAGCAGATTTAAAGCCAGAATGATGCGCCATTCCTTTTTTTTTTTTCCTTAATTTTTTTAACCCTTATTTATTTTTGAGAGAGACAGACCATAAGTGGTGGAGGGGCAGAGAGAGAGGGAGACAGAGTCCAAAGCAGGCTCCAGGCTCTGAGCCGTCAGCACAGAGCCTGACACGGGGCTCAAACTCACCAACCCCGAGATCATGACCTGAGCAGAAGTCAGATGCCTAATTGACTGAGCCACCCAGGTGCCCCATGATGCCGCCATTTCTGTGAACATCGCTAACGCCTTGCACTAAAAGTTATTTATAGACTTGTAATTTTGAAAAATCACACTCTTTATAGTCACTGTTGTTATCTTATGGAATGACAGGGATTCAGGTCTCAAAATCTTAATTATGATTGATTTGGCAACTCCTCCCCCTGGCGTTTCCCAGTTATCAAAGTTTAGTGTGGATGAGATAAACCCAACAACCATCCCCAAAGGGTAGTCCTCTCATATTCCACAAAATCCTGGGGCCTGAATATGGCCCAGCATTTCTTTGGTTTTGGCAGATAGGGCCAGCGATTACTACTATCATAAAATCATGTGTTCCCTGTTATGAAGAAAAAAGACCGAGGAGGTTAACGAATCAACTGTTAGACAAGTGTGTTTTCTCTTTAGGAAGCTTCCCACTGGTAAACTGTAAAGTTTTACAGATGGGAGGAAAGTGGAATCTTCTTTTGCCAAATGCAAGTGAATGAATTAAACAATAAGGCGAAGTGATATTCTGAAAGAGAAAAGTAGAAAGAAATGACAATTGATGTCACTGGGAAAAATAAGAAAGAAGTTTCATTTTAAGGAAATTGGAACAGAATGACATTATTTTAATGACGATGCATTAGGGGGAAAGATATCTTGTCTTTTAAATTATTTTTAATAAGTATTTTCCAGACTACATACTTTGGTCCTTTCTATAATTTTTGAAAAAATAACAGTAGGAGATATGTTGCACATACTGTCTAGATGCTCATCAAGTTATTCTTCCTGAAAACACAGTATGACTTCATATTCTTGTGTCTGGGTTGAGTCCAGGTCTATTACTTCTGGCCAATGGTAGTGGGTGGAAATAATATATGTATTTCCTGAGCTACTTCCAGGACCTCTTTTGGATGTTCTTTAGGGATCATGAATTTAAATTATCTGCGTCACAAGATGAAAAGAGACTGAATCCCTGGGTACTTGCTTGAAGGTAAACTGCCAACGAGAATCAATCCCAATGAACATTGAACTGTGACAAAAGGAAGAAGTAAATCCTTTGTCGTTACTAAGCTACTAAGATTTCATGCTTTAATTTTAACCAGAGCATACCTTACTGTACCCTAATTCATAAATTGGTATTATGTGAACACAACTCCATAATAAAGACCTAAAATATTTGGTTTAGGCTTGGAGATCAGGGGATGGACAGCAAGAAAACTGACATTGAAATTTAGAAAAGGGGTGCCTGGGTGGCTCTGTTGGTTGACCCTCCAACTTTAGCTCAGGTCATGATCTCATGGTTTGTTAGTTTGAGCTCCGCGGCAGGCTCTGGGCTGACAGCTCAGAGCCTGGAGCCTGCTTTGTGTTCTGTGTCTCTCTTTCTCTGCCCCTCCCCTACTCGTGCTCTGTCTCTCTCTCTTTCTCTCTCTCAAAAACGAATAAACATTAAAACAGGTTTTTTTAATGAAAAAAAATTTTAGAAAAATGATGATCCATATTGTGAAGAGGCAAACATTTGGTAAAACTGATGCATGTCATAACTTGAAAGACACACTCTGAGTCTATTCAACTAGAGAATGTAGGGGATATAGCTGAGAAAAAAAATCAAAGAATTAGTATGTTTTTAAGAGAGGAACTTGGGAATAATTTGGCCATTTTGCAAGCAAAAATCAAAGAGAAAAGAGTCCTGAAATTCTGTGCCTTTGGAAAGTTGAAAAAGAAAATTAACTGCTTACAGACTCCAAGCAGTTGGTGACGGTATTTTAAAAGGTTTGAACAGCAAAGATCTACTAAGGTGCCTTAGGTGAATAAATCAAAGCTAAAATCAGTAAGTATATGTATAATCTTCCCACCCATTGTCCTAGATAGGTGGTCACTATTAAGAAAGAAACAAGTCGGTAAAAAGCAGTGAAATAAAGATATTTAAGAACTACATCTGGAAAAGAAATTTGGTGTTGTGATTACTGGTACAGTAGGCCCCCCTTGGCTGCAGTTGTGCTTTCTGAGATTTCAGTTACCTGGGGTCAACCTCATTTGAAAAGTGGATGTTCCTCCTTCCGACCTATTGTCAGAAGATCAATAGCAGCCTAATACTGTGTCGCAAAGCCTGCATCATTCACCTCAGTACGTCTCTTCCTGCAGTCATTTTATCATCTCCTACCAACACAAGAAGGGTAAATACAGCACAATAGGATATTTTGAGAGAGAATGAGAAAGACCACATTTACATAACTTTTATACAGTAGATTGTTATACTTGTTCTTTTTACTATTATTATTGGTAACCTCTTACTGTGCCTAATTTATACATTAAACTTTACCATAAGTATGTATGTATAGGAAAAAACATAGTGTATATATAGGGTTTGGTACTATCTGCAGTTTCAGGCATCCACTGGGGGTCTTAAAAAATATCCCCCCCTGCAGTGTTCTGTGAAAGGCAAGTATCTGGACAATGACCTCCAGAGGTTGAAGGAGCCGTAAGACAGAGCAAAAAGGCTGTCAAGTCCAGACTGACAGGAAATAGTTTGTTAAAGGGACTCACACACAGAAGCATATCTTGGGTGGCCACAGGATGAGTAGTTGTCCACAAATATTCCTATGGGTAAGGCCTGCTTTTATAGTACTAGAGGCTGAGGAGACAGTGCTTGTAGATGCCCTGGGAGGAGATATTTGAGAATAGTTGTGTGCCATAGTCATATCTCTAGAGATCAAAGACATTATGTCCCAACGATGTACTTAAGGGAGTGATTAGACAAAAAGAAAGAATGTGTGTGTGAGGGTGGGGAACTGTATTCAAGAAGACTTCAGGTTACAGAGTGGTCATCATGGAGGGAGGATATATCCAAGATGGGGTTAGTCTGGCTCGCACACCCACAGATAAGGGAACAACTGTACAAGTCAGGAGTAAAACAAATCAGTGGTCTATTGGTTTAATACAATTTTGTTGAAAGAAATCACAGATTTGAATGAAAGCCTTTGACTGTTTCAGACTTAAAACAAACAAACAAAGTGAATAGTAATAGTAAAAACCTTGAGCTCCCAATTTTCCACCAGGATGGGTGAGACTTTGGAGGCATTACAGCCCCGGTGAAGGTATTCTCTCTAACACTCACTTCAGATGTAGTCCTGGAGAATGTTGTACTAAAAGGAGTATCCAGATGAGTAAATCAAGAGCCATAGAGAAAAGAGAAAAACAAAACAAAACACATTTCCTTCTAGGGGGATGAATTAGTGTGTAATCAAGGTAACATCCTCTCTCCAACCCCATGATCAAGGTAATGGACCTTCAAAAGTCTTCCCAGTGAGATTTCAGAATTGTAATGAGACAGTGTCCACTGTATGTCTTCTTTTCTTTCCATTTTTGAATGGGAAATTTTATTCTTTCTATGTTCTATCATTGGGCATAGTCTTCAGGGGGTTGGTGGGGGGAGGTAGCTAAAGATCTTATTCATTTAGTTGATAGGTTGCTATTATAAAAGAAATCATAGCTCGACTGTCAGAGAGGACTGCACCTTACCAAAATGTATAGCACATTGAACTTGATGCAGTCTCTGCAAAGAACTTCGATTTTTCCTCTTTGGGGAGGACATGAGTATATTATATGTAATAAAGGGTAAGTCAAAATGATATTTAATGATCAAAGGGTAGACTGTATTAGAAAATGGTTAGATATTCATCAAACCTGTTTCCTTTTCCTTGGCACACAGGAAGATTATATTTGAAAGCCTTTGCAGTTAACTTGGGATCACATGAACAGTTCTATCTAACGGAAAGTGGGAGATAATGATGAAAACCACTTCCACCTGGCTGTTAAGGTCTCTTCTGGGAATATTAGGTAGCTCTCTCTCTTACCTTTTGGCTATGATCCAAGATTGTGCATTCAAGATAGTGGTAGCACAATATGGAAGCATCCTCTATCTCCAGATCCCCACTTCTAGGAAGGGCCACAGGGGGAAAACACCATTGAAGGTGTGCGTTAGGACAACAGTATTCTATGAAATACATAACTGGTCCATTTCCTCCACTGCCACTATTTCCATTCAGTCTACACTCTCTCTTTATTCTAAAGCTTTCTCCACACAGATCAGAGTAACGTCACAGGTGTGATCTTGTTGCTTGTCTATAAATATTCCACAAATGTTCACTGACCGTGGTGTCATCTTGAGATTATTAATATAGAATGCAAAGATTCAAGCTGCCTTTTATTGTCCTTAATATTTTTCTAGTGTCTTTGAATCACTCCTTATTCTTATTTCTCTGCTTGTAAATTTCCTGTTCATTTCCCAAGCCTTCTTGTGTGTGGTTTTCCAGTCCTCTTCAGGGACGGGGTGGGAGTAAGGTGACAAGGAGATGTGCTTGCTTATTTTTTTCTGCATTCTCTCATAGCAGATATTACATATTTCTGTTATTTTGTTATAAATATTTCCTTATGCCTATCTTTATAGGTACTCCCCTTGAAAAAGTCTGATTTATCTTTATATTGCCATTTTCTGGCATAGTTTATAGCACATATTGACCCCATCTTACATAATAAATATACTAAGTAAAAAAGTACCAGTAGAAATGTCACTCATATAGGCCAATCTATGTATCCAGTTAATTGACACAAATAGATTTTGGTTGAAGGACATACTTAGAAATTCCTTTTATCATATATTTTCCTATCTTATATTTTTATTGTCTCTTTATTCATTATTGTTGCCTTTTACACCTAAAAACGTATTTAGCATAAGGCTTCTGTACGATATTTTATTATGTTCTTATACTTCATTCATGGTAGTTTTTGTAGATATGTTTATTACAGTCTGAGAGGTCCTCACTATGAGAGAGAAGAATAGTTATATCATCTTCTCCTCCCAGATGCAACTAAAATGTGTTTTTAATGTAGACTAACTGTTAGTGTAAAACTATTGGTAGTCCAATCTGCATTCAAAATAAAACCACATCCCTAATTTTATAGAAGACACTGGGCGTGAACTTATAAGCCCGTGTCAATTTCTGTCTTACAATTGCTGAAAATTGAAAACTGACTTCTGATTAATTTTTTAAATGTTTTGGATTAAACTATAAAAATTAATTTCTGTCTCCTTGTCATTAATGCATTTAAAGGAGATAAACTCATTTATAAATTCCTGCTTTGCCAGCAAGTGACGCCTCTTAGACCCTATTAAGAAAGAAACTTAAAACAAGGTCACTTTCTAACTTAGAACTGGATTTTATAATGAGGTGTAATTCTACATAAACAAGAAATTATTTTATGCTAATGCTGTATTTATTTCCTTGGCAATGTCAAAGAGACTTGCCTTGAACATTTTATAATATGACTTAGTATTCATAGTGACAGCTGAAGTCAAAATTTTCCTTCACATTTCTCCTAATTTATTTACCTTCTAGGATATTTTGCCACTAAAAGCTTGTAAGGGTTTCCTTAGTCAACAAATACAAACTGTGAATCTACAATATAAGGCACTATGCTAAAGGCTCCCAGAAAGTCATGCTATAATGCAGCATAATTCATAAACTAACTACCATTCTGGAACTTAAAGTATCTCTGTTTTCATATATATCATTTAATTTTTATTAAAACTATACAAGGTAGGAAGAGTTATTACACCTTCCTCCCTTTTTACCATTTCTCTTTGAGTTCAATACAGGAATGAATGCTTTTATATCTCCTTGGCTCTGAAGAAATAACAAACTGACTTATTCAGAAATACTTGAGTGGGGAGGTTGAAGATAGGCTTTTCTTTTCATATACTTGGGGTTCCAAGATCCGCTTTCTGATTCTCTGGGGCTTATGACTGTCAGGAAATTAGAGAAGGATTGTCTAAATGAGGGTGAGTTTAGGAGGACTGAGCAAAATACTGGGAAATGTAACTGGAGTCATGTATGCTGAATAGTCTCCAGGTAACATGCCGGGTACAGGTGATGGGATGCGCTCTCTCAACACCTGAGGGAAGAGCAATGGTGGGGGCTCTGGCATGAGGGAGACAGAGTGCTCACTCGTGCTACCACAGCCCTGATTAGACTCCCTAGTGCCAGCTATGGGCATGTCCTCTCAAGTGGACCTTAGATGATTACTCTGTTCCTGTGTACCTGGTCCTTTGCCTCATCCTAGATTGTACCTACCGCTCCCTATGACCCACCCCTGTCCATGTTTCCCAGCTCAGTTTTGCATCTCTTATTTCCAATCCCACTTCCTTATTGCTAAGATTCACTGTCTCAAATCTGTAGGCTGTATTAACCATCCGTTAATTTGTATCTCTGCCCCACACCTCTTCTACTTCACAATTCCACATTGCCACACTTCCCAAGACAAAAATTTGATGTTATTTCCAGGCTCCTTAGCTTAAAATTCTCTCTACCTGACAACCCTTATCTCTCATCATCCTGTGCTTCCCAGGATAGTCTAAACACACAACAAACATTTCAAGTATTCTCACAATTCAAAATGTTACTCCAAACCATTAAACCTTTGCTCATGTTTCCACTACTTGGAATGACCTTTTCCCTCTTTCCTGAGTGGAAAAATTCCAGTGTGTTCACATCTACAAATTTCCACCTTGTTCTAACAGGAAGAGTTCATGATGTCTCTTTCCTCGATAAACGTGTTTGTCATTTAGGCACACTTACTCTATCGTTATCTAATTGCATTGAAGAAATTTGGTGAATACTTCTACCCCATTAATTGCTGAAGTTCTTAAAGTCAAAGCAAGCAAAAACCGTGAGCAGCAATGGCTCACTGCAAAACACAATTAATTTTCTACCTTCAGTGACTGCTCTTCACCAAACAGTCCTGCATCTTTCTGCATGATACACGTTTATTCGAAATACTGTGACTTGTTTCCCATACGTTCAATTTCTAAGATTCTATTTCAATGTCACTGCTGTTATGAAACAATTGGTATATGAATGACACAACGAAAAGTATTTTCTTTTTTAAATATATAATTTGACCTTGCTTCAGAAAATATTAAGGATTCCCCTATTCTTCCATAGCACTGGATATATGAGGAAAACAGAATATTGTTATTATCAAAGAGAAATATAATATAGTGGGTAAAAATGGTGGCTCTGGAGACAGGCAGACCCAAGTATAAATCATAACCCAACCATGTACTAACTTTGAAATGGGAGATTTATTAACTTTGCTAAGATTCAGTTGGCTGGGAAGCCAATTTCACATTAGTACCTAAATTCAGAGATTATGTTGTGTGTGTTGTACTTATGTCATGACACATTTTTTAATAAAATGCTTAACAAAATACCAGGGAATTATAAGCATTCGACAAATGCTACAAATACTAGATGACTTATGCTTCTTTCAAGTGGGGAGATTGGGAAACCAGTTAAGTCCTATACCACTCCTCCAGGAAATCTGGGAATTCTGAGATGCCCTTTCGAAGAGGGCATGGCTATATGAAGAAGCAGGATTGTGTACTCTGTTTGCAAGGAGCACAGAGGTAATAACTGGTTAAGAACTGTTCTAGATTTAAGGTGTTTGAAGTCAAGCACACTGTTTTAATATTTTGCACCTTCATTAGTGACTATAAATTTTTGCATAAAGCAAAACTATTTTGTATTTCTCAAACTATTTTGTAGACTTGAATTGAAAATCTAAAGTTAGATATCACCCCAGTGTCTCATTCAAAACTAGATTATATGCTAGTTTTAATAGTTTCTTCCATTCTTTTGTTGTTGTTGCTTGTTTGTTGAGAAAGAAACCATTTGGCTAATAAGGAAATGGTTTCAGTTGGCAATGAAATAATGACATCACTGTGTAAGGCTATAATGAACAATGAATGGAATGTGGGCTTTCAAACATGGAGAGCAATATTTGGAGCAGCATATTTGCTCTGCATGGGTGGTAGTGTTTGGAAACATTCACGGTAATGTCTGGGTCATTAACCAGATCAACCAGACTGCTACTTAGATGTCATGTCTAGAAAAATAACTCAACCTAACTATTTCCTCCTGGCTGTTCAAAAAGTAATAGTATGCCCTACAATCACACCTCAGTCTAAAGACTGTCATTTCAGTAATTGTGCAGAAGAGAAAAAAAAATCTCAAAACTACTTTTTATTCCAGGTTAATGATAACCTGATCTCAAAACAAAGGCTAGAGAAATTGATTTTTTTTTAGTGGTTTATTTCACTTTAGCCTAAAATTGATGTGAAAATGCCTCCAACTCCTAGAAATGAAAGGAAATTTTTTTCTGGTTCAGGAAAAATTTATGTCACAGGATTCTTAGTCATTCATTTTCATAGAAAGATGAATAGAAGGAAATACTTGACAGACAACTTAAAGAAAATTGTGGATCTCAGATTTGTAATTTATTTTACTTTATTTTTTAAATGTATATTTATTTTGAGAGACAGAGAGAGCATGAACAGGGTAGGGGCAGAGAGAGAAGGAGAGAATCCCAAGCAGGCCTTGCACTGTCCGTCTAGAGCCTGATGGGGGGCTCCATCCCAGGAACCGTGAGGTCATGAACTGAGCTGAAACCAAGAATGACACCTAACTGACTGACCCACCCAGGCGCCCCAGTTTTTCAGTTTTTTATTTGTCTCATTTAATTGATTACCTTGTGGTTACACTGTCATTTGTATTTAATTGTCAATTTTTTTAATGCAAAATGAGCTGTAACAGTAGTATTTACATAATTTGATGAGCTTATGAGTGTTAGTATTTCCACACAGCTATTAATGTAATTTATATTTACCTTTTCATATACTGAAAAACTATTTGGTGATTTGGGCTTCCTATGCAGGTAACCAAATAATATATATGGACTACATTACATAATAAATGTGTTTCATTAAAATATATGTGGTTAAAGTATTTCATGGGCCAAGATCCAGAACATGAATTATATTTTCGATATCACCTCATAAATTTATAAACTAGAACATGTTATATTACCCAGATGCTCTCCTTTTCAGAATGTAGAAACCCACTAACAATACACTTATTTTAGTATATATCTTTTAAATATTGATGTTGTGGACTTTCTCAAAGTATATTGAGTGTAATCAACTAATGACATGCACATTTTTGAGTCTAAGAAAATCAAGGTTCTTTTAGAACATGTTTTTGGAAAAAAATCTAAATATAATTGGGGGTAAATACTCATTCTTCAAAATGAACTCTAAATATCAGTGATCAAAATGTGAAATACTCAGAATCAAAATTAAAAAGGGGTGCCTGTGTACCTCGGTTTTCCAGTTCAGTGAGTGAATACATCCTTTTTTTTTTATTAATGTTTATGTATTTTTGAGAGAGAGAGAGAGATAAAGTGTGAGAAGGGGAGGGGCAGAGAGAGGGGAGGCACAGAATCCGAAGCAGCTTCAGGCTCTGAGTTGTTGGCACAGAACCTGACACGGGGCTCGAACTCACAAACTGCGAGATCATCACCCCAGCTGAAGTCGGACGCTTAAGGGGCTGAGCCACCCAGGCACCCCAAATATATCCTTTTATAGTCAAGCTGGTTTGTCTTTTTTTTTTTTTATCAATACTGAAAGATTCTTGACTGCTACAAAAATTCATGTTTTCTGTCCCTTTTTTCTTTGGAGTATACATTTTTTCATTGATTTATAATAATGCTCTTTACTTTTTTTTTAGTTCTCTTTACTTTTAATTGTGTGTATGACATTTTTGTCATAGAGTTTTGATGATTTTACATTTTTCACATTTTTATGCAATTGAGTAAAACCCTTGCAGTTTCTTCCTCAGGTAACAACATGCTTATAAAATCATACTATATATAGTCATTTCACCCCTTAAAAAATTTTTTTTAATGTCTATTTATATTTGAAAGAGAGAGAGAGACAGAGTGCAAATGTAGGAGGGGCAGAGAGAGAAGGGAGACACAGAATCTGAAGCAGACTCCAGGCTCTGAGCTGTCAGCACAGAGACTGATGCAGGGCTCGAACCCATGAACCGTGGGATCATGACCTGAGCCAAAGTCAGATGCTTAACCCACTGAGCCACCCACATGCCCCAAATTTCACCCATTTAAAAAAAAATTTCTCATCTGCAATATATACTAAATTCTCATTTTTAGGAGTCTCTTTTTGTTGATGTTTCATTGCTTTCTCTGTCTTTAAAGATGTTACCACACTAATTTTGATTATTTTATTTTTTGACACATTTTAATGTCATTGTATATCCCTGCACAATTTTCCTTGCTGATCTTGCATTTTTATTGCCTGGGAAGAATATTAGAATCATCTTACCATGCTCCCTAATATTTGGATTTTTGATTACAGTTATGCTCAATATGTAACTTAATGATGATTTCTACTTTTACAGTGCTAAACTTCACCATTAAAAAATATAGCATATCTCATCTGTTATTGAAATATCCTCAGTGATATTTTCCAGCATTTAACAAAAAGGTCCTGAACATTTTCTTTTAGTGTTTTTTTTCCCAAGCAACTGTATAGTTTTTCCTATTGTAAAGTTATTTTTTCCATTATATTGTATTACTGTGTCTTGTGAATATACTAGAAACTATGACTTATGGAATATCTTCTTATAAGACATAATAGTCATCTCATATTAGTTTTGATAATTATTTAAATCTTTTGGTATTAATTGGTAGAGTTGCATTTTTATAAAGCTTAACAATCTTTTCTCATCCTTTCTAGTATTCCTAACTTTGCTCCCCTTTGTGAATTTGTGAATCGCCTCATATTTCTAATAGTATGTTACATATTACTGGTAGTGGGCGTATTATTTTATTTCTGACATTAATGAAAATACTTCAAAAGTTTCTAGTAACATGATGAGTGTGAATGTGTGTGTATGCATGTGTTTGTATATATTTTCAAAGGATAAATTGAGGCATATTACAACTTTTAAGAGTTTATTTGAGCACACATTGATTTTAATTCAGCAGTGTCAAATAGGAGGTTGTTAGGAACACTATGAACAGGAGCTAAAGGCAAGGTGTTTATGCCTAGGGACGACATGGAAGCAAAGCAAGGAAATTATTTGATTGGCTATTGCTTAAGCACTTGCATTGTTTGGGAAAGTCTGGTTGGCTGTTTGTAATTGGCTGTTCTTCTTCACCTTGAGGTATTTGCAGGAATTGACTCTGGCTTAGATTTCAGTTCACTGAAATGGCCCACCAAGGCATGAAACTGCTCGATCTAATGGCTCCCTTGTTACTCTGACAATATTCACAAACAGCTTCAATTCACATGGTCCATAAGATGCTTGGGTTGACAGGGAAGGTCTCAGGGTGGAGTTGTAAACATAATTTCTTTTTTTTTTTTTTTTTAATTTTTTTTTCAACGTTTTTTATTTATTTTTGGGACAGAGAGAGACAGAGCATGAACGGGGGAGGGGCAGAGAGAGAGGGAGACACAGAATCGGAAACAGGCTCCAGGCTCCGAGCCATCAGCCCAGAGCCTGACGCGGGGCTCGAACTCACGGACCGCGAGATCGTGACCTGGCTGAAGTCCGACGCTTAACCGACTGCGCCACCCAGGCGCCCCATAAACATAATTTCTACAGGGGACAGATCTCTAGCCAAAAATCATGTGGGCACCTGGATAAACTGGGTCATGTGCTATTTACCTAAAGAAGCTGCCACGACTCAGTACTGAAACTGTTGATTTTCTGATTAAATTTTCAAAACAGGTTTTTATGATATAAATATACTGATTGACAAATCTTTAAATGTAGGCAAGATTATACTGTAGTAATGAACAATTTTAGAATCCCAATGGCTTACGGCAACAAAATTTACTTCCTGTCCATTCTAAATGGAATCCCAGGTTGGCCCCAGCTGTGCCTCATGTCTGCTACAGATCATATTCATGCCAGAATGGCTGAGTTGGTGTGGAGGGTGGAAGGAAGGTGCTTAGTCATTCCGTAGTTCTTAAAGCTAAAATTAGTCAATAAACTTCCACATGCCAAAACAGTCAAATGGCCAAAACTAATGGCCAGGAGGATGGGAAGTCTAATTCCCCAAAATGGGGCAGAGAATAGCAACTAATTCAGTCTATAGCAACTAATTCATAACATATATGAATGCAAAGTAGGACAGACAATCCTTGTCAGCAGGCCAGGTTTCGCTTGTGGGCCACCATCCTGCAAACTTTATTTCATACTCCTTAGTTCTAAATTGCTAGCTCTAAAACCATAGGATGGATAGTCTCCAATTCACTGAACCAAAAAATGCAGTTGATTCAGTGAATTGAAGCCATAAATCTTCCGATATCCCTTGGAAAACAGAAGAGTCAGAACTCCAAAATAGCCTTTGGTAGCCTGTGGAAGAATCATTGAACCATCAATATTGAGTAATTATTTACAAAAACTAGAATTAAAATTCTTTCCTGAAAGTGAAGACAAACACACGGTATCATTTTTTACCCTACAAATTTCCTGAACTTATTTAAAATGTCAAGTAACTAGGCTTCTATAGTGTATTTTTTTCTAATTGTTAGGTAGACCAGATATGCTAATTTTCAAATACTTTTTCCTAATCAAATAATGGCCTTCAAAAATAAGCCCATTTCAATGAAATAAATTTTATTAATTTATCACCTGTCACTCAGCATTTCTTGTTATTCATTATAACTTGTCAAGGTATTTTTCATTGTCTGTAAATTGTTCTTGAACCAACACAGTTATTTCAAAGATTACAGAAGCCACTATGATGCCAAAGAGATGGCCCACTTATATCCCTTTTCAAAGAAAAACTTCTTGTCAAAGCTTCAGGGAGTGCTATAAGTGGACTACATTCAGCTGACAGCACCTTCAGGATTGCCCTAGCTGCAGTAGACCAATTTGCCCATGGTTATACTCTGCATAGCTAGCTGCCTATATCCAATGACTGATTGATCTGGAGATACACCATTCAGCCTAGAGGTAGGGATATAATAAACTCGCAGTCTTGACGCAACTTGAAACAACTCTTATGTGTTAGCTCCAGAGCTCTTTGTGGGATGAGCCACGGCACATGGATAGATGTACAACATCTCCCTCCCCTCAGTTCAACTCCTTCCCTCACCCTTCTTCCCTTCCAACATAATTGATCACAAAGAAACTCCCTGATAAGCCTTCAAGCAACTAAACTTCATTTCAGAGTCTGCCATAAAGAGAACCCAACCTGAGTCAGTCTTGGAATATCCTTTTATTCCTTTGTTGTCATAGCACATGAGGTAGGGAGAAAAGAAAACCCAGAAATTTCAAATATCTAGAATTCAACATTCACACAATAAAAATTCTAATGAGATTTAAAAATTAAAACATTTTTTAAGAGAATGAAAGAGAAAGAAACAATCTTAAAGTACTATGGTAGAATAAATACTTTTAACCTTTTCTATTGATTACCTTGATTATATTTTTCATATATGTATTACGTATTTCACTTAATTACAATATATTACTTATCCTTGTATAGTGCCTGTATTTTGTGACTAAGTTTGCCATTAATGTGTGATCCCTGAATTGTTCTGTGGGCAAATACTTCATTGTAGTATTGGCCAGATCTCCCAAATCTGTGCCATTGATCACAATATTATATATATGGTCAAGTGATTGCATCTGGGGAAAGGAATGAGGTGGGTGAGTTGGAAAGAGGACGAGGGAGAACTAGTTTTGTTCTGGTGTTGTTTTATATCTTTTAGCACTATTGATTTTAAAATCATTGTATGAAATCATTAGATAAAAATAGAAAATGTCTTGAATGTTCTAGGCATTGGTCTGTATACTTACCTCATCTAGTTCTTCCAAGAAACCACGATTTAATTCATTTGCTCAAGGTTGCAAAATAAGACTAAGCTTTGAGCCCAAGCAGTCTAAATCTGAAGGGTCCACTATGGTCATCACTGCACAGTACATGTAACCCCACCTTTAAACTAAATAGTTTATACAGAAAATAATTGTTATGGAAATTCAGGCATGAGATGATATGGGGAAGATAGCAGGATGGATTAAGGATTTGACCTGTCTTTAAAGTACTGATTTGAATTTGAAATAAGGGGGGATGTCATGGAGAGTATTCAAAACTCTATGTGTGGCTTGCTCAGTTGGTTAAGCGTCCAACTCTTGATTTTGGCTCAGGTCATGGTTTTATGGTTTGTGGAATGGAGCCCTATGTCAGGCTCCTCACTGACATCACAGAGCATGCTTAGGATTCTCTCTCTCCCTCTCTTTCTGCACCTCCCTTGCATGTTTGCCTCGCTCTCAAAATAAATAAACTTAAAAAACCCCACAAAACTCTATGTGCGTGCATGTGCATGTTTGCGTGTTTCTGTGTGTGTGTTTGTAAATTGTATGTTTGCAGACAGCAGAAGAGTGAACAAGGCCATGGAGATGAAATAATGGAAAGCAAACAATGTCCCCTAAATTATTGATTTATTTTAACATGCATAATTAATTAAAAACATATAATCCTTCCTGAAAAATACATGAACAAAAACAGTATCAATATTAATATATCACAAATTTGGCAACCAAAAGCAACATTTACTTGCCTTTTAGAGTTGAAAACTTTACTGGTCCCCTTTCCCCTCTTGAATAGGTATTGAAAGTGTCATATACTTATTCATCCGACCTCTGATTTTCCTTTTTAGGTTATCATAAATACATTTGGATTAAAGCCTGGTATAAGGATGCACATCTATATTTAAATATTCACTGGAAGGACATCTGTTCCTTCTTTAATCATTGCTAATCGTGTTCACTAAGGAAAGGAAAACGCTGTATTCAGTACCTGTGCCTTGATGCACATACTCATTCTGCCTTTCTTTAAGGGAGGAAAAATAAAAACGTTCCCCACAAAACAACCCTCCATGGCTGGAATGTGTCTAGTCAAATGCCAAAGTAGTATCGTTGGCATATTCATGAATTATTAATCTGACTTTTTGTTTGTGCTCTCCTTAGTCAACACAAAAGTTTTGAGTATCACTCCCACATATTTTCAACCTTGTGTGAGCATGTGCCCACTGAGAAGCATAGCCTGTGTTTTTTAACCCCCTAAACAATGAGTCTCTATTGCGTAGCAAAAATAGCTATCACGAGTCAGTGCTTGGTAAATATTTACTGAATTAACTCATAAATGATCATTTGATGTACCTGAGAAAATTTTCCATGTCTATTTCCCACTACATATTTGCTGATAAACCCTATTGGGAAAGGTTGCTAATGCAATACTTCAGAGATGGTGAATGACAGGTTTAAATGACACATGACAAGGAAGACATAATTATATTAAGTCTTCTTAGTGAACAACCTCTTGTGTATATAGAAATTTCTCCTGAAGCCAGTAAGTGGTTTTATTATTTCTATAAGTGACCATGATATTGAATGTACCGTTAGCATTTCGCTGGACTCCCAAAGCAAATATATGATAAAGTATATTTTTTGTTTGGTTGAATATGACATAACTTGCTGTCTTTTACAAATGTTGAAATTAATGTAGATACTATAAATATGCAATTTGACTTTGCTTTCTTTCAACTCCCATAGAATTATTTTCATTTATTCTTTTTTATAGTGATTGGCATGGTTCTTTAGGAATTTGCCAACCAAAATTAATGGCTATTTTTTTTTTCAAATTAATTGATGGCTTCTATTAACATACTGTTCTCCACAAAATGTATGAAAGCATTTCAATGCCAAGAATGCAAAGATAAGATAATATGCTATATGATAAAAATGCCAGTTGGATATAAATATATGGAGGACAAAAAACTGTCAGAGTGATCTAAAAAATAGGGCTTTTATTTATAAAATTTTGTTTATAAGACAATTTAAAAGAAAAATATTGCTGAATATTTATTTGCTAGTGTTGCCTAAAAAAAAAGTCATTATAAAGGTCAGAAAATCACTTTTCACGATTTCCATTTGGTTTCTAAAATACTCAATCTGGAAATATCAGTGAGCACTTATTCCAATTTTAAGTTTTTGGAAATGTAACTAAAAATTGGCCCAAAAGTATATTCGCTTTTGTACTGCTGCAAAATTAAATCATTTTAAATTACTTTAAAAATTTATAATTTAGGCATATGTATGTTAATGCCTTAGGAATATTATACATATATATATACATACATATGTGTGTGTCTATATATGGTATATACAGTAATGTATTCAAATTTTATTTATTTTTTTTTCCAAATCCATTTATTCTATTAATTTTCTATTTATTCACTATTTATAAAATATTAGCTATTGTTTCTCACTTATGAGTATTGCTATTACAACCATAATATTTTCTGTAAAATATTTAATGATAAACACATTTGAAAAATATAGGTAAACATTTATGAATTGAGAAGAAGTGAACTCTTTTACTTTCATAATTGTACAACACATTACTTTCAGGATTTGGAAATGAATTCATCTAGAAATATATATACTATTTACTATACTATGCTATACGTACTAAGAAGGTTGTTGAAATCCATTACCCCTAGAACATGGAAGGCAACATACAAGAAAAATATTGAGCTTTGAAAGCAGCTACAGAAGCTTGGACAATTTCCTGTCTCTTAACTGTCATTCTTTTATCAAGAAAATGGAGGATAACGATAAAACTTAGCAGAGTAAGCTGTTATTAAGGTTAAACCACCTAACACATGCACCTGGGCATATTAGTCCTTCAAAATTGTTGGTTTATTTGCTTTTTTTTCCCGTTTTTTTCCTCTCATTTTAACCAAGGAGGCTTGGTAATATATTGGTGATTAAGAGTATAATCTCGGTCTTAGAATATTTGGACGTAACCATAGCCCTGTCGTTTATCAAATATAATCGCTGCAGAAAGATACTCAACCTCTCTTTGCTTCAGGTTCTTCATCTGTAAATTGGGGATGGTATCATCAGCATTTACTTCATAGACTTTTCCTGAGTATTAAAAAAGTTTTAATACATCAAGTAATACCTGTTCCATAGTAATGATTCCAAATTTTTAGGTAGTCTTAATAACTAGAAACGGGTGTTGTGATTTTCTATTCACGTTTACCAGTGTTAGTATTTTTCCATACCTGTAGTAGTTTGAAGAGGGTCTCTCCCCCGCCCCCCTGCAAATTCATGTCTACTCAGAACCTCAGAATGTGATATGATTTGGAAATAGGGTCTTTGCTGATATTATTAAAT